>NC_045796.1:73217486-73554486 GCF_009873245.2 Balaenoptera musculus
ACATACTGTACAACATGAGGAATATAGCCAATATTTTGTACTAACTATAAATGGAGTATAACCTTTAAAAATTGTGGGGGACTTCCCTGGGGGTCCAGTGGGTCAAAGACTCCATGCTCCCAATGCAGTGGGCCTGGGTTCAATCCCTGGTTGGAGAACTAGATCCTGAATGCATGCCGCAACTAAGAAGTCCACGTGCTGCAACTAAAGATCCTTCATGCAACAATGAAGATCCCGCATGCCGCAACTAAGACCTGGCGCAGCCAAAATAAATAAATAAATAAATAAGTAAATAAGTAAATAAATATTTTCAAAAATAAAAAATAAATAAAAATTGTGAATCACTATGTTGTACACCTGAACCTTATATAATATTGTATAACAACTATATCTTAATAAATAAAAAGAGTTTATGGAATTCATTTCTCGAATCTTCATTAAAAAAAGAGATTTTCCCTAGGATGGAATGACTTACATGGATTGTTTTCAGAAGGCAAGAGGATGTACTAGATAAATATTCAACTATCTTTGGTCCAACAGGCCTTTCTTCCTATTCATGTGGTCCTGGTATTTCAAACTAGATCGTTAACTTATTTTTTTTCTGTAATATAAAGCACTGACATATATACACTACCAAATGTAAAATAGATAGCTAGTGGGAAGCACCTGCATAGCATAGGGAGATCAGCTCGGTGCTTTGTGACCATCTAGAGGGGTGGGATAGGGAGGGTGGGAGGGAGATGCAAGAGGGAGGGGATATGGGGATATACGTATATATATAGCTGATTCACTTTGTTGTACAGCAGAAACTAACACAACATTGTAAAGCAAATATACTGCAGTAAAGATGTTAAAAAAAAAAAACAACATACATTTTAAATTTAGTGTCCAAGCTTTGGTGATATTCAACTAAATTTAAATCAATAAATTATTTTACTTGCAGTAAGACCACATGAAGTTTGGTTCTTCTGAGCATGGTTTGAGGGGTTTGGTTTCTGACCCTGTGACAGTGTTGGTGGACACTGGTTCATTTTCTTCTTCTTTTTTAACCCAATAGGAATTAAATATAATGGAGCTACATTGAACAGAATAGTCTGTACTTATAGTTTTATTTTTTTTTCAGGCTCCCATAGAAATAACTCCTAAGAAGAAGGCAACATCCAATAATAAAAAGACTAGGAAAATGGACTCCTGGTTTACATATAGGAAACATACACATCATTCAAGACCAAATGTGTTCAATACACATAAGAAATATGTCTTTTATCTTATTAAGGAAAAAAGAAAATAACTTAGCAGAAATGTACACCTGACTGTTTCCATGACAAGTGTGGTGTATGGTCTCTTCTATTCACTAGCTCAGCTCTGAATAAGAAGGACTTGCAAGGGCTGAGGTGGGGCTGCCCTGGAGAGGCACTACAATCCTTGTCACACAATGTTCTGTTGCCACAGAGTCCACAAGTGGTTGCGGTGGAAGGCAACGCACTGTAAAATGCACTAATGCAGAAGTGTGTGTAGGGCATTATAGGAATGTGGGGGCTGAGTATGCAGCTCAGCTTGTGCAGGCACAGGGGCAGGGGCTGAGGCTCTCAGGTGTCCCGCTGTACACATCCTGCTGAGGATTTGGACTTAATCCTGAAGTTAATGAGACTTCTTTAGAGAGTTTGACATGGAACGGTCTGATCAGAGCGCTCTTCTAGAAAAATCACTTTGATAACCATGCAGAAGACAGATGCGAGAGCAGTGAGGGTGGAAACAGGGAGATGAGTTAAGAGGCTATCCAGGAGAGAAATGGCGATGACCTGAGATAAGACAGAGCCAGACAGGCAGGGAACGGTGGGAAGAAGGGAAAGTATTCAGGAAGCATTAGGAAACCGGTGGACGGCCTGTGGGGAACAAGGGAAAGGAAGGCATCCAAATGGAGTCAGCTGCTCTGCTTTGGACAGCTGGTTTCCTTTGGGTCAGTGGTCTTATAGAGATACCAGCTTGGGAGGAGAGATGGTGAGGTCAGTTTTCCATGTCACTACTGGTGCTTAAAAATTTCTTTGTACAACTGAGCCTCAAAACCTATTTCTGTGTCAGTCAGGATAAGTTAGATGATATTGCAAAAACAAATCACCCAAGGTTTTAGCGACGTAAATAGAGTAAAGGTGAATTACTTCTCTAGGCTATATATCCGACGTGGGTCAGCTGGGAGCGCCATGTTACCCCAGTACAGGGACCGCTCACAGACTAGCTGCCACCTGAAGCACTGCCTAGTGCTGTGGCAAACAGAAGGAAAAAGGTGGCCAAGTGTGCAGTGACTCTTACATTTCCTGCCAGAAGTGACATATCCTATAGCTACTCAGTTCACGAGCCAGAGAAGGTCCCATGGTCACACCCAACTTCAGAAGGGCAGGAAAGTGTATCCCTACCACATGCCTAGAACCCAGGGGCTGGGGGAGAGTGAAATGTTTGGAGAAGAGCACTAATGGTCTATAATCATTATCGAAGAAGACTCATTGCCAGTTATATGCGGATCCATGAGAAGAATAGACCCTAAAAGGGTTGCCTATAGACGTTAATGGTCTTTCAGTCTCGACCATTTGGCTTAATAGTATATTTAGTTCATTCAGGGAAAGAATACTTTTCATTATTATTTGTCCACTGTGTAATCTGGGAACACTCTTTCTCCCTAGCCCAACAACAGGAATCCCACCTCATTTCAAGCTTGCTTTGTTCACTCAACAAATATTGACCATCTACCACATGCCAGGCACTAGGGATATAGGAATGAACAAGGCAGACGTCAGACAACATCCCTATCATATGGCTTAAGGTCTATCTGGAAAAACAGAAATGAAACAAATAATTACACAAACAATTATTTACTTATTGTTGCAATAAGAACTGGGAAGGCAAATATAATGTGCAATGAAAATCTAAGAACGGGGGACAGTTCGGAGGGTGAGGGGCATCAGCTGGTTGGAAAGTGGGTCAGGTAAAAGTCCAGTCCAAGGAATGGTTACAGGCAGAGAGAAATGCTTGTAGGAAAGCCATTGGTATTCGAGAGGGAACTGAAATAAATCCAGCATGGCTGGGGCATAGTAAGCAATAGAAAGAGGCAGGGGGCTGGACTTGAGACAGGAATGAGATCACAGAGGTTGTCATAGAACAAATTAAGGAGATGGCACATTACACTAAAAGCAGTAGGAAATGATTGAAGTTTTAGGCAGGGGAATGACATCACCCACATACAGACATATGAGGGCTGCTCAAAAGGAAATTTACAAGAGGAATTAATGTGTTGGACACCATAGTGGCTCATTCATCTTCTTCAAGTCTTTTTTTTTTTTTTTTTTTGGCCACGCCACACTGGATCTTAGTTCCCCCACCAGGGGTCAAACCCACACCCCCTGTATTGGAAGCGCGGAGTCCTAACCACTGGACCGCCAGGGAAGTCCCATCTTCCTCAAGTCTTTACTTATATGTCCCTCCTCCATGAACCCGCCACCTTTAACCACCCTTCCTAAGATTACAGCACCATCTTCCCACATTAGCCTCCAGATACCACTTGCTCTTCTCTTTTTCCATTGCACTTGTCCCTTTCTAACATTTTGATAATTTACTTATTTATTAGTTTATTTTCTGTCTTCTCTTCTAGAATGTAAGCTCCACTGGGGCAAGGATTTTTTTTCCTAGAAAGTGCCTGCCACATGGATTCTCAACAGATATTTGTTGAGTTAATGGCATATCACATTATTATTTAGAGCTATATTGTAAGATGGCATATCTACCAGTGTTTATGCTTCAATATACTTTGTTTAAAATAACTGTTTCCTAGCTAAGCAAAGCATGGATGGTGATTTGATTCTTAAAAATGAAAATTGCTGCTGCAGCAGAAATGCATCATCTCCTTACTCAAGTGTATGGAAAAATGTTTTTAGTTGATCAAATATCAAAACACTGAGCAAATTTTAGGAACAAAAGATTATGAAACATGGTCAGGAATCATGAGTCACTGTGACAGCTTAGCTATTTTACAATGTTGCTACATATAACAATCAAAATATTCTGCTGTGCTGACTAAATTATAGTATTTTCACAACACAGGAGTGATTAACCCTTAAACCTACTTTTGAAACACGATTGTAGCCTTACTTGAAAGTGCTTTAAGGACTAATGTGCAGTTGGCAAATTATAGCTTGTGACAATGTCTAGAATTCCTTGGAGAAAAGCCAGTTGAGTTGCAAAAAGGGCTGGGAATTCTCCCTTTAATTTCCCTGTGTATCTGACCTCATATAATCAGAGGGATCTGAAGAGTTTCCAAGCTTATTTCACCAATAAAATTTTCCAGGAAAAATCATTTCCACTGTCAATGTCATTACTACCTATGATTTCCCATTCATTCATTTATTAAACTCATTTAATGAACATCTATTACATTTTTGGCACCATGGTAGATATTGGTCCATTCATTTATTAGCTCACTCATCAAATATTTATCTGTATTGAGGAAGGACACAGATTTTAAGAGGTAAAATGGGACAATTGTATAGTCAGGAAATTATTTGTAAAAAAAAAATGAGAAGGCTTAGGTAAATAGAGGAAGATATATTTAACTTTTATTTAAAAAAACACATTCAGTTAGCTCCAGTTTTAAAAGTTATTTTGGCCAAAAGCAAGACAATGAGATTATAATTGGAAATCTTCTTTGCATTAAACATATATAGATATGTTAAACCAAATATAAACACCAAAAATAATTACATTACTTCATTTATATGTCTAGCACTATAAAGAAATATGATTGCATATTATTGTCTACTTTCTAAACCACTTGAAGACAGCTTTCACATGAAACTATAGTGCAAGATAATAAGACTAAAACAAGGCAGAGTTCTCACTGAGCTTGGTTTCTTGCCTCTGCACCCATTTTTTTTTTTTTTTTTTTTTTTATTTATTTATTTATTTTTGGCTGTGTTGGGCCTTCGTTTCTGTGCAAGGGCTTTCTCTAGTTGTGGAGAGCGGGGGCCACTCTTCATCGCGGTGCGCGGGCCTCTCACTATTGCGGCCTCTCTTGTTGCGGAGCACAGGCTCCAGACGCGCAGGCTCAGTAATTGTGGCTCACGGGCCTAGTTGCTCTGCGGCACGTGGGATCTTCCCAGACCAGGGCTCGAACCCGTGTCCCCTGCATTGGCAGGCAGATTCTCAACCGCTGTGCCACCAGGGAAGCCCCTCTGCACCCATTTTTGGAAATGGGGTTCTTTTATTCATCCTTGCAGAATGAGTGTTATTCCAAGTCTGAACCAGTGGGTAGTATTAAAGAATGACTTTTAATCCCTGCTCTAGAATTTCTCTTTCCAGCACTCCTGCCCCTGCCCTTGACCTGCTAACTGGGTTCTGCTTCCTCATAACACACTTGCCTGGATAACTAGGTATTGCCTGCTTGGTCCCAGGCTCACCAAGGTTAATGAACACCGAGCATTTTCTGGCATGTTGAATGTTACCCTAATATGTGCAATTTGGTCATAGACACCTGCACCTCAAACACTAGAGATGAGCTGAGATTCATATCCTTTTTTTTTCATCCTTCTGTACCTAGATCAGCCTGAATAAAGCATCCAAATATATGTTTTCAACAACAATTAAAGCAATCTATTCTACATAAACTTGCTCATAGTTAACAAAAATGGACATAGCTTGTGCCAGAATATTCTTTCACACATGTAAGAAAATCATTCATTCCACTAGCCCAAGATATCCCTCAAGATTATGAAGGTGGGTTGTGTTATTTTATTTCTCAAATAATTCTGCTATTTGCTATTCTTGAAGTTTCCATGTAGGAAGGAATTTCCCGGCCATGGAATGAGCACATCTCTACTGACCTGATCTCAGCCAAGCCTCTGCGAGGTATCCCTACCACAATTAAGACCTTCCATCTACTCTGTGGAGTCAGAGGTCACAGGGCAGAGTTTGAAGACAGATACTTTGGTTTCCTGAATCAAGGAGGCCAAGATGAAGCTGGCAAAGTTTAGAATCAGTGAGTTATCAAGCTGCAGAGGTATGGGTCTAACTTTCCAGATGACAGTAACACTTAAACCTATCATAAATGTCATCCAGCCTTTGAGATGGTCACTAGGGAGAACAAAGGGGCAACAGAGACTCTGCAGCAATGAGTTCCTTGGACAGACCCCTGACATTAAATGATTCTGCTACACGCAGCTGTATG
Organism: Balaenoptera musculus; assembly: GCF_009873245.2. Taxonomy (NCBI): domain Eukaryota; kingdom Metazoa; phylum Chordata; class Mammalia; order Artiodactyla; family Balaenopteridae; genus Balaenoptera; species Balaenoptera musculus. The sequence continues at coordinate 73,223,698 of NC_045796.1, forward strand.
AAATGAAGCGGATGAGGATGAGGACTTGGAAATGCCTCCACCATTGCCAGCTGAAGCTCAGACAACTGCAACTAGAGAAAGCACCAGATGTGTTTTAAGGGCTTATTATGCCTAGTAAGTGGCAAGGCTGTGGGCTATGAGGGGATTATAGCCCGTGAAAGATGATGAACTTAAGTGAATATAATCACCATTAAGGGTTTATAAGCAAGAGACTGTGTATCTGAGGCAGGTCTCAAACAGAAGCAGCCACACAAACCATGACTATAGTTGGAAATTCATCAACAATATTTATATACATAGTTCAGAAAGGGCTATGGGTCCCTAATAAGGACTGATTGGTAATGACAATCAATAGTATCTCCGAATGCAAAGGACAGAAACAAGCAATAAACCACACAGCTGCCAAATAATGTCCCTCACTGGACAGCGCCAGGCTAAGGGCCAAAGCCCCCAACAAAACTTCAAAGACCAAACAATAGTATGTGTTACCTGAAAGAAATGTATATCTTCAAAATTTTGTTGCTGACTAATGAGAAATATTTTGATGTCCCTAGGAAACAAAGCTACATAACTACTAAGTTTATTGACTTATTTATTTGTTTCCTATTTTATTGCCTATGCCCATGAAATGGAAGCTTTAGGGTTTTCTTGTATGTCAATGTTCACTCTTTCTTATCAGCAACATCCTGAGTGAACTTGACAGGGGCTATAGAATAAAGTCAGTAACAATGGAAACAAATTGGCTGTCTCTCCACATCTAGTAGATATAAAAGATGCACCACTGACACTGATTCAGGTGTCATTAAATCAAATGCACATCTCTGGTGATACCCATCTAGAAGCATCTGAAACAGAGACATAGCAAGCCTCCAAGTCCACGAGTGATGAACGATGATGCCGGAGAATTTCAAGTTTTGTTCTTATGAATACATCTAAAATCATTCACAATAATAGAATTAATCCAGTTTTAAGTTGAATAAGACAAAAATTTAAGGTTAAGACATACACTGATCAAGTCAATAATGGCCATAAATTTGGGGAAGCACAACAATCAACTCATTCTTTTTTTTATTAATTTTTATTGGAGTACAGTTGATTTACAATGTTGTGTTAGTTTCAGGTATACAGAAAGTGAATCCATTATACATATACATATATCCAAAGAGCTGTCACTCTGACATTTTTTTTACCTGTCTTCCTCCTTAAAAGAGAAAATGTGATCCTCCATTGAGAAGTTGGTTCTCCAAACTAACATTTTTTTAAAAAGGAAATTATATATTTTGTTTCATTATACTTGTATTTGGAGTTTAATTTGGGAACTTTCTAACATGAGGCTAACATAAGTATTTGAATAAACTATAAATGTAGAGACTGTCGCATGACAGTCCTCTGTCCTATGTAATGACACCCACATGCCTGAAGCATAAGCCCCTGGACAAAGGAAAGCACCTGAGGCAAGTAGAAACAAAATTCAATATTGTTAAATGCATTATGCGCTAGAAAGAGTAAGGCCTTACTTGTTCCAGCCAAAATTAGTTTAAACAGTAACACAGCAGTCATTCTCATCTGCTTATACTGAACATCAAATAGCCTAAGCTTTCCATTTCTCTTTAATGTTCTCTTTACTGGAGAAACAGAAGTGGATGACTGATATAATTATAGTTGATAATTATATAATTATAATTATAGCTGATCTATGTAATTACTTTTGCATGAGAACTTTTGAAACTGACCGGCAATGTGTGCATGTTCCAGTTACACAATTTGAGGGAGGGTCAGAACCTTGGGTCTTTTCCTAGTGCACTGCTGTGTTCCTGCATCTGGACAAAGACAAATGCACAGCCTTCTATAATACCCAATATCAAAGACAGCCTGAGTCACTCACCCTAAGCAGCTCAGAATATAAACTGTAGACAAATACAGACAACAACTGAAAATACAGAAGGTAAAATAACGAGAAGAAAACTTAAAGAAATACACAGTGGGAGGTGAGGCCCACTGGCTCAGCCCTCACATGCTTTTAAGTTAGAAGTTTATTTAGGGAACTTCCATCTCCAGACAAACTTTTCTGCTTAATCCTCTCCTTTTTCAAAGAAAAACCTTCTCACCCCCAAGAATTCCCTTGAAATCATCTCTTTAGATTGGAAAAAAATAGAAAAAAATTGCTGTTCAGAACAGCATTACTGTACAATGACTGTATATGCAAGTGTTTTCTTCTCTAGTTTACTGAGAATAATAGAAGCTCAGTTCAACCTATGATGATATTTGAAATAATCTGGTTTCATGTCTCAGGAACTAGGTAAATTCTTATTTTCTCACTTTAGAAATGATACTAGTTGAATAATGTATTTATCAGAGAACTGTATAAATTTGAATTTTAGTTCCAAATTAATAAAATAAAATAATAAAAATATAATGTAACATGACCATATATTAATCCATGAACAATTCCATTAATCCATGAACAATTCTGAGTACTATTACTCAGAATCCATTACTCCATGAACTATTTTGAGTACTATTAATCACATTTATTGGGCTTTTAATGTGCGTCATACACTGTGCTATGGGCTTTATATGCCATTGCCTCATTTGGTGGTAATAACAATTTTTTGAGGTGGATGTTATGATCATACCCATTTAACAGATGAGGAAACTAAGCCTTAAAGACTACAGAATTTGCCCAGTCATACAGCGAATAAGGGCCAATGCAAGGAATTCAAACCAATACTATAACCTAGGATATTAGCTGCTACACTTCCCAGCCCATAAATTTCTAAAAAGAACTTTGCTGACTAAAAAGCTAATTAATATTATGACATGAGAGTCTATTGTAATACTATCCTATCTTTATCAGAAGCAATGAGTACAGTGGAAAGAACACTGGATTGGAAGTTGGACGTGTGGGGTTTAGGATTTGTTATGCCATTATCTCACTGTGTGATAGAGGGAAAGTCACTTAAACTCTCAAGTCTTAAATGTCCTTATTTGTAAAAATAAGAGACTAACAGAGGATTTGGGAAAGATTTGCCGATCATGTACAACTCGATCTGGGGTCTTGAAGGATGAGTAGGAGTTTACCTAGTATGTGAGAAAGACTATTCCAACAAGAGGAAATGGTGTACTGTGCTATTTTAATTTATGCTCAAGCAATTTTTTGCTAATTTTGGGGGTACTTCTCCATGAGACCTAAGTGAATCACTTAACCTCATACTTTGAAAGCATAGGTTTCTCTCTATAGGTTCTTCACAAGGGTTTACTTCTGTGTGTCGCTGTGGTAGTTGTTCCCCAAATGAACCTTCCAGTAACAGTCTCTTCCCCTTGAATCTGGGCTGTCTGTGTCGCTTGCTTTTGATCAATAGAATATAAGAGAACTGATGCTGCATGACCTTGGAGTCAGGTCACAAGAAAACTTATAGCTTCCACCTAAGTTTTTTGGAGCACTCACTTTGGGATGTTCCCTCTTGGAAGCCAGCCAGCATGTAAGAAATGTGACTACCCTGGACCACTTTCCCATGAGGAGCCCAAGCCACATAAAGATAACTTGTGTTGGTGCTCTGGTAGAAACCTCAGATGAGTTCTCAGTGAGCGGCCAGTGTCAAGTGCCAGGCATGAGAGTGAATAAGCCATCTTGGACAGCCCAGCGGGGACTTCCGATGACCACAGCCCTGGCTGTCATCTGATTGCAACCACATGAAAGACTTCAAAGGAGAACTACCCAGCAGAGCCCTGTTAATTTACAGAACTGTGAAAGAGAATAAGAAATTGCTTTTTTAAGCCAAAGATTGTTGTACACCAATCAGTAACCGGAACAGCCACATGAGATTTAAAACAGGGAAGCAAAATGAAAACACCATATTTAAATTTTTCTAATTGTTATCATGCATTAAAATGTACATGTTCCTTCAAATATGCTTATTGTCATGGAATTCATTCCTAGACTGATTATGAAGCAGAACCAACTTAATAAATATGTTTGTCCTGTCTTGGAATATACTGTCTCTTCATTTACTTCCATTCTTAAATAAGTTGAATGGTTTCATGGATGAAATGTTATATTTCCTGAGATGATCTAGTTGTTTGAATCTCAATCTTACTGATATTTCATGCAACCTACTGTTTTCTTGCTATGTTAGAATGCTCATCAGTTTCATGGTCTCTTTCATTTGCCATCTTATAAAAGAGAAGTGGGACTTCCCTGGCGGCAGAGTTGTTAAGAATCTGCCTGCCAATGCAGGGGACATGGGTTCGAGCCCTGGCCTGGGAAGGTCTCACATGCCGTGGAGCGACTAAGGCCATGCGCCACAACTACTGAGCCTGCGCTCTAGAGCCTGAGAGCCACAACTGAGCCTGAGTGCCACAACTACTGAAGCCCGCGCACCTAGAGCGCGTGCTCCGCAACAAGAGAAGCCACCTCAATGAGAAGCCCACGCACCACAATGAAGTCCCAATGCAGCCAAAGATTAATTAATTAATTTTAAAAATCATTTGAAAGAGAAGCAATCTTTTCATCTCTGTACAGTGCAAGTGCATTCAGGATATCAAAATTTGCTTTTTGTTGTCGGTTGCTTTTGAGTTTGGACAGACATGTCACATTTGTATGTGGAGGTGGATATATTCCAATATAGTTATATTTGCACCTCATGTGTTTTTTTCTGCTTTGTCAGAAAAGCATCGCTGGAATAAAATCACTCTACAGTTTTACCTGAAGAACGACATTAAGTTTTTAGAGAAAAATGCAAATTCCACTTATACCTCAGGTCGTTGCCTAAGGCAATCAGATTGTCCTTAGCTTTAGTTCTGTTTCTTGTACTCACTGTATCTTACTCTTGTGTCTTAAAGACATTTGCCCTCACATGTTGGTGTAAATTGTCGATCTACATGTAATTATTGTTGGTTTGTTTTTTCTTTATTAAATCTGATACTCAGAAGAAAATATGTTTTAAATCAGAGACACAGAAAAGAATGTATATGGTGACATATATGTAGATTGGCTCAGAAAAAAATAAGTGCAATGTATTTTTTAAAAACATGTTTTGGATATCTATGTATTTAACTTCTTTTCTGACCACTGAGAGAGATCAAAAAACCTTTCCATTTTTAAAAATATTGAATGTCAATACTTATTCTTGCTTCAGATTTGTTGAATATTATTTATTATGTCCTTGGGCTTTCAGAGGGAATATATTGACAAGGAATCCTTTCTCTTTCTCTCAATGTATTTCTTTTAGTCAATTTTCTTTCCTTCAACTTTCATGGTTGAAATTTCTAAGTTTTTCTGGAGATAAGAACATGGCATTTCTTAATCTTTGCCACTGGAAATATGCTACTATTTTCAAAGCTTAGGAAGATTTTCTTTCAAAACAACCAATTACATTTCAAAAGTTGGTTTTACCCTTGACATGATTCACTAAAGTTGGTTTTACCCTTGACATGATTCACTAATTTTTATATGATACTTCCATTGTAGGGAGATTTTCAAACGTTTTTCTGCTACCACCCATGACAGAAGGATGTTCATGTGTGGGATACTCTCCCATGTATAGTAACAGAGACACGATTAGCATACTGAAGACAGACTATGGCTTTCCATACTTCCCATGCCACGTGTACATAATTTACTGTATGTAATATCACACTATTATAGGATTACAATGAATCCACTCCAGTTTATTTTCGAAAAGTATATCACTCACAGATTGTATTATTTTAACCATTATTGGAATCATGTTACTTGCTCAAAATCTCTTAACTAATAGCAATGTATATGACCCAACATCACTTTTGGACTATGGGAGAACCAGTATTCTACACTATTTCCTTATTTCATGACAATTGTCTAATTTATTGGCATAATGTTCATAATAATCTCTTATCCTTTTAGCATCCATAAGACCTATCCTCTCTTTCATTACTATCATTGAAAATTTGTGTTATCCCTCTTTTTCCTTTCTGGCTAGGGAGCTTATCTGTTTTATTGATCATTTCAAATAAACAGTTTTTGGTTTCATTGAATTTCTCTATTATTTGTCTATTTTCACTTTCATTGATTTTTACTTTTATCTTTATTATTTCTTTCTTTCTGCTCATGTTGAGTTTCATTTCTTCTTTTTCTCATTTCTTAGTTGTTTTTCATTCTTTAAAGTATCTTAATGCTATAAATTTCCCTCTAATTTCTGTTTTACCTGCATCCCACAAGTTTTGATATGTAGCATTTTCATTATCATTTAATTCAAAGTAATTTCTAAATTTCTTATGGGAAAGTTAGACCCATGGGTTGTTTAGAATGTGTTGTTTAATTACCAAACATGTAGGGATTTCCAGATATCTATTTGTTATTAATTTTTAGTTAAATTCCACAGTAGTAAGAGAATGCAGTTTGTATAATAGTAATCCTTTTAAATTTATGAAACTAGCTTTATGGTCCAGAATGTGGTCTATCCTGATAACTATTCCATGTGCACTAGAAAAAAATGTATTCCACTGTCGTTGGGTGGAGTCCTTTATAATTGTCAATTAGGTCAAATTGATTGATATGGTTATGTCAAGTCATCTGTAATCTTTCTGTCCACCTGTGCTATCAATAGAAGAGTGTTGAAATCCTGAAGTATAATTGTGGATTTGCCTATTTCTCCTTTCAATGCTATTAGTTTCTGCTTCAGCCCATTTTGAAACTCTTCTCCTCAATATATATATAGGTAGGATTCTTACATATGCTTGAGGAGTTTTTATCTTTATGAAATGTGCCTCTTTAACACTCCTAATATTCCTTTTTGGGTAGTCTGTTCTGTCTGATAATATTGCCACTCCAGCTCTTTTTATCAGATTTATTGAGGTTTAATTTACATACAATAAATTCACCAATTTTAAGTGTACAATTTGATAAGTTTTGAGAAATATATGCAGTTGTGTAACTATCATCGCAATCATGATATCCAACTTTTCCATCACTCCAGAAAAGTTACCTTCTACCTCTTTGCAGTCAATCTCTTCCCCCATCCCTGGCAGCTGACATGCTTTGTTTCTATAGTTTTGCCTTTTTTAGAATGTTATATAAAGAGAATCACAGCTATAAGTAGCATTTGAGGTGGGGTTTCTTTGATGTAGCATAATACATTTGAGATTCATCTATGAAGTTAGTTCCGTCCTCGTTATTGCTTAGTAATATTCCATTTTGTTTATCCATTTACCGCTAGAATAACACTCTTCCAGTTCGGAGCCACTATATAAATCTATTACAAAATGGGAGGACAAGGTTTTGAATGGAAGTGTGTTTTTATATATTTCTTTTGTTTAAATATCTAGGTGTGGTATTGCTAGATATGGTAAGACTAGCATTTGAATCCTGACAAAGATAGTCTTGGGCTGCCTTTCTTTAGTTGTCAAGCTTCCGATTAATGCTAGAATCAGTCCCAACAGTTACAAAATCATGATTCGTACTCAACACTGTACCAGGTGAAAGAGAGTACACAATAAAACCTTGATATCTATAGGTAGACATTTTAAAGCCTCCAGGCCTAATAGAGGTCACCTGTAGCCAGGAAACATGGCAAGAAAATTCACAAATGAAGTTCTGATCTTGATTGTACCGTGAGAATTTAAAAGTTTTTTTAGGTTAAGGTAAATAACAGTCTTTGAAAATGTCAACACGTGAAACTTTTAGCATAGCCAAATCCCTGTTTAGAAATCCATGTATACAATTCAAATACACTTAAGACATTCAAACACTCTATTTAATTGGCAAAAATTACTTAGGGGTACAAAGAGTTTTCCTTGCACACCTAAATGATTACTGTGCGTATAATCTGGGACTCGATTGATGGTTTTGTCAATTACTCGTCCTTGTGGTAGACTTCAGTATGCGTTTCAGACCAAAGTGGCTAGAATTAACTGCCCACCCCAGATCCCAGCTAAAAGAGAGACAAGTAGAGGAGCTCCAAGGAGTTGAGGACCCACAGGTAAAGGGCGCGGTTGGCCAGCAGAATCTGACATTTTAAATCGCCCTGCCCATCAGGGCCTCTGCTGCCTTTGACGGGCGGGCGAGTCGGAAGTAGGGGAGAGCTGGGTGGGCTTTGCCAGGCAGCGCGGGACGACGCCCCAGCCGCGGCCTTCACGGCGCTGAACTCCAGGAGCCCACTTGCCCATCTGCGCCAACGCCCCCGGCGCCCCCGGCGCAGCCCGCAGTCGGCCGGCAGGTGTGCGTGGTGCGCGCGCACGCAGTGCGTGCTGGGTGCGGGTCCCGCGAGCCGAGAGGCAGCTGGGCGCCTGGCGGAGAGTGGCTGGCTGGGTGAGTGTCGCCCTCCTCGCCTCCCCGCCTCCTTCTCTCCTCGCGCCTGCCGGGGATGCTCGCGCGCGGCGCCCCCTTGCCTGTAGGCTCGCGGCCCCGGGGGGCGGCGTGTGTGAGTAGCTGGGAGGGGGCCGCGAGGCGCTGCGTGGAGAGCTCGCCCGGGTTTGTCCGCCGCCGTCACCTGACTCGTCGGAGCAGCCACAGCTGAGGTGGGGGCGGGGATGGGGACGCAGCGCGGAGGGCTGGAGAGGCACGGCGGCGGGCGGGTGCGGCTGGCTCCTGGGGCCACGGGCGGCGGGCGCAGGGACCGCGGAGCTGAGGGCGGGGGCCGGGCCAGGGCCGGAGGCGGCGCGCCGCGGACACCGGGTCCGCTCGCGGCCGCTCACACCCACCCGACGCGACTTCCCTCGGCGGCCCGGGCTCCGCTCATCCTGCGGCGGGCGGCGCCGCTCCCGGGGCGGGGTGAGTACCGTCGCCCAGGCTCGACCCCCTCCCCGTGCTTGGGCCGCGCGGGGATCCGGAGAGGATAATCCTAGGGCGCGGAGAAGGGCAGCGGCCGGGTGACAGCTCCGCGGCGCGCTCGAGGGCGGGCGGGGGGCTGGGCTGTCAGCCCGTCTCTGCTCCGCTGTCAGGAAGGGCGAGGCGCTGCGAGACGCCGGCGCCTCCGCGGAGCCCTGGGGCGGCCCCTGCGGCGGCGATTTGGGGGCGAAGGGAGGGGGTCCGGGCGGAGGGCCTCGGCGGGGCTTTGGAGACCGCGGTGAGGAAGGAAGGGGAGGCGGGCGCGTAATATGGCGCAACGCTAGGATAATCTCTGCCGTGACCGAGGGAGGACGAGCCAGTTGCTGCAGCAGCGCGAGGAGGAGGAGGGAGGCGGCCGGGGCTTGCGTATGCTATCCATTCTCCGAAGCCTGCGGGCTGCTAGGAGGAGACCCTGCGGCTGGGAGGCGAGAGGTGGGCACACGGCGGGCGCGGCGCCCAAGGCATAACCCCGACGCACGCGGGAGCTGGTCTGGCACCCGAGATAGCTTGCAGGGGAAGTGCTGATGGACGGTGGGGGGGGGGGCGCGGAAGGGTGAGGCGGGCAGCATCCGGGGGGAGGGGAGTGGGGGGGGGGGTCGGTCGGGGACATTGGCACGATGCTGGCACCGGACTCGCGCTAGTCTCGCTCAAGATCTCCTAGACCGCGTCGTTCGAGCGGGGCTTAGCGCGGTGCTGGCTCCGGGGAGGTGGTACCGGGGCGGGAAGGAGAAGAGAGCCGCCATGCGGCTGGAGGAGGCAAGGCCTGGGTGCTCAGAGGGTCGGGTCTGCGGCTTAAAGCAGGACCATCTCCCCCTTTTTCCCGCAGAAGAGGAGGCGGTAGACGCGGCCGGAGAAGATGTCGGGCCAGACGCTCACGGATCGGATCGCCGCCGCTCAGTACAGCGTGACAGGCTCCGCTGTAGCCAGAGCGGTGTGCAAAGCCACCACTCATGAAGTGATGGGCCCCAAGAAGAAGCACCTGGACTGTAAGCATCTCTTTATATAAGTGGGACATGCGCACGGCCGAGGCGCGGTGGGTACGGGCGGCGCGGCCTGCGCTCTCGGTCGATAATGCTGCAGCCTTCCGACCTACCAGCGGGGCTGCCCCTGGGCTCGAAATCTCCCACCGTGGAGGTGTCGCCTTGGGTCGGCCCTGAAACCTTGTCTTTGAGCCATTTTTTTCTCCTGTTGACCTCCAAGGTTTTGCTGGAGAAAAAAAAAAAATTATATATATATATAGATTAATAATTTGATACCGAGAAATTGTAAATTCAGGGTTAGGCGCTTTTCACCTCTTTTTTTTCCCCCCCTTTCTCCACCCCCCCCTTTTCCAGTCCACGTTAGAGGAAATCAGGGGTTACACAGTTGTAACAACAGTTAACCCCAAAAATGGATTCATGGAAGGTCAAATTTATCACCCTAGTTGTTTCCTAAATACATTTTGGGTAGTTTTAAAAGAGTGTCATCTTTTTCGGTGCTGCTGCTGAGATTTGGTGCTTGAGTGTGTGTTGTACGTCACCACACCAAACTGAAATAAATTCCAGCTCTTGAATGAGGAAATGGCACGTCATAGATAATGGAGATTTCATTTTACCCATCCTGGCACACTTCTTTGTCCCATTCTCAGGAGCTGCTGGGCAGAATGGCCATGCAGTGGACACAAAATGGATGTGCTTTCCCAGCCTTAGAGATGGTGCAATTTTAGATGAAAACATTCAACTTATAATTTTTTTTAAAGTATTGGTTTTTTGATGGGAAAAGGCTTTAATCTAGTTTGGAATCTATATATTTCTGAAGTAAATATTTCATTTGATTAACATAGTAAATGTTTAGTTATTGAAGGGCAAATGGGGACACTTAGAAAAAGGCTTTCACCTGCTTTGAGTAGTGAGGTTCCTTATAAGTAAGGCTACATCAGAATATATTCTGTAGTTGCTGTTCAGTCTTTTGGGACCTGTTTAGGATCTGTCCTGCTGTGGTGTTCGTTGGTAAAGGTCAGTGCTGGCATGAAAGACACAGGCAGGTCTAGCCATACCCATTTCCCATCTGGCTTCCTTTGCCCATTTTCTGGTTTTCTTATGCTTGAGGCCTTCCCCAGTGTCTGCCTTGTGCAGCTGAGAAAATGGCACCACTGTTAGAATTGACTCTGGTCCTGTTACCTGTTTAAGCAAAGCTTGATGAAGCTTACAGCTGGATATTATTGTAAGGGTTCTCCAGCCTTGCGAACCTGTTGTCTCATAAAATTGAATAATTTTGCTACTAGAAGCTTGCCTGAGGGGGAAACACCATTACTCTTTTCCTGAGGGAATTTTCAACAAAATGTGTTGATTATGGTATCGTGTGTTATACATGCAGTACAGGGTGAGAGAGGTGGCCACGGCCCCTAACAAAAGTGGAAATTATAAATTCATGACCAGCTCGTTTTGCTGCAGCGTGCTGAATCATTTAGCCATCTTTGATCAGTTTCCCCAACTCTGGAAGGATGATTCATGTTTTAAAGGTAGGTGTAGGTGTAGCAAATCCTCATAATAAAAAAGCTATAGGTTATGGATTTGCTCAGTGGTTTGAAAATGATAGATCGATATATTGATACATTTCAGAGAACACTTACAGGTTTGAGCATTTCATTAAACATGATTCAGATAAAGACTGACTTTTCCATATCTAGATAGTCACCTTAATCTTTAGATCTTGAAAAGTCTTTTATAAACTTTCCAGGTGGGAGGTTTTTCAGTATCTCCAGCATATGTTAGTGAGTGAAGTGATTCTGAAGATGTGGAACATAGGGGGAAGATTCCTTATTTAAGGAAAGCAGCGGAAGTAGGAACTGGTATTGAGATAAGAACACGGATAATCATAAGAGCTAAACATTTATTGAGCAGTTACTATATGCTGGGCACTGAGCTTTACATTATTAATTTATCATCACTTAAAAGGTTCGGGGAAGGTAATTAACTTTCATACCTTTTAACCCCTGCACTTAACTGCCATCTGTGGTTTATTTAGTAATATTCTCTAATAGAGAGGGGGGAAAAAGGGAACCAAGTGAGCCTGAATGGTCTAATCTTCAGAATACCCATCCTGTTTGCATGGCTTTATGTGAAATTGAGCATCACAGCCCCACACACTGACTGTAATTTCTATGATATGCGTGCAAAAATGTTAATTCTGTCATTTAAAAAATGAGCAAAAGCCAGGCACTGAGGAGTACTGGTCTTTCTTTTTAACATTTTACTTTTCCAATAAGACATAAAATAAATTATCTTCACTTAAAGCCAACCTTAGGGTAGAATTTGGAAAGATAGGTATCAAGTTACTGATATGTCCTATTTTAAGAAAACATGATATGGAAAGTCTGAACATATAAATAATGTTGTGTGTATATGTACTGCAAGAGGGGATCTTTGCACAGAATTCTTTGTAGTGTTCCTTTAAGTAACAGTAGACTACCTTAGTAATTTATTCACAGGTGTTCCAGTAACACACCAGTTTTAAAAGTGAGTTACACCAGTTATTAAAACATGCAAACATATAACTAAGTTTCACTATAGGCACTGAAATAATCTTAAGTTTATTTAGTTTTGAAAATATTAAATACTAGTTAGGAGGAAAAGAGTGCAAAATGTAGAGTTGGGGATTTGAAACCAAAAAAGTTTTGTTTTTTTTTTAAATTTCTCTTGTAAGTTTATTTTCAATATTCATAATGAAGAGCTTCCTGTTGTTTAGCTGGTATATAGGTCTTTTTTTTTAACATCTTTATTGGAGTATAATTACTTTACAATGGTGTGTTAGTTTCTGCTGTATAACAAAGTGAATCAGCTGTACATATACGTATATCCCCATTTCTTCTCCCTCTTGCGTCTCCCTCCCACCCTCCCTATCCCACCCCCCTAGGTGGTCACAAAGCACGGAGCTGAGCTCCCTGTGCTGCTTCCCACTAGCTATCTATTTTACATTTGGTAGTGTATATATGTCAGTGCTACTCTCTCACTTCGTCCCAGCTTACCCTTCCCCCTCCCTGTGTCCTCAAGTCCATTCTCTACATCTGCGTCTTTATTCCTGTCCTGCCCCTAGGTTCATCAGAACCATTTTTTTTTAGATTCCATATATATGTGTTAGCATATGGTATTTGTTTTTCTCTTTCTGACTTACTTCACTCTGTATGACAGACTCTGGGTCCATCCACCTCACTACAAATAACTCAATTTTGTTTCTTTTTATGGCTGAATAATATTCCATCGTATATATGTGCCACATCTTCTTTATCCATTCATCTGTCGATGGACACTTAGGTTGCTTCCATGTCCTGGCTATTGTAAACAGTGCTGCAATGAACATTGTGGTACATGTCTCTTTTTGAACTATGGTTTTCTCAGGGTATACGTCCAGTAGTGGGATTGCTGGGTCATGTGGTAGTTCTATTTTTAGTTTTTTAAGGAACCTCCATATTGTTCTCCATAGTGGCTGTATCAATTTACATTTCCACCAGCAGTGCAAGAGGGTTCCCGTTTCTCCACACCCTCTCCAGCATTTATTGTTTGTAGATTTTTTGATGATGGTCATTCTGACTGGTGTGAGGTGATACCTCATTGTGGTTTTCATTTGCATTTCTCTAATGATTAGTGATGTTGAGCATCATTTCATGTGTTTGTTGGCAATCTGTATGTCTTCTTTGGAGAAATGTCTCTGTAGGTCTTCTGCCCATTTTTGGATTGGGTGGTTTGTTTTTTTGATATTGAGCTGCATGAGCTGCTTGTATATTTTGGAGATTAATCCTTTGTCAGTTGCTTCGTTTGCAAATATTTTCTCCCATTCTGAGGGTCGTCTTTTCATCTTGTTTATGGTTTCCTTTGCTGTGCAAATGAAACCAAAAAAGTTTTAATTAGTTTGATATGTATATAACTTTGTAGTTTGGAGTTCAGATTAGAAGGTTGTAAGAATAGAGTTTATGGCTCTGTGATTTTCTTTTTTTAAAGACACTGGGTTAATTGAATGGGCTCAGAATCTTTATGAAATGTGTACTTAATATTATTTAAAGTACTGGTTTAGAAGATAATTTTTTTCTCTTTGGGTTGGTAGGCCACAAAAATTATTGTTAACTATGGTAATTTATAAAATGATGCTTAATGATATATGATTTATACATTTGAAGAAATGATTTGTCAACATCTGGAGGCAGAATTACATGTAGTAAGAAGGTAGAGAGATAAGCAAACTCTAGACATATATTCTCATATATTTTGTCCTTCTTTTCACTCATAGTATGTTTCTTGGAGGAAAAAAATGTATTCAGAAAAGCTTGACCATAATCAGCAGTTATAGATGAAATTTAAGGGCTATGATTAACCTTAATAATTTAAATAAGGATTATATATTTTAAGGTACTTTTGGATTATGTAAAACTTTTATTCTATACTATAATAAGATTGCCCTTTGCACATGAAAATTAAACACCTAACCAATGTTAGTTTAACATTAGTTTTTCTGGATCCATCTGTACAGTTTCACTTCCTTTCCCTTTAACATTGTGTACCTATTTGATAGCATATGAAACATCCAGACTTGTCAAGCATTCACCTTCTTGATTGCGTTACATTACAAAATGTAAACTGTTTTACATTTCCATTGTTTTTCCTTTTCTATTTTGTAGTTGATGGCCTAAGGGATAGCCCACGTCAAATAATAAAGTAACAGGATCCAGTAGGGCACCCAGTGCTTTCCCAAGCGCTGCGTCAAGGTTAAAGAACAACAACAAAATAGAGTTGGCCCAGAGTAACACCTGCAGGGAGAATTTGGGAAGTTTTACAGCCCTGTATAAGATTCATTTTGGTTAATTGCTCTTATGAACAGTTTCTGTGTATGCTATACTTTTAAAATACCCTATTTAGGATTGTCAAAATTCCAAACTTAGACGTTACTATCAACATCAAACCAAACCTTATAAAAAGCCAAATCAGTAATCCTACTTTTTTCCATTCTAAACCTCTTGTGAGTTTTTAATAATGAGCTTACCCTACATAATAAGCAAGTAATTCAAGTTCTGAATCTTATGTTTGAGAGATATTGGCATTTTATAAATGATTCTTTTCCTCCCAAATTAAGAAAAAATAAGATTGTATTTCTTTTTTTTTAAATCAGACTATCTTTATTGGATACCTTTTTTTTATATATATATACATTTATTTATTTATTTATTTTTGGCTGCGTTGGGTCTTCATTGCTGCTCGCGGGCTTTCTCTAGTTGCGGCAAGCGGGGGCTACTCTTTGTTGCGGTGCGCGGGCTTCTCATTGCGATGGCTTCTCTTGTTGCAGAGCACGGGCTCTAGGCATGCCGGGCTTCAGTAGTTGTGGCACGTGAGCTTCAGTAGTTGTGGTTTGCGGGCTCTAGGCACGCAGGCTCAGTAGTTGTGGCGCACGGACTTAGTTGCTCCGCGGCATGTGGGATCTTCCCAGACCAGGGCTCGAAACCGTGTCCCCTGCACTGGCAGGCGGATTCTTTTTTTTTTTTTAATTATTATTATTTTTTTTTTAAATTTTATTTATTTATTTATTATTTATGGCTGTGTTGGGTCTTCGTCTCTGTGTGAGGGCTCTCTCTAGTTGTGGCAAGTGGAGGCCACTCTTCATCGCGGTGCGCGGGCCTCTCACTATCGCGGCCTCTCTTGTTGCGGAGCACAGGCTCCAGACGCGCAGGCTCAGTAGTTGTGGCGCACGGGCCTAGTTGCTCCGCGGCATGTGGGATCTTCCCAGACCAGGGCTCGAACCCGTGTCCCCTGCATCGGCAGGCAGATTCTCAACCACTGCACCACCAGGGAAGCCCAAGCAGGCGGATTCTTAACCAGCGCGCCACCAGGGAAGTCCAAGATTGTATTTTTTACAAGAACATCTGGTAAAGGGAATGGGTGATACAAGACTATGTTTTGATTCGAGACAAATATTGGCAAATGACCACAAAATGCCTACTGCTTTTACTTTATTTATAAAATATCTGCTAATAAGAAATTTTGTGAGTAAACATAGAATGAAAATTTAAACTTAAAAATTTATTTGCTTTACATAAGCTTCTTTAGGATACAGTATATAAAATATATTTCAGTTTAGAAGTGCTATTTGCACACTGATTCAGTTGATACCATATCTATCTTTGTGATAACTTATAGAGCTTTCTGTAATGCTAGTATCAAAAACGTAAGCTTAGTTTATTGAATAAAATTAAGTTGGAACAGTGTATAAAAGTTTACTGAACACTCGGGTAACTTTCAATATGAGAAGTGTACTAACCTGCTGTAAATATATTTTACTTTGATTCCAGTTCTCATTTAACCATTTGTTACTGTCTAAAGAAACCCTCTAATTTTCTATACCAAGGCATACTCTGTTCCTCCTCCTTGATTTCACCGGAAGCCTCAGCCCGGGTGGAGATGGTTTAGAACAGTCTGTGTTATTTTTTAGGTAGTCAAGAAGAGATGAGGGAAATAGACTTCTGAAAAACATTCAAGCTGAGTATCCTTTATACCTTAAATCTGAAGGGGTCCAATCTGTGTGGTCCTGTGACATTCTCAGGTGATGTTCAGCGTCCCAGGAGGGGAGAAAAGAGATCTTGTGAAGTTTAGGGGTTAGCAGGATTAGGAAAAGAAGAGTGGCAAAGACTCTTAGGTGTATCTTTGGGTCACTTTAGATTTTTTTTTCCCGTTTGAGATCAATGTGGTTAACGGGTACTTTCTTAGAAGCAGTATAAAATTGGTAACTCAAATCAATTTTTTTAGAAGTTACTCTAGTGATTTAAAAGATTGTACACATGGAAAAAGATGTAAAACTATGTACGTAGTAGGTGAATTCATATCTTTTTTTTTTTTTTTTATAGATTGAGAAACTGATTGGAAATTGAATGCAAACTAAGACCACTTGACTGTTACTGAAATGAATAGCCCAGTTTGCTTTTTTTTTTTTTTTTAAAGAAATTCACGTTCTTTTATTTATTTATTTATGACTGTGTTGAGTCTTCGTTTCTGTGTGAGGGCTTTCTCTAGTTGTGGCAAGTGGGGACCACTCTTCATCGCGGTGCGCGGGCCTCTCACCATCGCGGCCTCTCTTGTTGCGGAGCACAGGCTCCAGACGCGCAGGCTCAGTAATTGTGGCTCACGGGCCCAGTTGCTCCGTGGCATGTGGGACCTTCCCAGACCAGGGCTCGAACCCGTGTCCCCTGCATTGGCAGGCAGATTCTCAACCACTGCGCCACCAGGGAAGCCCGTGAATTCATATCTTAATTGCAGTATTAGCTTGATGCATTTTAGATTAAAATCTAGATTTTTTCATACATTGCCATATTAGTTTTAACATTTAACAAATGGCTCCTGAAGTCTTATTTGAAATTTAATCTGTGCACTTAGTTGCCATGGATCTTTCCCTTAGTTTTTCACAAGTAAATATCCTTTAAATATCTTACCTCTTCTCTTCAAATTGATTGATCCTGGGATAGGGTGTTCTTTGGAGCTTATCTTGGTTTCAGTAACTTGGTAAAGAAGGTCAGAAATGGCATATAACCCTGTTCCCTGAGGGCCGAGGATGCTTGAGTTGTATTTTAGGTGACTCAACTCCTGAGCCAGCAACTCCTGAGAGAACCTTCAATATAATTTTAGTGCAGTTAAATAATTTGAAAAGCCACATTTCTTGCGATTAAAAATATTTATTCTTCAGTTTCACTTTGTAAAATTCCTTTCTCTTTACAGAGGAATATATTGTTTGCTTGTAAGGGACATGTTGACTCTCTGTTTTTTCTTAGGTGTTTATGTAACATGGAAGTTTATCTTTTGTTCCTCACAGAGGGGAGAATAGTTGAATGGCATACTCATTGTCAATTGCATGGTGACCTATAAGTGCAAAATGATGGTGTCTTCCTTGGAGCAGTTGGGTGAAAGCACAGACCAGAGTGAGAATTGTACCCTGAAGCCCACAGCCCTTCTCTAGCTGTTTTCCTGCTCTCTCTTCATTTGTCCCAAGTGTGTGAGGATCCCCCTGTCCCCCCTCCCTGCCCTCCCATGTGTACATAAGGTTTCTCTATTATGCATCTTTAAGAAGGGTCTAGTGTCTTCTAAAAGATTTTGTGATGTGCCATTCCTGGCTACCTAGGAGAGAGAAGCTAGATCTTTGCTTTCTGTGGTTTTGCTCTGTGGCCCGATTATTTGATTATTCTCCTAGGGTTAGCACTTTTATTTTAAGATATAACTCTCCTCCTTTCTGCATCAGTTATTCTCTCTGTCATCCGTATCTTTAACCTCTCTCTCTAGCTCTCTTATGAAATTTTCGAGTATCTCCATTGAAAACAAACAAACAAAACCTCCTACACACAGCTCTCCTTGGACTCTATGACCTCTTCTAGCAACCAACCTGTCATCCTTTGCTTTTCTTTCACAGCCATGCTTCTTGAAAGAGACACTCACAATTCCAAAGAAAACAAGCACAGCTCTAGCTTACTTTGGGTATTCTGTGTCTTTGGCTTAATTCATGCATGAAATATTAGAAACTTTGTGAGGTGCCAGGTATTGCCCACCCAGTTGCCCAGGCCACTGACCTGAGGGTTTTCCCTCTTCTCTCAAATTCAGTGAGTTACCAATTCTTTTAAAACTCTCTGACCTCTCCTTCTTTAGCCGTCTTCTGCCTGGTTTTGATCAGTAATAAGCCTTATCTGTAAAATGATTAGTAATAGTACCTACCTCATATTTGTTGAGGAGTAAGAGAGAGAGTACGTGTAAGAGACCCAGCCCAGAGCTTGACACACACACCTGCAACGAACATCAGTTATTACTACCACTACTGTAGTTAACCATTACTAGTACAATTGCTGTTGTTGCCACGACTAGTACCATTACTGCTACTCCCACCACTGTAACAACTGATGCATGATCCTTACTAATTTGCCCTTACTGTGCTTGTTTTTCGTCTCCTTTCAATTGCTTCAGGTTTTACTCTAATTCTAACTTTCCCCTTCTTTAGTTAGGAAGCTATATATACTATTTCAGTTCTTTTAGTGATTGCCCTTGAAAATTTAGTATGCATTCTTAAAGTCTCACGTTGATCAGTATCTCTTTTTTTTCCTACCAAAGAAAAGAAATTTAGAAACTTTTTATTTTTGCCATGAAGTGTGTTTTATTGTCATTAATCATGCAAACAATTTTCTATAATATCCCAGAGCAAACCAGAGAATTTGGCAGTTCTATTAGAGGATCCCCTCAGAGATCCACAGGCCGATGGCATCGGCACAGAGTGCCCGGGTTCCCAGTGCAGCTTGTTGCTCGTGCCCATCTTGCAGGTGGCTGTTCCTCCACATCACGACTAGGGTCTCCAAGATGATGGAGGCAGAGAATCCTCCAGGTTCTTAGGAAATCTCACTTCGCTTGCAGGGTGTTCTTCTCCTGCATCTCCGTCTTCTTCAGCTTGGCCTTATCAAAGCTCATGATTTCTCTCATGTCCAGCTTGTCTGCCATTTTCTTAAAACAATCTTAGGAGTTCCACTCCAAGCCTGCGGTCCCGGTGCTCCCACTCGCGTCACGGCAGCAAGAGAAGAAACTTAGACATTTTGAATTCCAGTCACCCACGTTTTACTTATATGCTATTATTGTCCAGGGTTTTAGTCTGCCATTGTTTTAACCCCCAAAGCCAGACATTATTACTTCATACAGGCAGTGTTTATTTAGCTGAATCCACCTTTCCTTCATTGCTCACCATTCCTTGATCATGCCTAGGATTTCCTTGAACTATATCTTTTTGAAGCTCTTTCAGTGAGGCTGTTTAGTAGTAAACTCTGTTTTTGTCTAAAAAAAAAATCTTTATTTTACCCACATTGCTGAAGGATAGTTTATCTGGATATACAATTTTAGATTGAGTTATTTTCTCTTTAAAGATAATATTTGGCTTCCATTGTTGCTCTTAAGAAGTCATCTATTAGACTACCAGCCTTTAGGTAATCTCTGTTTTTGTGGTTGCTTTTAAAATCTTGTGTCTTCTCTATCTATACTGTATGTGTGTTTAGACGTAATTTTCTTTTTTATTTACCCTATTTGGAGCTTTATGGGTTTCCAGAATTTGAGAATTCATGTCTCTCATTAGTTCTGGAAAATTCTCCATCTTTGATTGTTGCCTACACCCATTCTCTTCCTTCTCTCCCTCAAACCTGATTATATATATGCTGGACCTTCTCATTACACCCTTATATCTATAAATACACCTTTCATAGTTTCTAACACTTTCTTTACTGTTTGGCATGCTTTGTTTTTCAGATATGTTCCAGTTCATTAATTCTTTCTTTAGCTGTGTCTTATCTGCTTTTACTCATTCTTAGTTTCTAATTTTATTCATTTATATTTTTCATTTTTGGAGTTTTTTCACAATTGCCCTGTTTGGGGATAACGTATATTTCTTGCTCACATTTTTGAGTTTCTCTTTTATTTCTTTACCATTTTGAACACAACTCATTTTATATTCTGTATCTCTTAGATCTATTACATGAAGCTCTGTTTCTGCTGTTGTTTTTGCCTAACCCTCAGTCATCGTTTATTTCCTCGTGTGTTTTATAATTTTGGACTGTGAGATCACGTTGGCTAGGACTTCATCTTTGGGAATCCTGGAAAGCCTAGGATCACCTAGACAGGATTTGTGTTTGCTTCTGCAAGGTCCCACAAGTGCTACCATCCTGGGAGCACCTTAAGTTGATTTGTGCTCTTGGAGCTTCCCATCTAGTGCAAGACCAGGTCCATAATCCTTATCCATAATTTGAAAATCCAGAAAGCTCAGAAGAATGAAATTCTTTTTGTAAATCATCTGGTGGCAAAACTTGATCAGATATAGCTGTTGTACTACCTACCATGAAGGTTCATATATTGAGCTACAGAAATGTTGTCATATTATGGTGTGTTGTCCACATTATACTAGGTTACTTAATATATGGTATATGCACCACATTACTTTTGTAAAATCTGGGAAATCCTAAATTCTGAAACATGTATCGCTCTAAGGGTCTTGGTTGGAGGAATGTGAGTCTGTAATATGAATTTGAATCACAGACTCGGGCAAGGTGAAAAGCTATGTTTACAAAATGCCCCAGAGATTTTTTCCCCCTGACATCTACCAAGAACCTAGGTTGAATGAATTGTTTTCCTCTGGTCTTCCTTTGCTTGAAGGTGTTCTTTGTTAGTTTTTTTCCTCCTAATTTTAGTAAGGGAGTAACTCATTGAGGATCCCAGCTCTATAAGGAGGTCTTAGTTCCAGTCAGCCATCTTGCTTAGTCCCAACGATCTTGTCTTCTATTCCCCACAGGGTTGTTAAAATCTAAGCCTCTGGCTGCTCAGACTAACACATGGCCTCAGGGCAGCCTTCTCTTAAGTATCAGTTTACCATGTGGTTTTCTGCATCTTCTTTCATTTCTGGCCCTGGGGATTGCTTTTATTTCCTCATGAGTACAGCCAAATGGGTAGAAGATGCCTGTAATGTTTATCTAAATTATCAGGTGGTTTTTTTTCCTTGATAGTCCACCTATATGCTAGAAATGGATCCAGCCTGTTTTTCCCATCCTCTGTCCTCCCACTCCGTTTACACACCCCCTTTACACACATTCCAGAGCAGCTCTGACATTCATCAGCTTCACGATACTGTGCATTATTTTGGGGCCTTTGTACACGCTGCTTCTATGTTTTAATATATATTTTAAAATCTCATGTCTGAAACCTAGCTTCACTCACTCCTTTTCAGTAGGTCGATGGCACCCAGTGCTTCTGTCCCTGTCATCTCTCTCGTGGAGCTGTGGTGGGTTTGGTGGCTTCCTCTGACCTGCAGTTTTGTGAGGCTGCCTTATCTCTAACACCAAACATAGCATGGTAGCACGTTTAGGTAAACATTTGCTGAGTGGTTTTTTATTACACCTTTCCTAAATTTTAGGCCCTTTTTTTTTCCTTACTATTTAAAGATTCTATTCAAAGATTTTACTATTTTATTTAAAGATTTTACTTTTGCTTACTAATCTTTCAGAAGGGCATGGACTTAAGTTGGATCCATTTTCTCTCAAGTTTATGAAAGCAATAGAAGTATGATATTGAAGGAAAACAAACAAAAGAAACATTAAATTGCTTAATGTACCTAGTTAATGTGCATTTCCTGACTGTCTTTTGACACTTGGATTCTTTTGACATGACAAAAATTTAATTTGGGGAAAATTATAGCCTTGATATGCAGTTTTTTGGTTGTGGATTTAAAGCATATGTACTTCTCTTGGTGCATATCACGAATGATTAGATAGGAGATGATTGGGTATTAATATCAGAGAAAATTCTTCACCAGCATCTTGTGTGTGCAGATGCATTTGCTTTGGTTTTTTTTTGAGCTGGATACAGTTGGGTAGCATTGTTCTTCAATAGCCCTTTTATAATTTATAACTGCCTACATTATGAATGGTAAGGGTATTTATGGAAGAAAAGCATTATTTCAAAAGTAGCTACATGTTGTTAATTTTCACTGAAATGATATCATTCACCAGGTGTATAGTGATATGATATTACCATTAACAACTTGAGGGTTTTAGAAAAACAGTGAGGAAAGGAGACAAGCTTAACCTAAAGCTTTGGATTCTCTTGCCTTTGTAAAAAGAACAGTGAATATCAACATATTTAATTTAGCTTTTAATGATCTGTTTGGAGAAATTATAAATTACTTTTAGTATTGAGGCTTTTAGTAGCTTATTAAGCACAGTCCCATCATTTGTTCATTTAACAAATGTTTGGGTGTTTACTAAATGCCAGGAATTATTCCAGGAGGCAGGGGTACTATGGTGAACAAGATACATAGAGCTCTTGGCATCAGAGAGCTTGCAACTTACTAGTGTTGACAGAAAATGCAAAAACTAATTACAGGTGGTTCTAAAAGTTTTAACAGGGGGAGGTGAAGACATCCATGGGAATGCATTGAAGGGGAACTGATATTTAAGCTCAGCCTTGAAGAATGATCATGACTTACCTGGGTGAGAGGTGGACAAGGGCTGCCGCACAGTGTTATCTTGGAAGAGGCTCAGAGCAAGCGAGGCATGTTTTAGGAACTGAAAGAAGTTAAGGGCTGCTGGAAGACTGAGGTTTAGAAGGCTAAGAATGCTGTGAAAGGAAACCTGAGTTGTGGGCAGTGGCAGATCTGGAGGGCCTTCTAGGCTGCAGAGGATATTAGAAGTTGTCCAACTTTTTCATTTTTATAGATGAGGAAGCTGAGTCCCAAAGAGGCAAAAATCACACATTCTGTATGTGTTAATACTGAATATTTCTTGGAACTTCCCTGGCGGTCCAGTGGTTAGGCCTCTGCACTTCCACTGCAAGGGGCATGGGTTCAATCCCTGGTCAGGGAACTAAGATCCCACATGCCATGCAGCACGGCCAAAAAAAAAAACATACTGAATACTTCTTAGCTATCTGCCTTCAGCAGGTACACTAATGGGCCATTGCTTTGTTCACCTAGTTCTGTTGGCTGTGCCTATGGCAGATAATACTCTCCATGTGGGGTCATGTGGGAAATGTAAAATATATATAAATATATAATATAAATATTAAGTATACACACATACACACACACTTGAATTCAAATTCAAATTCACCATAAATGTACACGTAACCCTGGGCACTTCTGACACAGGGACAACTGTGCAGCTGTCCCTGATAAGTGTTCCAAGCCTCATCCTGCCAGCCTGAACCTTCTTACCTTTTTCCTCTCCTTGTCTTTTGCTTGGTTCTTGGGTCCTGGTGCTGGCACCAGAGAATGCTGTCTATGCCATTGGTGACAGTGAAGACTATAAAGATTACAGATGTGTAATTTAGTTGAAAGTCTTCTAAAACTATGTATTAAAACAAACTTTAAGGCCATTTAGTTTGGTCTTCTTATTGTGGTGACATAATTTGTAACATTCCTTAACTGTCACCACTGAACTAATACAATTTTGCAAATCAGGCTTCCTAACTATTAAAACTCCAAAACAAAATACCGAAAATAATCCCCCCCAAAACACCATATATGTTAAGTATATCTAAGTACGTTCATGCCATACTTCACTGGGTTGGTCTCTTAGTCTGTTAACACCAAAGAAAAACACGACAGTTATTAAAATTTAGGTTAAGAAAATATCCAAGTGAAGAATGTTACCCTTCTCCTGTTCTTTCCAAAGCCAGTTGCTTTCACATTGCTATCCTTTGTAATTTTTTCCTCAAGGTAAATATTAAAAAGATATAAGAAAATATCCTATTGGTTCTTCCTTAATAGCATTTTTTAAAACTTTCTATAATCTCACTATCATCTTGATTAGCATCAAATTGTACAGCTTACAAACCATCATATAGCTAAACACTTCAGTTAGACCATGGCTTAATGAAGTTGTTATTTTTGTCTCCCCATCACAACAGAGATGCAGCGTGTTCATGTTTTTCTGGTCTCTTCATTAAATATTTTAACATTTGAGATTCTGGTTTTGGCTACCTTTGAATGAGCATGAGTGTACTCATGGCAGTTGCCATGGAAGACTGATTTGAGCCTTGCTAATCGACAGGCTGCACCAACTGCTTTTAACACTTGAATCTCCTCTTTGCTTTGTGGTTCTCTAGTTGTCCATTTTTTCCCACAAGAGTTCTCATCATGGTTCCAAAGGAGTCAATTTTTAGTTATAAAAAATTTAGTGCATTTTTTGAAGAACAGTGTGCTGCACTAACATTACTATGTCAAGGGTCTGTTCTGCATGTGTGTGTATATATATCGGTAGAACAGAGATTTGACTTTGGTCCTTCTTGTGGATTGTACTAATCATTTCATGCAGTAATGCTGTGAATTCAGCAAGAAATGCTTCTTCAATTGAGTTCAGCATTACTTTCTCAGGTGGAAAAAGAAGAGTGTGAATTGGGCACTCAATTGGTGGGAGTATAAATTGGTACAAACTTTTGTGGGGGTAGATTGGCAGTGCTAGTCAAAACTCTTGAAAATCCTTTGACTCAGCAATTTGACTGTTATAAATCGGTCTCAGATAATAATTGGAAAAATAGAGAAAAGTATGCATTTAAGGGTATTTGTTGCAGCAATGCATACAGGAATACAAAATAATACACCTAAATACTTGATTAAAAAAGGATGGTGTGTGCCAACAATAAGATACTGGGCAACCTTGAA
Source organism: Balaenoptera musculus (assembly GCF_009873245.2). Classification (NCBI taxonomy): domain Eukaryota; kingdom Metazoa; phylum Chordata; class Mammalia; order Artiodactyla; family Balaenopteridae; genus Balaenoptera; species Balaenoptera musculus. The sequence continues at coordinate 73,248,680 of NC_045796.1, forward strand.
AAATGTGTTTGTTAAAGTATATTTGACGTGGAAAGACAGTTTATGAGATATGATTCAGTTTTCATTTTTTTAGAAAGTATGTATGTGCCCATAGTACTTATTTTGGTAGAATATATGCCAAAACGTCGTCTGTGGATGGAAAGATTTTTACTTTCTGCTTCATACCCATATTCATCATGACCGTTTTGAATGTGAGTCACAAGAATATAGATCAAACTATTTTGGCAAACAGCTTCACCAAAAGAAAGAGACTGTCTTCCTAGAGCTAAAGTTTTAGAAAATCTTAGGGAAGAACTTTTTTTAACATCTTCGTTGGAGTATAATTGCTTTACAATGTTGTGTTAGTTTCTGCTGTATAACAAAGTGAATCAGCTATATGTATACATATATCCCCATGTCCCCTCCCTCTTGCGTCTCCCTCCCACCCTCCCTATCCCACTCCTCTAGGTTGTCACAAAGCACCAAGCTCATCTCCTTAGGGAAGAACTTTGATTTGCTTTGCTCAGGTCCTGGTTGACCTGTGAGAGTATGTGGCATGATACTAATGATTACTGGTCCAACCAGAACTACTTAGTTGGGAACCCCAAGAGCTAGTGGCTTGATACAAGTTTTATTTCTTGCTTGCATCACAATTTGCTGCAGATTAGTTCATTCCATCTAGGTGATTTCATCACCTAGGGTTTCAGAGTCCTCCACTGGATTCTATGCATCTGTGTGGTGGAAGAAGGAAGACAGAAAGGGGAGTATTGCAGGGGAAGATTGAGGGCCAGGCCTAGACATCATTTCTGTGTATTTTCCATTGACAAGAATTCAGTGGCCTCACCAAAATGTAAAAGGTAGGAAATGAAGTCTAGCTATGAGTCCAGGAGTAGAAGGAAATGGGATGTGAACACACAATTGTTGACTCCACCATGCCTATGGAAAAAGAAATTGGATAATGGCTTGTCACCTATATCTTAAAAACACTTATTTTATGCCACTGAGATCTCCAAAGATTTGACTGCTATAGTAATGTCATTCATATCTAGCAATAAGCTAGTTGCTGTTAATTTTTTTTCAGTGAGGCCAGATAATTCTGGAAATGGATGACTGATGTCTGGTCAGTAGACTCACTGCATATTCCTCCCACCTTGGCAGACATTGCAGATTGATGCTGGCACTCTTCAAAGCATTGATTCAGCCTCAAAATGCCATACATATACAATGTTTTGGATTTCTGCTGTCAATCATAGTTGACATTTAAGATGAAACAGATTTGCTATTACTTGTCTAGGTAATTTATCTATGTTAGATACTGAGGCATACTGCTCTCTGGATTTATCTAGACGCCCAGAATTGACATTCAGCTTGGCTGGTTCCTAGCCCGGGATTCATCTGCCAGTGATCTTGTCTTTAAAAGCTAGTAATAGAGTGATTTGTGTGGTTAGGCCATGGAGAGAAGTTCTTCCTGGCTCCATTTAACAGCAAAAAGCTATTGTTCTTGATTTTATATTTTGTGTAACAGAGACAGTTATAGCTTTTGTGAGATAAGGAAAGGATGTTTTGGATTTTTGCATAAAACCTTAACTTTCTCTAGGTAGACATCAAGTCTGATATTAACCAATTGCCTTAAAATATAAGTTATGCAAAGCATATTAGAATTTTAGTACGAAAGAATTGTCTTTGAGCTGCTGCTTAGGTACCTACATGGATATGGTTTCTTTTTTAATGTAAGTTGATTCTTGATTCACTTGTTTGATGTATAATGTATTAGCGGTCTGTCTTTTCCTGTAAGATTTAAGTGAAGAAAACTAAAGGAGGCCCCTAGGGCTGAAGGGGGTGAGCATTGTGCCTGGCACGTGTACAGGATCAATTGCTGTTTTCCTCACACACCTCCCTGAAGTTAATACTTTTATCCTAGGGAGGTTGGGAAACTCACCTGAAGTCCCCCTGCTAATGAAGGGAGGAGCCAGGGGTTCTAACTGCAAGACTTAAGGATTTTTTTTTCCTTTGTATCGTGTTTTTTGCCTCTTGCCTGTGTCTCTAGTTATCACAAGTCGCAATAATCCAAACCAAACCAAACCAATTAAGATACCATATGATTGTTGTAGGGAGGAAAGACCAGGGTGAGCTCTGAAGGCAGTTCATTAGCTAATTAGCTTGATGGGCAAAAGCCCTGTGAAGGTCCTCTTCTGCCTAATGGGGAAAAAAGTGGAGGGGTGGTTTCAAATGACTGCCCTTAGCCCAGTCTCACCTCTCATCAGTTACGTCTTTTGATGCTTTGCTACTGAAGCCTTTATTGGAACATACTTGTTAATTAAGGACTTCGGGCAGTGCTGGGAGGTACAGGAGGAGTAGTGATTTGTGAAGAGGACCTAGGGTAATTCCAGGCTCTGTTGCTCTCTGGCTGTGATCTTGGCCAGATGAATTTCATTTCTTTGGGCCTCAATCTCCTCTTCTCCAAGGCATCATGGGGTTATGGTAATATTTAAATGAATAGATTTGTTAAAAACATCAATAACAACAATAAACTTCAACCCTAAATGACTCTACAAATTATTGTTATTAGAGGAATAAGCCTTGTGGGCCCCAACAGTTAGCGTCCTAGGAATCTTTCACATACGATGTGCAGCAGTGAATGTACAAAAAGATCCCAGTCTCAGCTGCTCTCTGCATATCTTTGGCATCTGCTTGAGAGATGATAGTTTATTCCTAGAAGATAAGAAAAGAGAATTGGGCAATTAAACCCTCACTGTATGGTTTTCATGATCTTGTTTTTATTCTGTTGACAGATGTTAGTACTAATTATCAAAATATAGGTGTAACTTATGTTTGATTAAAATCATCTACTGAAATAGATTGACTTGATGCTATAGGTTTAAACTTCGCAGTTTTAGATATCAAGCTTTTCAAATATAGTCTTTTAGTAAAAGAGGGTTATTGCTTTAAGAAAGATAATGGTCATTGCTCACTGAAATGTTTAATAAGACAAGAAGGCAGTGATAAAACTGAAAAATGTGGAGTGACTTTATTGTTGGGTCTAGATTCTTCATGGTTAGCATTTTGTACTATTTTTGGTTTATATTTGAACACATGAATAGAAATGGAGAGACACTAAATATATTGTTTTGCATTGAACATTAATGAATTGAGGAAAGAGTTAAAAAAATATTTAGAAAAAATTTTTGAACTGATAGCAAAACTGATTTAAAAGTGAGGTCAGTTTCATGGTGAATCTCAATTTATATTGTATGTACTAATAATATTATATTTGAAGGATTTGACAATTTTTAGTACTAATAGAAAGGTAAACAAGACATAGTAGAACCATATAACAAGATGTAGTCAATAAATAATGTTAAGGGTACTGATGTCCGTTGTTTGTATTGAAGACATTTTGAAAAAATATTAGCAGGATAATTGAATCATTTAAAATTTACATATGAGAATTTAGTCCTTATAGCTAACAGTAAGTTGTGTAGTTGTGGTTAGGAATTCATAACATTTAATAAACTAATTGATCAGGTGCAATATAACTTTAGGGAGGTTATAGTATGTAGAGCTTGTCAAAATCTTAGTTAGGTCATAAATATGAGCTATTTTATTTTTAAACATTTTTTGTGTGTTTTTTGTTATATATTTCTAAAAACGTCTAAACTTGGCCAGCCTCTGTTAAGAGTGTGGAAAGGGGAAGCATTTGTCTTGACTCAGGAGTACCATTTTTTGAATTAAAATTTTAATTTTAAAAACCCAGGAATTAATTATCAGTAGTAGAACATTGGAGTTGAAAAGGATAGGAAATGGAATATTAGCAATGTCTGTACCATAGTACAACTCACTATGTATATCAAATCTTGGTTATTTTATATAAAACTGTGTTATATGGTAGTTTAAATGATTTTCTTTATATTATGTGATAGTTCTTAGAAAAATTAATGCCTTTCCCATTATAATCTAATAATTATTTTTGGACTGTTAGTTAATATAGGAACCAAACTAATACTGCCCATCTCATCTTTCTTACAGTGCATGGCAGAAGAGATAAAATTGAAGGGTATTAGGGAGTGAGATGGAAAAGCAAAAATTGTCAAAGTCATAAGACTTATCTGTTTTCAGCTAAAGATTCACTATTTCTGTTTCCAGACTTATTCCTATGAAAACACTTGAGGTTTTATACTGTCAGCCTTCTCTTTCCTTTCAGGTATGTCAGTCAGTTTGGATATAACCAACCAAACAAAACAACTGGTTCGGTGTCTCTATTGCTTTAACAGAGAATTGAGTATTTTATTACTAACGTGTAACTGAGCTGGACTGTGTTTTCCTAGACCTACAAACCTTCTTTCAACAAGTGCTTCCTCACTAACTTTGAGATCTTAAAATATGTTCTAGTCTCTTTTGAGTTATACAGCAAGAGAAGAGTAATGAGATCACAGTTCTCATCAAAAACTGTGCTAAAAGAGAGGTACTTCAGAAATGTGTTCCATTTGTCTTAATCACAGTATGATTTATTCCTCACAGAGAGATTTGTTCATCAGAGTAGTATTAGGAATTACTTCCTGGAAAACATTTAAATACTCAAGTTAAGTTATTGTTCTCTGTCCGTAATCATTAGGAAAACCTTCAATATATGATGTTCCCTTTTATCCTTATGTTCAAGAAAATTTACCTGAGAGTATTTTTTTATACTCATCATGAATGCAAAGAAAACTTTAATTGTTCAAAAATAGGGTGGAGTAGAAAGAAGCTGTTAAGATTAATAAAAGTTTTTTAACATATAAAATGAAATTAAATGATGAGAAATGGAAAGAAAGTAAAAGGAAAAAATGAAGATAATGATTGTAATCCACTTAAGATAAAATTTTATACTCTGAAGAAAAGATAGTTAAATGACAGTATGTGTAAGATAGAAAAGAAAGAAAGGTGAGGCAACTGACATGAAGAAGTGGGAGGTTTGAAGACAAATATTTGACATAGATTAATAGAAAATTAAAGATGTCATATTTATAGCCATACTTTTTTGAGGGTTGATGTCAAAAATTGTTTTCAAAAAAAATTTTTAACGTCTTTATTGGAGTATAATTGCTTTACAGTGTTGTATGTATACATACATCCCCATATCCCCTCCCTCTTGCGCCTCCGCCCCCATTTGAGGCCTCATTCTTTTTGGTCCTCTTTCTTTTCTTTTCTTTCTGTTTTTTTTTGTGGAGGGTGGGCGCCACGCTGCGTGACATGTGGGATCTTAGTTCCCTGACCCGGGATCGAACCCGTGCCGTGCCCCTGCAGTGGAAGCACGGGGTCTTAACCACTGGACCATCAGGGAAGTCCCTGGTCCTCTTTCTTGATCTTTAGATGACAAGAGAGTACTTAGATGACAGAGTAAAGAGAGTACCATCATACTGAAATTGGGTTAATATTTACCAGATTTTAAAAATATTTATCCCAAAGTTATGTGAAAGTTTCCATTTTTTAGTGCTTGTTTTGTGTATACTTTTTCTTATAATCTACCTTTTTTTTTTAAACCATTCTTTGTATGAGCAAAATGTATTAAGATTCATTTATCATTGCTATGTTCAACAAATGTTTACTGAAGACCATAGAATATTCTGCTAGGTGTTGGCTTTCTGGCTCTTATGGTTTTGTAATTTGGCAGGAGAACCAAAGTAGAATTTTGAATTTTGAGGACTTAATTGGATGATTGTTTGAAAGATGTGCTTTGTAGTTTCATAGGCATGTTATAAAGACTTCAATATATTCAAATACAAAGGATGGCTGATAGTTCAGTTACCGTGAAGGCTGCTCTGTCATCAAGCTCTCTTGGCCTCCCACCCGCTTCCCTTTCTCTGGGTGGTCCTAAATGTCTTTGTCCCTAATGTTGCAGGTGGGATGGGGTAGGATGTCCTAAGCCCTACTCTGAACCTTGATGGGTGGCTCATCTGAAGGTGAAAGATCTTGAATAAGAAGTACCTTTGCTACCTCTGAGCAACACTTAGTTTCATTGGGGAGGCTCAGTTTAGCAGAGACTTTTTCCATGAACCTACTGCTTAGTGAGATGCTGTGAAAAAATCAGATAAGACACAGCAGCCTCTATTGAAATCCTCATAGGATAAACATGTAAACAGACCAATAATAATACACCATTATAAGTGATATAGTGAAGAAATAACCAATGTACTGTGAGAGCACAGAGGAGAGATGGCCAGTTTTGCCAGAAGAGAGTCAGGAAAGGCTTTTCTGAAGTGGTGATATGTTTGGCTGCATGGGAGACAAATAGGAGTTTGCAAAGAACAAAGAAGTGTGACTAGGCACAAAATATTTAGTGTGCAATGAAAAGGAAAAAGAAGTAGGGTGGGGCTGTGCAGTAAAGAATCATAGGGGCCAGCCCTAAGTCTTATTTTATAAAGCAGTGAAAAGCCAGTGCAGAGTTTTAAACAGGAGAGTTCCATTATGAGATTTAATTTCTAGAAATATACATCTGGTTATGGAGAAGATGGCTACATTAGGAAGAATGGAGACCAGATGGAAATACTGGAGTGAGTCAAGTGCGAATGAGGGTCTGAGCAAGGAAATTGCGAAGGGGATAAAATGGAGAGGCTAGATTTCAGAGGAATTTCTGCCTCAGAAGCTACGGGAGTGTGTTTGAAGGGTAAGGGGGAAAGATTAGAGACCAGAGAAACCTAAGCTTTTAAGCTGGCTAACCATGGAGGCAAAATTAATGAGTTTGCAAACATCTAGACTCTTAACACTCAGCACATCCAAGACTGACCTGTTTATTTTCCCCTCAAACCCGTTTCATCTCATATCAGTCATCTGAATCTCAGTTGATAGCAGCTTCATCCATTCTGTTGGTTAAGTCATTGAGGTCATTCTCGACTCCTTTCTTTCTCTCCTCCCCTGTATTCTGTTGGTCGGGAAAACCTGTTGCCTCTTCCCATCTGCAAACTTATATTTATCCAACCACCTGTCACCACCTCCTCTGCCAGTCTCAGCCGCCATCATCTCTTTCCAGGATTACTGCAGGAGCTGCCTAATTCTGCAGCTCAAGTGATCCTTTTCAGTGTCATTCCAGTTATGGCACTGCTCTGCTCAAAACCTCCATTCCACTCACCCCCAAACTTAAATTCTGATAAATTCATTACAGTCTACGCCCTGTCATTGTTAATTAAATACCTCTGTGGCCAGTAGCTTTTTGTTTTGTTTTGGCCATGCCACGTGGCATGTGGGATTTTAGTTCCCCAACCAGGGATCGAACCCACACCCCCTGCATTGGAAGCACGGAGTCTTAACCACTGGACCACCAGGGAGGTCCTGGGGCTAGTAGCTCTTAAAAAAGAAAATGGTGAATTTTATTATGAGTTATGTAAACGTGACCAGCTGATTCAGAAAAATACTCGAAGTAATAAAAATAGCACGTAACTAAGGAGCCACCTTACACCTGAGAGACTTCATCTAATTTTGTCTGTTTTGCAAGCCTGGTATAGGAAGAACCCAGATTAGAATCATAAGAAAAAATCAGAGCTGACTATAGGAGATGAAGGAAGACTAGACTTAGGCAATTGAGATAAAGGCAGAGTGCATTCCAGGTTGACAATAAATATTAGTGAATAGGTCCGCTGTCCACCAGGTCCTGTTCTGGATGCTTGGGTGTACATCAGTGAACCAAACAGATGACAATGCTTCCCTTGTAGAGTTTATATTTGAGGTGGGTAAGACAGTCAAAATAAACATAAGCAAATGGAGTTAGATGTTAAAGACAAAAAATGGTCTAGAAACAAAGAGATATGAGAGCACAGATGCAGGAATTCATTGGGTGGGCCTTGAGTGTGAAATAAAAATGACTGGATTTTATTTGTAGGTAATAGGCCATTGAAATTGTTTAGAGCAAGAGAACAATCAGCTCAAAGAGATGTTTTTGAGAACCTCAGTCTTGTCGAATGTAGAGAGGGTTGGAGGGAGGGGAATCTACTTGATAGGATTGTTTCAGAAGACCAGGTTCTGAAGGGTTGGTAGGTGATGTTTACAAGGAAATTGGAAGGAGTGGACAGAGTAAAAGACATTCGCAACACTTCGTGTGGTGATCAGGAGAAGGAAAGAGTCAGAGATTGCAGTGCTTCCAAGCCTGATTTTGCTTGGAATGGTTGAATAAGAAGTTAAGCAGTGTGTGATCATCTTTAATTTACTAAAGTTAGGGATGGTCCCTCTTGGTGTTGAATCTCACTTTAATTCTTTTTAATCACAACGAGATGAATGTCTTTGGATAGGGAAAATCAATTTATGATTTCCTCGATTCTCTACTCTTAGTCTGTGCCAAGCAACGCATTAGGCATGGCTCCTCCTCCTTCTGTCCTCTGCCAGAGATGAGATGTCTCCCTGTGGGGAAGGAGGCCTGAACCCCCAAGCTGGAGCACCCACTGTGCTTGGGGAAGGCGCAGAGGGCTTTCAACAGTCATGTTCTAAGGGCACAACCAGGCAACTGTGTCCATGTGGGCTGTGTTCTGACCCTTATTATATCTTTCTCTGATGCATAAATGTTGGGTCCGTGGCATCCAGTCATAGTTCTTCCCTTATTTACACACTGAGGGACAAGTCTGGCTCCTTTTTCTAACAAGAAATTAGAGCAGCAAACAAGTATGAACTTTAAAGAGAATTTTAACAAGGTCTATGTGGATATTTCTCATCCTCCTCCCTTTCTTTTGGTCACGTGTTGGTTATCTTCTGGGAAGGAGGCACAGATCTTGTTGCAACTCATTGTAACAATAGTCATCATGGTTTTCTCCATCTCTTCCTTTGAGAAAGAGGAGTCATTATATAGTGGCTCGAGGGTTTCTTGTGATTAATGCCAATGTGATATTAGTTTCTGATTTTCTTAATTAATGGATAGAGCTCCAAGAATTGGAGTTACTACTGCAGGTTTTTTGGGATAAGGAGAAAAGGAACATTTATTATGTTTCTCTCCAAAGAGTTTTATTGCATATCCACTGTGTTTCAGGGATTTTGCTGGTGAAGCAGAGCTCACATCCTAGTAAAGCATGCAGATATGCGAATTATCCTGCATGATATTGTGAGATGAGCCCGAAAGGTGGGTCCAGAGTGCCATGGAAAGGACTGTGTTTGGTGAAGTCCAAAGAAGTTCACAAAGAAAGCATTGTGTGAGCACCCAGGCTGCATGGGAGCCCTTGAGTGGACAAGTGGAAGAAGAGAATGCCAGGCCAGGGAACAGCACGTGCAAAAGCACATGGGTGTGCAAGAGCTTGGGGGTCCTGTTTGGAGGCAGGCTGTGTGTGTGAAGAAGTAGCAGGACATGATGGAAGTTGGGCAGCTGGAGGCCTGTGTTAGTCTTTCTCAACCGGGGTAACTCATCTGAACCACAGAACATAGAACATGATTTAAGTGACTCCTTCCTCAGTTCTCCCAGTGGTGGTCTATAAGTAATCTATTCCAGATGCACGCCAGAGACGTTAATTTGTTACGTACAATGGCTGCTCTAGGGCATTGGGGAACCCAGGTTGAAAAGGACAGTATTATATGAAACTGTTCATTTTATCAGTAGGATGATATCACATTTGTATTTAGAAATATACTTTTGAGAGCTGATTAAAAATAAAGCGAGAAAAGGACAGGGAAACAAGTAAGGAGGTAATCGTGAGAGTGATCCTAGTGGAAGATAGTAAGATGATTGAGCAGAGCAGAGAAACAATTTCAGAGATACTTAGGGCTTAGGATCTCTATGACTCAGTAATTAAATACAAAAGACAAGAGAGAAGACAAGGATGATGCTGAGGTAGAAAGCTGCGGCGCCTTGTGGATGGCAGCACTGTCATCTGGGCAAGGCTAAGTAGGTTTGAAGAGAAGGGAATGATTTCTGTCTTGCTGGTCCATTTCAGATTATCCAGGTCTAGTAGAAGTACAGGCATGGGAGCGAGTGCTTAATAAGAGAGTCTTGATGAGAAAAGAAAAGTGATCTTGGGGACATCCAATATTTAAGGGACTGGAGGAAGAAGAAGGGCCAGTGATGGAGACTGAGAAGGAAAAGCAGAGATAAGGAAAGGGCGGTTCCCCCAAATCACAGGAAATATGACTTTAAAAACTAAAATTTGGGAGAAAAAAATTATTCAGCAGCACACAAAATGGAATAGGACGGGAACTAGAGGGTGTCCATTGGTTTTGGCAGTTTAAAGGTCCCTGCTGGCCCCGGAGCAGATTCAGTAGTGTGGTGAGGATGATTGTCATGTTGTAGAGACTCCTGTGACTGAGTTCTAGTGGATTCCAGACACTTGAGTGAAGAAATGGAGGGAGAGAGAGAAGGTGTGAGTCCAGGAAATCTAGAGTATAACACAGGGTCAAGAGAGGGATTTCTTGTTTCTTCGCCCTCCAGAATGGGCTATGTTGACCTTGTTTTTAGAAGATACAGAGGAGCGGGTATGATGGAAAGAATAAAGATATAGACAGAGTGGCAGAGAGGCCGGGGGGAATGAGAGCGCAGACTGAGGTGTGGCCTTAAGAAGGAGGGGAGGACTCGTCTTTCTCCAAGGTCGAGGAGAGAAAGCAGTAGAGTATCAGACCACCAAAGGGAAGGGAGGTCCAGGGGGTGTCAGCAGAATACTAGGGAGCTCTTGTTACCCTGTGACTTAAAAGCACATTCTCGTGTGCTGGTTGCCCCCCCACTTCTGTGACTTGATCATGGGAGCCCCATGACCCATGGAGCTGGAAGTTTAAACTCTGCATCTCCACTGGTTTTGAGTCCAGTATTCTGGCCTCCACTCCCCATTTCAGAACATTTCGGGAGGAACGGTAGAGCATGTTTAGTCATCTTCGGTACAAGTTATTGTGTGCAGAGTTGATTGCCGCTTAATGGATAACCCTCTAATCTACCTCTCAACCCTTGCTCTGCAATACAGAATTGCTCCTCAAAGTAGCTACCCTTCATTTACCTGCATTCTCTACTATTCTTCACTTACAACAAGTGCAATTCTTTTTCTTTCCTCATCTGTTCTTCCTTTATGTTTTCTAACTTTTTCTTTTGCCTCTGAGCTGGCTAGTAATCTTTGTCATATTGTAAACTATAGATGAATCTGAAGTGGACTTTTGTAGATACTAAGACCTATCATTTGTCTTTATCTTGGGGATCTAAATAAATGGTAGAAAAGAGCCGAAGAGAAGCATAGGAAGCTGACATCTTTTTGGGGCCGCTGGGTCTTAGAAAAGCTGGAAGGCGATGTATTTTCCCACGGGGTCTGGAAAGGTGGAAAACCTCATCAGAGACAGAGACCGCTCTTGGAGAAAATGAAAATGTGAGTCAGTAGTGCCTTGAGGTAAAGGGACAGCCAGAGTAGAAGAGTTCAGCAGGATTTTGTGGGAACCTAGCATTGTTACAGAAAGAAATGATTATGTTGAATTATATGAAGTTGCTGGTGGTGTTACACCATTTTTTGATTGACAAAAATGGTAATTTTGATATAGCTCAACTGAATGTGTTCCTGATTCTAAGGACACTTGTAAACTTTAAAATCATAACAATCATAACCCTTTCGAAAGCTGGGAACTGCTGTCCTTGGGTATGTGTGAGAGTTCCTTTTCTGTAAGTCTTCTTTGCTTACAACAGTACATGCTCTCCGTGCATATTCAGTTCTTATAGACTGCTACCCATGCCGTGCGGTCCTTTGCCCACAACTGCAACTGGAGAGGATACTGGTCACAGGCTGGGACAGCTTCCCTGGGGACCTAATCTAGCCTGACTTCAGCTCCTGAGATCTCCTGATTCTTACTCTAGACAAGCAGTTCTTACTAGGGGGCAGTTTTGTCCCAATGGGGAAACTTAGCAGTGTCTGGAGATGTGTTTCGGGGGCGAGAGGGTGCTACTGGCGTCATGTGGCAGAGGCCAGGGATACTGCTAAGTACCCTGCAATGCGCAGGGCAGCCCCCATAACCAAGAATGTATCTGGCCTCAAATGCCAGTAGTGCCAAGGCTAAGAAACTTCTTCTAGACTGAGCCACCGGGGAACTTAAGAAGACACACACAGATCATATTTCTTCGTGCTGAGCGTGAAAAGTGTGTAAGGAGATGGGTAGAACTTGGCAGAATAAAGTTTGGAGAATATAATAGAGCAAAACCAATGGCTTAACTATCCTAGATTTCTGAGGCTGCTTGTCTGCAGAGTGCACTCAGAGCGCTTAGACAACAGACAGTTTTGAAGAAGCGTTGGGATCTGGGGTCTCAGGAGTTGACTAACTGGTTTAGCTTTCTTCTGCTACCACCTGTTATATCTGAATTTCTGACCATCTTTCATTTTTCCCTACAGTTACGCATCAGTACATGAAGTCTCAACAGCTTCTCTTCCGGGTCTCAAGAGCAAATGTAAAGCCTTTTTTCGGCTTTTCCTTTATCCCCCCCCCCCACCCTTTTATCCCCTAGGGATTAAGTATATATATGAAGGAGAGGCCTAAATATTCTTTTCATTTCGCTTAAACATTCTTTTTCTCTTTTACTGCAGGAAAGTGATATTACGTATATGTGTTTTTATATAATATATTTATTTATGTGTTGATATATATAATATTTATGTATTAAATAATCCATAAAATAAATATGTATAAAGAACTAGAGTTGTATTCCTTAGTATTTCAGACCGAAAATAGACTTGGGTTTTTTTGAGGGTTTTTTTGACATTTCCTTCTAGGAAGTTCTGTAGAGGATTGTGAAAAATAAAAACAAATATGACTTTGGGTAAGCCAAGGAGATGGGATAGTGCTGGGAGGTGTTGCCAAGGATCCTTGTGTTGTGGAGGAACAGGAGTGGAAAGCACAGAACATCCAGCCCCGTACTAGCCTTGGAGTGAGGGCTAAGAACTTGGGAGAGGGCTTCCCTGGTGGCGTAGTGGTTAAGAATCCGCCTGCCAGTGCAGGGGATGCGAGTTCGAGCCTTGGTCCGGGAAGATCCCACGTGCCGTGGAGCAACTAAGCCCGTGAGCCACAACTACTGAGCCTGCACTCTAGAGCCCACGAGCCACAACTACTGAAGCCCGCATGCCTAGAGCCCGTGCTCCGCAACAAGAGAAGCCACCGCAATGAGAAGCCCGCACACCGCAACTAGAGAAAGCCCACACACAGCAACGAAGACCCAATGCAGCCAAAAATAAATAAATAAAATAAATAAATTTATATTAAAAAAAAGAACTTGGGAGAAACCCTGAGATTAGGCTGTAGATACAGCAAAGGAGGAAAGTTCTAAATGTCTACAGCAGGAGTTGTCATTTCTGGATACTATTTATTTTTAGGAAACATAAGCTTCACATATGTGAGTGGGGAGCTTGATTGGAATCAGAAAACTGATGCCTTATTTCTGCTGCTTGAGTCCTAACTATGCAACGCTGCTTTTCTCTATGGCTCGAGAGCACTCTAAAAGGAGGTGTTGAATATAAAGGGTTAACCGAGGTTGGAATGGCTGTTCTTTTCTGAGGATGGAATAAGAAGTGATGGGCTGTGGTTAGTGCATGAAGGACTTAGGTTAGACATTTAAAAAGATGTGCAGGGTTGATCAGTGTTGAGATACAGTAATATACTAACATGACAAATTCTTCTCCAGACACCCCTAAAATGTTGTTTGGGGATAACTTAAATATAAGCTTTTAATTTTAGTCCACGTCTCTGTGAAAAACAAAAACAAAACTTAAGGTCATCATGTAAATAGGGCATGAGTTAATTTACCTGACACACTTGAAGACTAGACGTAGGTAGATCATCATGTGGCAGTAGAAGGAACTCAGAAACCCAAGCTGCACATATCTTCTGAAATCTCCCTGGCAACGAAGTCAGCAAAGGCCATCCTTCCAGCAATTACTGCCAGCTTAAAGAACTGGCTAGAGATTCTTTGTGGATTGCCCAGAACACCATGATCTTCTGTTTCAGTGGTTCTGTTACAAATGTCATCTCCTACCTCTGTGATACTGTCTCCTTTTTTGGTATCCTTTTAGAATTCTGTTCATATAAATTGTCATCTGGTTCTTAAGGCACAGAGTTCTTTTGAGAACCCTATGATAATTTATAGAAAACAATTGGAAGAGGATAACATATAAAAACAATGTAATGTTATGGCTAGTGGACGTATGTGTTTATTTCTACCTCAAGGTTATAGTGTTAATGCCAGAACTAACTGTGTACAAATCCTAAAGGACAAAAATGTAACCTTCCAATTTTTGTCCTAATAATTTTCTACTACCCTAGAGTTAACTGGGGGTGCAGTATTTGGTAAATGGACTGCTTACCTGCCCCCTACCCCCCAATCCCAAGCAATAGTGGTTCATGGCCCTGGATCCAGAGTCATGCAGGCAGGCAGGTAGGCACTTGTCCTGGCTCCTTGAAGCTCTCTGAGTCATGATCCTGCATTCGGGAGGCACGTGGTCAGTATCTCCTCTACTCCAACTGGTCAGAACAATCATAGTCAGTAATTTATAATGTTCCTTTTGAAAAGTTGCCTATGCCTGCATCTCAAACCGACCCATGTTTAGAACTCTTTTGGGTATAGTTTCCATGAGGCTTAAATGATTGACATAATTCTTGGGACGTCCTTTTATGTGTTCCACAGACAATAGACCTTCCATCGGATCTAGCTCAACCATTGCACAGGGCATGGGGCTCCCTGTGGATGGGAGTAAAGTCCAAAAAGAGAGTGACAAAGTAGGTGAAAGTAAGTAGAAAGAGAAACAAGAACACGAATGCAAGCGTATGCCTACAGTGCTTCTCTTTCCCAGAGGGTACAAGAGGCACTTCATCCAATTGTTCAGATGCTACAAGCTCATCATTCTTGATTCTTCCCTGTATCTCATGCCTCCCATCAAATCCATTGGCTAATATTCTTGGCTCTGCCTTTGAAATAATCCAGAATCCTACCTTTGGTTTTCCTGCTTCTATCCCATTGTCACACTGATGTAAGCTCACTATCACCTCTCACCTGAACTATTGAAATAACCTCCTTTATTGTCTCCCTAACTCCACTCCCTCTACCCAGTGTAGGCTTCACATTGCCCCCAGAGTAACTCTTCAAAATATAAGTTGGGTCATATTATTCCCCTGCTCAAAACCCTCTAGTGACTTCCTACTGCATTTTAATGAAATGCCAAGTCCTTCCTGTGACCGATGATGCACTGAGTTACCTGGTCCTGATAATTCTCTGTCTGCCACTCTCTCTGTTGCTTGCTGTTCCCCAGGAACCTGGCTTTCTTGCTGTTTCTTGAATCCATCAGGCATGCTCTCACCTCAGGGCCTTTGCATTTGTTGTGTGCTCTGCATAACATTCCTTCCTCACTGCGTGTAGGTCTCTTTAAATGTCATTTCTGTGGGGCAGCCTTTTCTGATCACCCTCTCCGAAACAGTAACCACTATTACTCTGTGATCCCTTATTTTATTTCTCATCACATTACTTGGCTCTGCCTGGCACATGATGAGCATTCAGTAAATATTTGTTAATTACTGAATCAGTTGAATTAACAAAATATGCCAAGTCCTTTTTGATCTAGGTAGCCAAAGGGTGACTCTAATTATAATTGTGTGTGTGTATCCATCCCTTTTTGTGTATACTATACTATGTATGTAGTAGAGTATGTTTATATATGTGTGTATAAATGTGTGTGTGTGCGTGAGCGTATCTCAACCAAAGTATCTAGCACCCAGCCTGATATATTATCAAAGTATCCATCCCTTATAGTGTATCAGGCTCTGTGCTAGAAATTTTGCTTGCATTACCCACTTTAATAAAATAGCTCTCAGATAGGTGTCGTCGTTATCCCCGTCATGGTAATGCAGAAATGGAAGTTGAGAGGCAACTTGGCTCAAGGTCACACAGTTATTCAATAACAGATGATAATGGACAGGATGTGATCTGGCTCCAGAACCCTTACTGAGTGACTTGACTATGCTATGTATATACTACATCTCCTAATTTTGAATTTGCCAAAACCCTATAGGGGAACAAATAGGATAAGCAGGAGATTTTTGTAGTATATTTTTCTACAAAGGATTACAAAAAAATCACAAGGTATACATATTTTTCTTTGAGATGAAAGATACTCCCTTAGTGGTTTAGAAATTAGGTTACATTAAAGTTCACAGATAGTAATATGAAATACAAATAAAGTTTTTATTCAGCTATATTGACCAAATTTAGTGAAAAATACTAAAAGCTTACATTTTATACCTTCCTATTTAAAGGATTTGTTTTGAAGGATACCTGTTGTTATGTTCTGCAAATCCTATTCATCAAGTTGGGCACATTTACAAAGTGCTCCCCCTTGATCTCTGTAAACCCGAAGGTGTTTATTCTTTTATTTCCTGCTCCATTCATCCTTGTTATCTACACCTAACAGTTGAGGGACATCACTTACCCTTGCTGTCTCCACCTTTGCTGTCGTTCACGGAGCTCTCAGCACCTCCCCCGCTAAGCCCTCACTAGGTCACTTCATTTCACATGCTCAGCCCTGCCTAGACTTGCCAAGGGTCTCCCAGTACCCCTCCTCAGCTCCTTTTCTTTTGGGATGTCCATGCAGTGTCCAACCACCTCCTTCATATTTTTGTTCTGATTACTGTCTGTGCTACCTCTGAACTTCTATATGCAAAATTCATATTTTATAAAATTATTTCACATTTGTTAGGTCTTTCTGCATGGCACACAGAAACTCTGTTTCTCCTTCCCAAAATATAATTCTTTCAGTTGTACCCTCTATCCTAGTTCCTGTAACCAGCTCACCTGAAACAGAACTTCTGTGCAAAAAGCGCTTATCTCTCAAGGGAAGACATTAAGGGGCTGTTGAACACTCTGTAAAAGCTCAGAAGCAACGTGGTTTTGAGGAGCAGTGAGTGAGATGCTCCAAGGATGTTAGAGCCGGAAGGCACTGGAGAAGTCATGGGCCTGGTTCCTTTTGTTGTGTTATGTTCTGTGTAGGTTGCATCACTTAGGTTGCTTTCAGCTGCAAGTAACAGAATACCCTAAGAAAGGAATTGACAAGATGATTTACCATCTTCAAGTCTGGAGAGGAGCCCGTTCCTGGGTTTGATTAGGAGCTCAGCAGCATCACCACCGGACCAGATGCTCTCCATAGTTCCCCTTGCCATCTTCAGCCTGTTGGTGAAGCCTGTACTTCTGTGTCACGATGACCGTGATGTCACAGGCATACACAGCTACGTCCACTGAAAGAGAGGAGACTTGTTTCCACTCTGTTAATTGTACAGCTCTGCTCATTCCAAAGGGAAACGTTTTCCCAGGTGATCCAGCAGACTGCCACTCCTATGTCCACGGCTAACTACAGGGGAAGCAGGGATGGCATGTATCTGGCATTTTTAGGCTTTCTGATGGGCGAGGTGGGCGTGTGGATTCTGCTGGTATAGAAGAAGAGAGAAGGAACTAGCTATTGGTGTGGCAACCATTAATGTCTGCTATTCATACTGAACCCAAGAAGAGGAGCTTCTGAACCATCTGCATCATTACCTTTTTGCATTGCCCAAATTGGAAGGAATAGTTTCGGTTTACAAATGTTTGAGCTCTCTGACATTGTTAACTAGCAGGAAGGAAGGGAGAGAGGAAGAAAGAAAAAAGATATAAATTTAGAAGAACTATAGTTAATAAATTTTCATATACATCAGTTCACGTGGCAAATACTCTGAGATATTATGATGTATCAGCAACTCTTAAAACCTGCATATTATTGTGTCACTGGACTTTGGTCTATAACTTCTCATTTTCTTTTTGGGGGCTCAAGTTTAGATGATTTTAAGCTAAAATAATGACCAATCTTTGTACCCCTTTCTGGCATTCAGTCGAAGGAAAATTGCTTTCTTAGTGGAGTTTGACAGAATCATGTAATTGAACTTAGGAAGAGATTTTTTTTAAATTGAAGTATAGGTGATTTACCTATAATTTACAATATTGTATTAGTTTCAGGTGTATAACAAAGCGATTGTTATTTTTATTAGATTATATTCCATTATAGGTTATTACAAGATACTGAATATAATTCCCTGTGCTCTACAGTAAATCCTTGTTGCTTATCTATTTTATGTATAGTAGTTCGTATCTGTTAATCCCATACTCCTAATTTGTCCCTCCCACCCTCCCTCGCTCTCCCCTTTGGTAACCATAAGTTTGTTTTCTATGTCTGCTAATTTGTTTCTGTTTTGTATATAGATTCATTTGTATTGTTTTTAGATTTCACATATAAGTAATACCATATAATATTTGTCTGTTTCTGTCTGACTTACTTCACTCAGTATAATATTCTCGAGGTCCATCCATGTTGCTGCAAATGGAAATATATCGTTCTTTTTTATGACTGAGTAATATTCCACTGTATATATATACCACATCTTCTTAAGCCAGTCATCTGTTGATGGGCACTTGGGTTGCTTCCATGTCTTGGCTGTTGTAAGTAGTGCTGCTGTTGAGGTTCATGTATTTTTTCAAATTAGAGTTTTTGTTTTTTCCAGATGTATACCCAGGAGTGGGATTGCTGGATCATGTGGTAGCTCTACTTTTAGTTTTTAAGGAACCTCCATTCTGTTTTCCATAGTGATTGCACCAATTTACATTCCCACTGACAGTGTACAAGGGTTCTCTTTCCTCCACACCCTCTCCAGCATTCATTAATTGTAGACTTTTTGATGATGGCCATTCTGACCAGTGGGAGGTGATACCTCATTGTGGTTTTGATTTGCCTTTCTCTGATAATAAAAGATGTTGAGCATCTTTTCATGTGCCTTTTGGTCATCTGTATGTCTTCTTTGGAAAAATGTCTGTTTAGGTCTTTGGCCCATTTTTTTATTGGGTTGTTTGTTTTTTTGATATGGAGCTATAGGAGCTGTTTGTATGTTTTGGATACTAACCCCTTGTTGGTCACATTGTTTGCAAATATTTTCTCCCATTCTGTAGGTTATCTTTTCGTTTTGTTGATGGTTTCCTTTGCTGTGCAAAAGCTTTTAAGTTTGATTAGGTCTCATATGTTTATTTTTGCTTTTATTTCATTTGCCTTGGGAAGCTGATCTAAGAAAATACTGCTACGATTTACATCTGAGAATGTTTTGTCTATGTTCTCTTCTAAGAGTTTTATGGTGTCCTCTTATATTTAGGTCTTTAAACCATTTTGAGTTTTTTTTTGTTTTGTTTTGTTTTTTTAGTATGGGTGTGAGGGAGTGTTCTAATTTCATTGATTTATATGTAGCTGTCCAGCTTTTAGGGAGAGATTTTTTAATGGAATAGAAGATGCCTTTCTAAATGTAGGCTGCTGATAAAAGTACATGTAACAATGAAACAAAAAGTAACTCTTCCTTTCTAATTTGGTGATTCAGTTATGTCCAGTAGGAGTTACAGAAAGAAACAGCCTCTAATACCTATCAATTTTATCATGAAAATATCTTAAATTGAGGCAGCTAATGCTAAGCCAGTCATGGCCATCTCATTTACTAAGTTTCTTTTGTATGTCAGGGCCTGTGTTAGGTACAGAGGATCCAAAGATATAGAGATGGCCTCATTCCTACTATTGGACCTTGAGCTCCAATGGGGCAGAGGCTTATGTAAACAAGCAATTACAATTCCAGGTACTACAGACTACAATAGAGATGTGTAAAAGTAAGGATTAGCATTAGCACAAATGACAGTGTCTGTCCTATAAGGTAGTTCATATTATCCTCACTTCTAGGTGAAAAAAACAGCCACAGAGTAGTCAAATTAACTTGTCCATAAACAGCCAAGTCAGATTGTGGACTGGATTTCTGGCCCCAAGTCCGGTGTCCTCTGGCCTACTCTGCATGGAAAGGAAAATCAGGTCTCTCTTCCCCTTGAGGGCAGTGTCAGAAAAAACCTCATAGAGGTTATAGTATTTGAGATTGGCTTTGAGAGATGAGATCTCAGTAGGGTGAGGGCAGAGACATTCTAAGCAATGAGAACAGCATGAAAGGCTTCAGTGCTATATTGTTGGTGCACAATTTGTAGCAGAGAAAAAATTAGGAAGGTGGCTGAGCCTTCTAATGAAAGGCCTTATACTCAGGGTTGAGGTATTTACTTAATTCAGTGAACAGCAAGAGGATCCAGTGGGGTTTGAGCAGGTGACTGCTATAACCGGAAGGGTACACTTAGGCAATTATTTTCCCACAAATATATCTAGTTGGGCTGGAGGTGATCCAGAGAACAGGCTAAAGAGCAGTCCAAGCAAGAGGTAACGAGGGCCCTGTAATGTGGCTACCTTTTCACGTGGCTCAGGTAGATGAGAGTCTCCTGTAGTCATGGAACAAGAAGCAGGTGATCACAAATTTGAGAGCCAGTCAGGTTTGTTGCTATTTTCTTGTCTTAGTGAACAATTATTTACAACTCCTAAAAGTTCAAGATTTTTTCCCACTCCCATTTATTTCTTTTATTCTCTTGATTATATTATCTTGCCTCAGAGAGATTTATCTAAGACATTTTTAACAGCTTAAAACTACTGAAAAGAGAGACTTACTTTGTGACAAGATAGAGTAGCAGGGTCTGTATTTACCCTCCTGCCTGAAACAGCTGAGAAACTGGACAAAGCATATGAAATAACTGTTTTCAATATGTTGGACATTAGGCAATAAATGACAGTGACCCCTGAGAGACGGGGAATAAACAAGGTTAACTCTAGGGCTGTCCAAGCTCACTGCCATGAGAGGGTCTCCGTGCCATAGCATAGGGTGCTGGACCCCACCCAGCTGGATCCTAGTGGTCTGCTGAATGGTGGAGGGTGGAGCTGGTTCTTTGAGAACACTGACACAGTTAAATGCCTTTACCCAGGCTGATCAGAAAAGAAGAAAGATGTAAATGACCAATATCAGGTAATTAAGAGAGGGGGTGACGTCACTACTGATTCTGTAGCCGTTAAAAGGACAATAAGGGAATACTGCTAATGAGTTGATGCCAATAAATTCAACAACTTATATGAAAATGACCAATTTGTTAAAGGCACAAACTACCCAGGCTCATTCAAAAATAAATTTAAAACCTGAAAAATCCTATATCTATTAAAGAAATTGAGTTTATGGTTAAACACCTAGCAAAGAAAACTCCAGGCCAAGATGACTTAATTGGTGAATTCTGTCTATAAAAGAAACAATCCCAAACTCTTTCTAGAAGAATATACAGACTCTTCCAGAAAATTGAAAACGAGAGAACACTTCTCTACTTATTCCATGAGGACAGCATTGCCAAAGATGTTACAAGAAAAGAAAAGCTATAGACCAATATCCCCCATGAACATAGATGTAAAGATTCTGAACTTCCCTGTGGCACAGTGGTTAAGAATCCGCCTGCCAATGCAGGGGATATGGGTTCAATCCCTGGTCCGGGAAGATCCCACATGACTTGGAGCAACTAAGCCTGTGTGCCACAACTACTGAGCCTGTGCTCTAGAGCCCACAAGCCACAACTACTGAGCCCGCGTGCCACAACTACTGAAGCCCGTGTGCCTAGAGCCCATACTCCGCAACAAGAGAAGCCACCACAATGAGAAGCCCGTGGACCACAACGAAGAGTAGCCCCCGTTTGCCGCAACTAGAGAAAGCCCACGCACAGCAGTGAAGACACAACACAGCCAAAAATAAAAATTTTAGCAAATCAAATCCATGATAAAATATCATGACCAAAGGGGTTTATCCCAGGAATGCAAAGTTGGTTTAACATTTGAAAATCAGTCAATGTAATTCACCATAATAACCAACTGAAAAAGAAAAGTGATTATGATCAGTATTTGACAAAGTCCAATATTCATTCATGAGAAAAAAATCTCAGCAAACTAGGAACAGAAGGGAACTTTCTTAACCTGTCATAGGACATCTATGAAAAACCTACAGCTAACATTATACTTACTAGTAAAAGGCTAAATGCTTTCCCTCTAAAACCAGGAAAAAAGACAGAGATATCTTCTCTTACCATTTCTATTCAGATTGCACTGGAGATTCTAGCCATTGCCATCAAGTTTTAAAAAAAAAAAAAAAAGAAGGAAAAGGTATTGAAATTGCAAAGAAGTAAAAACTGACTTTTATCACAGATCACATGATCATCTATGCAGAAAATGTGATGGAATCTACCAAAAAGAACTATTAAATGACTGGAGCAAACTGTAGGCTACAAGTCAATAATACAGAATAAGTTGTATTTCTCAATATTGGCAATGAACTATTAGAAATTGAAATGGAAAATAGTACCATTTACCATATCAAAGAATATGAAATACTTAGAAATGCATCTGACAAAATATGTATGAGATTTGTATACTGAAAACTGCAAAACATTGCTAAGAGAAATTAAAGCAGATTTAAATAAATTGAGAGACAAACCACGTACATGGATTGGAATACTTAGTATCGTTAAGATGCCAGTTCCCCCTCAATTGATCTATAGATTGAACATAATCTAAATCAGAATCCCAACAGACATTTTTGTTAAAGTTGATCAGCTCCGTCTAAAACTCATATGGAAATACAAAGGATCTAAAAAGAGCTAAAACAACTTTAGAAAAGAACAGAGTTGGAAGAGTAACTTTACCTGATTTCAATTAATTATTATAAATTTATAGTAAGCAAGATAACATGATATTAGTATAAAGTTGGACAAATAGATCAATAGAACAAAATAAAGAGTCCTTTAATAGGCCCAAAGATATGTGATCAAAATTTATTTTTAACAAAGGCACAAAGGCAATTCAGTGGGGAAAGTATAGTCTTTTCAAGAAATGGTGCCGGAACAATTTGATATCCATCTGCAAAAAAAAAAAAAAATCATATATCCATACCTCACACCATTTATAAAAACTAACATTGTATTATAGACCTAAATGTGCAATCCTAAAATTATAAAACTTCTAGAAGTAACATAGGAGAAAATATTTGTGACCTTTACTTAAGCAAAGATTTCTCAAATATGACACCACAAACATAATCCATGAAAGACAAAAACGTGATAAATAGGACTTAATCATAATTTCTGTTCTTTGAAAGACACTGTTAAGGGAATAAAAAAGCCACAGACTGGAGAAAATATTTACAAATCGTGTGTCTGAGAGAGGACTTTATCCAGAATCACTCAGTGATAAGAAAACAAACAATCCAATAAAAATGGGCAAAGAATATATACCAATGGCAAGTAAACTAATGAAAAGCACATGAAAAACATGTTCAACATCATTAGTCATCAGGGAAATACAAAGAAAAACCATCATGAGATACCACGCTACACCTGTTAGAATGGTAAAAAATAAGTAAACTGAAACACTTATGTACTGCTGGTAGGAATGTAACATGATACAATCATTTTGGAAGTGTTGATAGTTTGGCAGTTTCTTAAATATTTACTTCCAAATGACTTAAACATTTCACTCCTGGGCAATTACCCAAGGGAAATTAAAGCATATGTCCATAAAAATACTTGTACACAAATGTTTATAGCAGCTTTACTTGTAATAACCAAAAACTGGAGTTGCCTCAGATGTCCATCAACAGATGAATGGATAGACAGTTTTGGTATGTCCATATAAGGCAATATACCTCAGCTATAAAAAGGAATGAACTGTTGATACATGCAGCAATTCGATGAGTTTCAAAATAATTATGCTGAGTGAAAGAATCCAGACCTCTGCCCACCCCCGCCCAAAGAAAAAAGTATGAGTTTCTTTACAGGAAATTGAGAAAATACAAACTAATGTATATTTACTGAAAACAAATTGGTGGTTGC
Organism: Balaenoptera musculus; assembly: GCF_009873245.2. Classification (NCBI taxonomy): domain Eukaryota; kingdom Metazoa; phylum Chordata; class Mammalia; order Artiodactyla; family Balaenopteridae; genus Balaenoptera; species Balaenoptera musculus. Next base: position 73,272,378 of record NC_045796.1, read on the forward strand.
TAAGGGACAGCACGGAGGCAAATGGGGAGGGATAGGAAGGAGGATTTTATAAACGGGATTGAGGAAACCTTCGGGGTGATGGATATGCTCATTATCTTGATTTTGGTGATAGCTTTATAGGTGCATATATTAGTCAAAACTTATCAAATAGTATGCTTTAAATATATGCAGTTTTGTGAATCTCAATTATACTTCAGTAAAACTATTTCTAAACTACCAGAGTGACACCAGATCTGTCTTCCCAAGTTCTACTAAGACTTCGAATTCTAAGGAATTCAAATGTGATAAATATTTAGCATTTAGATTCTCACGATTTTCAAGAGTTTTTTTCAGCATGTTTATGTCTTTGTTCAGTTTTTTGAAGTTCTTTACATGGAAGCCCTTTATTTCATGAAGAAGTAGAGCAGTATAAATGCATACAAACTACTGGTGAGAATATAAATTTGTGCAGTCACTATGTAAAAACACTTCTAATGTAAAATATGTGCGTACTCTACAACATAGCAGTTCTCTTTCTTGGAATGGACCCTGAATAGCAGCTCTCAAACTGGTCTCAGGTCGCCTTTGCACTCTTAAATTACTGAGGAATTCAAAGAGCTTTTGTTTATGTTATGTGAGTTATATCTTTAGATATTTACTTATATTAGAAATAAAAACTGATAACATTTAGAAATATTTTTCATTTTTAAATAACCATAATAAACATACTGACAGGTTAACACAAATAATACTTTTAGGGAGAACAATGGTTTTCCAAAACAGAAAAACAAGTGAGAAGAGTGGTATTGTTTTATATTTTTAATATATTTATATCTAATATCTTGCTCAATCGAAGATGGACGCTCATATCTGTTTTTATATTTAATCTTTTGGGATATACTGTCTTAATTGAAGTGTATGAGGAAAATCTGGCCTCACACAGATATACGGTTGGAAAAGGGAGAACCTTAGCAGATAATTGTGGGTAGTCTTCTTTGATACTACACCATAACTCTAAGTGATAGTTTTTTAAATTTAAGTTGCAGTGTTGAATATGAAACCACATCAGTGAATTTTTTGTACTCTGTTGCATTAAAATCCATTGGCATTTGTCGATCTGTACTTTGAATGGATTGATCACATTATTTGTAATATTATGCACTAGTTTGGAAAATATTGGTTCAGGTGAGTTATTCACATGTTCCAAATGTTGCCACATTTCATTATATAATATCAACAAACGATACTCATTAATATCACCAACAATCTTATCAGAAAAGTCTCAAAGAACTAGAAAACTGTCAAGCTTGCCATGGCAGATGTAAGTTTTCTGAAATTCTAATTTTTACTTGAAAGACTGAATTTTATCAGTGGCAGCCAGTAATGCCATTCATTTCTTTGAAGTGACAGGTTCACTTTCTTTATTTTCGAGAGATAACTGTTAAATACCAAGTCTGAATCATGATGGTTTGAAATCTGTCAGTCATTCTTTCAAGTAAAACAGTGGTCTGTGGAAAAAATGGTTAGTTCAGCTTGCAATTCAAGCACACGATTGCTTTTCCTTGAGATAGATGTTGCTATTTGTTAGACATCAGAAGTGCCTTATGCAGCTTCCCATTTAGGGACAGAACAGGAAACATTTTCTGTAAGAGGTCAACAAGTATATACGTTAGGCATTGTGGACCACGGAGTTGAGTTTTAGTTGAGTGTTGTAATGCTTCAGCTACATCAGTGCAGTGTGAAAGCAGCCTTAGACAATATGTAAACAAATGGATGTGACTGTGTACCAATAAAACTTTATTTACAAAAACAGGGAGCAGACTAAGTTTGCACAGCAAACTGTAGTTTGCCAAACCTGACATACAGTATTAAAAAGATAAGTATATTAAGGTTAAGAGTTAATAAAATTAATAACTTACTGCTTCACCAAGTGACATGCTTCTCAGTAGCATTGATATCTGTCATCATTCTATCTGAATGATAGATGCTCTTGAGCATCTATCAAGAGGATCCATGCTTACTGCTCTTCATTGTGTAACCCTCCGCTCGGATGCTATTCTCAGCATCTGAGCCCTGGATTCTAGAGTTTATCCTCCCTCGAGAACGTCCCATAAATTATCTCTACCCTCTTTTCAAACTCAGCTCTTTTTGACTTCTCCTTCTTGATCTCAAACATGCTTACATGTGTCCCGTCTTTAAATGATAAACGCCTTCCTTTGACCCTCTCCTCCACTCACACCCAGTCTGTGCTTGGGCTCTATTTCCTTTGCAATGGCAGCAGTCTCCTAGTCGTACATTTTGTTCTTAGGGTTCTCTTTGCTAGGACTTTTGTAATGTTTGATACCAGTGATCCCTGATTGCTTCTTGAAATTTTTGAAGCTCTCATTTGCCTCCAAAATTTAATTTTCCTGGGCTTCTATTTATCATTCTGATGGTTCTTTCACCCAGTTTTCTTCCATTCATCTCTTAAATGTTGGTCTTTCTTGGTTTTGCTTCTTATTTTCTTATTTATAACAGATAATTTTCATTGTTCTTTGTATGATCCATGGGTTACCTCTTCTGCTTTCATGATTTCAGCTCCCATGTCTTTGCTGGTGACTCCCAAAGTTGTATCTAGACTAAGCGTTTCTCCTGAGCTTTAGAACATGCTTCCACTCCCCTATCAGACATCTCAATTTGGAGCTCCAGCAGCTACTTCATATGTATCATGTCTAAAATAGTTTATTTCTCTTTTGAAACCCACTTTCCTCCTTATTTCAGTAAAAAGCATTTACTGGGCCTCAAACTAGAAATCTGGAATTATTTAAGATTCCTTTTCCCTTCACCTCTAATATCTATGTGCTCACCTGCAAATCCCCATAGCTGTACCTCCTAAATTTCTTTCTGCTACATTCATTATCTCCCTGTCTCCACTGCCTTTTCGTGAGTTCAGCTTCCTCTCTCTGGCTCTCAGCTGGGCTTTCTAATGTACCCTTGTCCTGTCTTCTAGTATATCTTTCCAGGCAAAGGTGATTCTTCCTTATCTGCCTCTTCTTACCTTGCCGATATTATTTAGTAGTCACTGGGTAATGTGGTTGCCTGTAAAAGCAAAATCTTATTGGTACTTTTCTGCTAAAAGACTCCCAGGGGCTCCCCTTGGTCCAAAGGGTGAAGTTGAAACTCTTTAATGCCAGGTGTGAGATCTCTCACTGGCCATCCCCTGGCTCTTTAGTTAAGTTCCTCCCCTCCGTCTGCCCACATATACCCAGCCCCCAGAGCACCACAGTTCTCCAGGGACACATCCATCACCTCTTATGGCTGCACTCTTTGCACATTTGCTAAAAATGTCCTCACTCCCCTCCCATGTCACAGTTGACTTAAGGGTCCCGCTCCACTCTTTCCTCCCCGTGGAATCTTTCCTAATACCCCACCATACTCTCACAGTACACTGCATGGATAACAGCATTTACAGACATTTATTTTGGGTGCCTACTTTGTTCAGATCATTTGCAATCCTTATAATAACCTTGAAAGGTAGTAATTATTACTCTCATTTTAAAGATGAGGGCCCGAGTCCAAGATACATAATATTAAATGATTTGTCTGAAGTTACACATGTAGATGGGGACTGAGCTAGGCTCTGGACCTGGGCTCTTTCTGTTCTATCAGTCTGTATCTCTTTACTCTTCTAGGGATTTCTTTACTATCTGAACATGTATCCATCTCCTCTGATCAGCAATACATTTCCACATCACCAGTTCAATAAAAAAAGGAATAGAAGAATTTGTGACTGACACAGAGTTTCAGGTATAAAGCAGTCCCATGATATAGTCTCAGAAAACCGTGTTAGAGCTTAGTGGTTTGTCTTTTTCAAAGAACTGTTTATTTAGATCTTGGGTAAAGTATTTTGGTTCTTGTACATTTTGGTCAACAAATGTTTACTGTGTGCAGTGTTCTCCGAAGCCCTGCCCAGGAAACAGACATTGGTATGATTGTTTCCATCCTCAGAGAGCTTTGGTATGGTAGGAATTTATGACAGACACACAGCTGATGTGGACAGGCAGTAAGAATAAAGTGCCTCAGGTTTTTAAGCAGAGGAAGGTCACATGAGACTGCATTCAAATGGGACCAGGAAAGATTTCCTGATGGATGAGTAGAATCCCAATAAAGGGAGATATTTATTTTAAACTTCCTATCTTCCTATTCAGGGGATAGGAAGTTTAAAATAAATATAAAGTAAGAAAGAAGTCTGGTTTGGTCCATTTATAATTCAGATCAATTATTGATACCCTTTAGTCTTGGAGTTAAGAGCAGTGATGGAGTATCAATTTTAAAAATTCTGTTTATTGTACAATAAACATGCATAAAACAAATGTGGGGCTTAATGATTAATGAGTGTGGATTTTAAGTAAGGAACAGAGTGGGTTTGTCTTTGCGTTTGTTGCATGGGATTTCCTAGGCACTGAGTATCACTGCGGTCCTCTGCAGGATGGGTGTGGCTTGTAAGAGAATTCCCGCAGTTTTCTTGTCCTGACAAGGTCATCTTGTCTGTTGAAGTAATTTTCTTAAGTCCACACTGCGCCAGGGTGACTTTGCTTCTGTTCCTTAGGACATGGTCTTCGGTTGCCTCAGCTAACTTTTTGACAGTGCTCACTTTTTCTGAATTCTTGGCAGCCCCTCTTGGACACTATAGACATTTTTCTTCCCCTGAGGTACACCTGGAATAGTAGCTAATATGTAGATGTGGATGGTGAACGTGTTACAAAGATTTACTCTCTTATAAACTCAGGTCAAATCATAGTAATTTAATGCCTGCATGATCTGTGAAAGCTTTGATGAGCATAGTGGAACTCTTTCTTCTTTTACTGTTCCCTCTCACTCTGCCACTTACATGACGTGTGGTATTAGCACCCATCAAAATTAAAATCCAAGTGAAGTAGGCTTTTCGATATAGTATTTCAAAAAATACACTTATGTTATTGCCTTCAGATGGTATATATCAGGAGTCCCCAACCCCCCTGGGCTGCACAGCAGGAGGTGAGGGGCAGGCAAGCGAGCGAAGCTTCATCTGTAGTTACAACCTCTCCCCATCGCTCGCATTACCGCCTGAGCTCCACTTCCTGTCAGATCAGCGGCGGCATTAGATTCTCATGGGAGCTCGAACACTACTGTGAACTGCACATGCGAGGGATCTAGGTTGCGTGCTCCTTATGAGAATCTAATGCCTGATGATCTGAGGTGGAGCTGAGGCAGTGATTCTAGCGCTGGGGAGCGGCTGCAAATACAGATTATCATTAGCAGAGAGGTTTGACTGTACAGAGACCATAATAGATCAATTGCTTGCAGACTCATATCAAAAGCCTATCAGTGAGTGGCAAGTGAAAACAAGCTCAGGGCTCCCACTGATGCTGCATTATGGTGAGTTATATAATTATTTCATTATATATTACAATGTAATAATAATAGAAATAAAGTACACAATAAATGTAATGTGCTTGAATCATCCCAAAACCATCCCCCCGCCCAGTCCGTGGAAAAATTATCTTGTATGAAACCGGTCCCTGGTGCCACAAAGGTTGGGGACCGCTGGTGTATAGAATAAGTGTCCGCATGTTTGAGACTTTGTGCTAGGAGTGATAACAAAAAAGATTAACATAAAGTTTAGCTTTCCTGGGAGTTTGTAATTTTAAAAAATGACAGTGGTACTGGAAAACGGATAAAGTTCAGAAAGGATACAGAAGAGAATTCAATAGAAAAAATAAGCCCAAGAAAAAATAAATATATCGGGTAAATGTATTTATATGTCGATGTGTGAAAATATGACATTTAATCTTCTTTGAAGGAAAGATTTATTTTTTTTAATTTTATTTATTTTTTTATACAGCAGGTTCTTATTAGTCATCAATTTTATACACATCAGTGTATACATGTCCATCCCAATCTCCCAATTCATCACAGCACCACCATCACCCCCCGCTGCTTTACCCATTGGTGTCCATACATTTGTTCTCTACGTCTGTGTCTCAATTTCTGCCCTGCAAACCGGTTCATCTGTACCATTTTTCTAGGTTCCACATATATGCGTTAATATACGATATTTGCTTTTCTCTTTCTGGCTTACTTCAGTCTGTATGACAGTCTCTAGATTCATCCCCGTCTCTACAAATGACCCAATTTCGTTCCTCTTTATGGCTGAGTAATATTCCATTGTATATATCTACCACATCTTCTTTATCCATTCGTCTGTCTATGGGCATTTAGCTTGCTTCTATGACCTGGCTATTGTAAATAGTGCTGCAATGAACATTGGGGTGCATGTGTCTTTTTGAATGATGGTTTTCTCTGGGTATATGCCCAGTAATGGGATTGCTGGGTCATATGGTAATTCTATTTTTAGTTTTTTAAGGAACCTCCATACTGTTCACCATAGTGTCTGTATCAATTTACATTCCCACCAACAGTGCAAGAGGGTTCCCTTTTCTCCACACCCTCTCCAGCATTTGCTGTTTGTAGATTTTCTGATGATGCCCATTCTAACTGCTGTGAGGTGATACCTCATTGTAGTTTTGATTTGCATTTCTCTAATAATTAGTGATGTTGAGCAGCTTTTCATGTGCTTCTTGGCCATCTGTATGTCTTCTTTGGAGAAATGTCTATTTAGGTCTTCTCCCCATTTATAGATTGGGTTGTTTGTTTTTTTAATATTGAGCTGCATGAGCTGTTTATATATTTTGGAGATTAATCCTTTGTCCGTTGATTCGTTTGCAAATATTTTCTCCCATTCTGAGAGCTGTCTTTTCGTCTTGTTTGTAGTTTCCTTTGCTTTGCAAAAGCTTTTAAGTTTCAGTAGGTCCCATTAGTTTATTTTTGTTTTTATTTCCATTACTCTAGGAGGTCGGTCAAAAAAGATCTTGCTGTGATTTATGTCAAAGTGTTCTTCCTTTGTTTTCCTCTAAGAGTTTTGTTGTGTCCAGTCTTACATTTAGGTCTTTAATCCATTTTGAGTTTATTTTTGTGTGTGGTGTTAGGGAGTGTTCTAATTTCATTCTTTTACATGTAGCTGTCCAGTTTTCCCAGCACCACTTATTGAAGAGACTGTCTTTTCTCCATTGTATATCCTTGCCTCCTTTGTCATAGATGAGATGACCATAGGTGTGTGGGTTTATCTCTGGGCTTTCTATCCTGTTCCATTGATCTATATTTCTGTTTTTGTGCCAGTACCGTATTGTCTCATTACTGTAGCTTTGTAGTCTGAAGTCAGGGAGCCTGATTCCTCCAGCTCCGTTTTTTCCCCTCAAGACCGCTTTGGCTATTCAGGGTCTTCTGTGTCTCCATACAAATTTTAAGATTTTTTGTTCTAGTTCTGTAAAAAATGCCACTGGTAATTTGATAGGGATTGCATTGAATCTGTAGATTGCTTTGGGTAGTATAGTCATTTTCACAATATTGATTCTTCCAATCCAAGAACATGGTATATCTCTCCATCTGTTGGTATTATCTTTAATTTCTTTCCTCAGTGCCTTATAGTTTTCTGCATATAGGTCTTTTGTCTCCCTAGGTAGGTTTATTCCTAGGTATTTTATTCTTTTTTGTTGCAATGGTAAATGGGAGTGTTTCTTTAATATCTCTTTCAGATTTTTTATTATTAGTGTATAGGAATGCAAGAGATTTCTGTGCATTAATTTTCTATCCTGCAACTTTACCAAATTCATTGATTAGCTTTAGTAGTTTTCTGGTGGCATCTTTAGGATTCTCTGTGTATAGTATCATGTCATCTGCAAACAGTGACAGTTTTACTTCTTCTTTTCCTATTTGTATTCCTTTTATTTCTTTTTCTTCTCTGATTGCCATGGCTAGGACTTCCAAAACTATGTTGAATAATAGTGGTGAAAGTGGATATCCTTGTCTTGTTCCTGATCTTAGAGGAAATGGTTTTGGTTTTTCACCATTGAGAATGATGTTTGCTGTGGGTTTGTCGTATATGGCCTTTATTATGTTGAGGTAGGTTCCCTCTATGCCCACTTTCTGGAGAGTTTTTATCATAAATAGGTGTTGAATTTTGTCAAAAGCTTTTTCTGCATCTATTGAGATGATCATATGGTTTTTATTCTTCACTTGGTTAATATGGTGTATCACATTCATTTGCGTATATTGAAGAATCCTTGCATCCCTGGGATAAATCCCACTAGATCACGGTGTATAATCCTTTTAATGTGTTGTTGGATTCTGTTTGCTAGTATTTTGTTGAGGATTTTTGCATCTATATTCATCAGTGATATTGGTCTGTAATTTTCTTTTTTTGTAGTGTCTTTGTCTGGTTTTGGTATCAGGGTGATGGTGGCCTCATAGCATGAGTTTGGGAGTGTTCCTTCCTCTGCAGTTTTTTGGAAGAGTTTGAGAAGGATGGGTGTTAGCTCTTCTCTAAATGTTTGATAGAATTCACCTGTGAAGCCATCTGGTCCTGGACTTTTGTTTGTTGGAAGATTTTAAATCACAGTTTCAATTTCATTACTTGTGATTGGTCTGTTCATATTTTCTGCTTCTTCCTGGTTCAGTCTTGGAAGGTTATACCTTTCTAAGAATTTGTCCATTTCTTCCAGGTTCTCCATTTTATTGGCATAGAGTTGCTTGTAGTAGTCTCTTAGGATGCTTTGTATTTCTGCAGTGTCTGTTGTAACTTCTCCTTTTTCATTTCTGATTTTATTGATTTTTGTCCTCTCCCTCTTCTTCTTGATGAGTCTGGCTAATGGTTTATCAATTTTGTTTATCTTCTCAAAGAACCAGCTTTTAGTTTTATTGATCTTTGCTATTGTTTTCTTTGTTTCTATTTCATTTATTTCTGCTCTGATCTTTATGATTTCTTTCCTTCTGCTAACTTTGGGTTTTGTTTGTTCTTCTTTGTCTAGTTCCTTTAGGTGTAAGGTTAAATTGTTTATTTGAGATTTTTCTTGTTTCTTGAGGCAGGCTTGTATTGCTATAAACTTCCCTCTTAGAACTGCTTTTGCTGCATCCCATAGGTTTTGGATCATCGTGTTTTCATTGTCATTTGTCTCTAGGTATTTTTTGATTTCCTCTTTGATTTCTTCACTGATCTCTTGGTTATTTAGTAACGTATTGTTTAGCCTCCATGTGTTTGTGTTTTTTACATTTTGTTCCCTGTAATTGGTTTCTAGTCTCATAGTGTTGTGGTCAGAAAAGATGCTTCATATGATTTCAGTTTTCTTAAATTTACTGAGGATTGATTTGGGACCCAAGATGTGATCCATCCTGGAGAATGTTCTGTGCGCACTTGAGAAGAAAGTGTAATCTGCTGTTTTTAGATGGAATGTCCTATAAATATCAATTAAATCTATCTGGTCTATTGTGTCATTTAAAGCTTGTGTTTCCTTATTAATTTTCTGTTTGGATGATCTGTACATTGGTGTAAGTGAGGTGTTAAAGTCCCCCACTATGATTGTGTTACTGTCGATTTCTTCTTTTATAGCTGTCAGCAGTTGCCTTATGTATTGAGGTGCTCCTATGTTGGGTGCATATATATTTATAATTATTATATCTTCTTCTTGGATTGATCCCTTGATCATCATGTAGTGTCCTTCCTTGTCTCTTGTAACATCCTTTATTTTAAAGTCTATTTTATCTGATATGAGTATTGCTACTCCAGCTTTCTTTTGATTTCCATTTGCATGGAATATCTTTTTCTATCCCCTCACTTTCAGTCTGTATGTGTCCCTAGGTCTGAAGTGGGTCTCTTGTAGATAACATATATATGGGTCTTGTTTTTCTATCCATTTAGCCAGTCTGTGTCTTTTGTTTGGGGCATTTAATCCATTTACATTCAAGGTTATTATCGATATGTATGTTCCTATTAGCATTTTCTTAATTGTTTTGGTTTGTTTTTGTAGGTCCTTGTCTTCTCTTGTGTTTCCCACTTAGAGAAGTTCCTTTAGCATTTGTTGTAGAGCTGGTTTGGTGGTGCTGAATTCTCTTAGCTTTTGCTTGTCTGTAAAGCTTTTGATTTCTGCATCGAATCTGAATGAGATCCTTGCTGGGTAGAGTATTCTTGGTTGTATGTTCTTCCCTGTCATCACTTTAAATATATCATGCCACTCCCTTCTGGCTTGTAGAGTTTCTGCTGAGAAATCAGTTGTTAACCTTATGGGAGTTCCCTTGTATGTTATTTGTCGTTTTTCCCTTGCTGCTTTCAGCAATTTTTCTTTGTCTTTAATTTTTGCCAATTTGATTACTAAGTGTCTCAGTGTGTTTCTCTTTGGGTTTTTCCTGTATGGGACTTTCTGCACTTCCTGGACTTGGGTGGCTATTTCCTTTCCCATGTTAAGGAAGTTTTCAACTATAATCTCTTCAAATATTTTCTCTGGTCCTTTCTCTCTCTGTTCTCCTTCTGGGACCCCTCTAATGAGAATGTTGTTTCCTTTAATGTTGTCCCAGAGGTTTCTTAGGCTGTCTTCATTTCTTTTCATTCTTTTTTCTTTATTCTCTTCTGCATCAGTGAATTCCACCATTCTGTCTTCCAGGTCACTTATCCGTTCTTCTGCCTCAGTTATTCTGCTATTGATTCCTTCTAGTGTATTTTTCATTTCACTTATTGTATTGTTCATCTCTGTTTGTTTATTTTTAAATTTTTCTAGGTCTTTGTTAAACATTTCTTACATCTTCTCAATCTTTGCCTCCATTCTTTTTCCGAGGTCCTGGATAATCTTCACTATCATTATTCTGAATTCTTTTTCTGGAAGGTTGCCTATCTCCACTTCATTTAGTTCTTTTTTGGGATTTTTTCTTGTTCCTTCATCTGGCACATAGCCCTCTGCCTTTTCATCTTGTCTATCTGTGAATGTGGTTTTTGTTCCACAGGTTGCAGGATTGTAATTCTTCTTGCTTCTTCTGTCTGCCCTCTGGTGGGTGAGGCTATCTAAGAGGCTTGTGTAAGTTTCCTGTTGGGAGGGACTGGTGGTGGGTAGAGCTGGCTCTTGCTCTGGTGGGCAGAGCTCAGTAAAACTTTAATCCACTTGACTGTTGATGGGTGGGGCTGGGTTCCCTCCCTGTTGGTTGTTTGGCGTGAGGCAACCCAACACTGGAGCCTAGCCAGGCTCTTTGGTGGGGCTAATGGCAGACTCTGGGAGGGCTCACGCCAAGGAGTACTTCCCAGAACTTCTGCTGCCAGTGTCCTTGTCCCCACAGTGAGCCACAGGCCCGCCCCCCGCCTCTGCAGGAGACCCTCCAACACTAGCAGGTAGGTCTGGTTCAGTCTCCTATGGGGTCACTGCTCCTTCCCCTGGGTCCCGATGCACAGACTACTTTGTGTGTGCCCTCCAGGTGTGGAGTCTCCATTTCCCCCAGTCCTGTAGAAGTCCTGCAGTCAAATCCCGCTAGCCTTCAAAGTCCGATTCTCTAGGAATTCCTCCTCCCATTGCCGGACCCCCAGGTTGGGAAGCCTGACGTGGGGTCAGAACATTCGCTCCAGTGGGTGGACTTCTGTGGTATAAGTGTCTTCCAGTTTGTGAGTCACCCACCCATCAGTCATGGGATTTGATTTTATTGTGATTGCACCCCTCCTACCATCTCATTGTGGCTTGTCCTTTGTCATTGGATGTGGGATATCTTTTTTGGTGAGTTCCAGTGTCTTCCTGTCGATGATTGTTCAGCAGTTAGTTGTGATTCCGGTGCTCTCGCAAGAGGGAGTGAGAGCACATCCTTCTACTCCACCATCTTGAACCAATCTCTCTGACATTTAATTTTTGAAAATCTTTTTAGCTGTTGTCAATGCAATTTTGGACTCATAAACTCAACAGGTTTAAATGTTTAAAATCTGAAATGAAATTTTTTTATGCAATCATTAGTGTCATTGACTGAAATCTTCTATTTTCATAGATTTGATCCAGGCTACCAATGAGACCAATGTTAATATTCCTCAGATGGCGGACACGCTCTTTGAGCGGGCAACAAACAGTAGCTGGGTGGTTGTATTTAAAGCTTTAGTCACTACGCATCATCTCATGGTGCATGGAAATGAGGTAAACCATGTAAACCTAACTTTTCTTTTTTTGGCAGGGGAGGGAGGCTGGTGATGACTTAAGTTTCTTAAGCTTTCACTAATTAGGAGAAAAATAAGAGGAAGTATATGGTTCACAGTCATCTGGAGTACAATTTTAATCTACTGTTTAGCTGTTTTTCAGAAATATGTTGTTAGACATTTTGGTAGAGATATCAAAGTGTTAAATCTATATATACCATGTAAACGTATTAATGGACAAAAATATTAGGAGAAAGGAACAACAAAATTATTTTCCCATTGGGAAGTAATTCCTTGTGCCTCTGTGAAAATTGCTTTCATAAAAATGTTAATTTTAGAAAATATTGACTAAACTAAAAATTAGCCATTTTATATGGGATACCTACTGAATCCTATTAAATTGCAGTGTTTCTGTTATATACAGAAATGAAAGATCACACAATTTAATTCTATTTCAGTGAGTATGATCAGTTTTTATTCCCCCTCAGAGAAAGCCCGCAGACTAGGAAACTTTATACTGAGTAAAAAATATCACAATGAGAATTTATATTTTTAGAAAATTCCCTTTAGTATCAGAACTTGTTTAAAGTAGTAATTTCAGAATATTGATGTTTAGTTCTGACTTTTGTTTTTCAGAGATTTATTCAGTATTTGGCCTCTAGAAATACACTATTCAATCTCAGCAATTTTTTGGACAAAAGTGGATCCCATGGTGAGAATATTATGTTTTATAATTTTCTTGCTAATGTTTTTGATGCAGAATTTTTTGATTTTTGAAGTGAGGTTATTAATTAAAAATCAGTGTTAACTGATAGCTCCATTGGATATACAAGAAAAAAATGTAAATGTAACTGTATAGTTACTTTATATTAGCTTTAAAATATTTAATTGTTATGCAACTCAGCATATGAATTATACATTAATTCTATTTCTTGTCTTTTTCAGTGTTTACCTTAAAAAGTAACAGTGGGTATGTTAGATCCACAGTTGTTTGTTAATGACGGTGTAAGAGGCAATGAAATGAAAAAGTACTTTCCCAATTAAAAATAATCCAGTTTTAAATGTTTTTTTGTAAATTAATAGAATTTGTACTGCAGTCATTTGTTCATTCAGCATATTTACTGGTTGTCTATTACATATAAGGCAAGCACACCAAGCAAGTGGATAGTTCTCAGATAGCTACATGTATTAAATCTGAAACAGTGAACAAAAATGCAAGGAAAAATCAGAAAAGACATTCTGTACAAAGATGGTAGCATATCTAAATTGAATAGTCTTGGAATGTCTCATGCCAAAAGTATTTTTGCCTGAAGTAGGATTTTAAATGAGGCCTGGCTGGTACACTTATTGACCTCATCTTAGAATTATTTACATTTGAGGAGTTTAAAAAAAAATTGGAACTAGCAAAGCACAGTTGAAGGTATTTTATTAATTAGTTTTATCTCCTCTGCCCCTCCCCCCAGGTTATGATATGTCTACCTTCATAAGGCGCTATAGTAGATATTTGAATGAAAAGGCTTTCTCTTACAGACAGATGGCATTTGATTTTGCCAGAGTGAAGAAAGGGTATGTTTTTTCTTTCTCATATTTATTTGAGCAGAAGTCTTTGAGACATACTTGATTTATCTTAACTAAGTTAATTGCCAACTAGTTTTGATCATGAAGGCCCAGTTTATAATAACCTAAAAAAAACCCTCAATTAATAATATTATGCAAGTATAGCCTTGTGGTTGCAATGTTACTTATTTATATTTTCATGCAGAAAATCTGATTTGCTGCTCAGAGTTGACATGGTACAACATTTTATTTTGTTAAAATCAACTCAAAATTCTTGAACAGTTATATACCTTCAAATAATTTTAAATGGAGAGAATTTAAACAAGTTTCATTTAAAAGAACATGGCTGTAGTCGACAATAGTTATTTCAATGTGTTTTGATTGAGGTGAAACTGAACTGTATGTATGTGTGGAGATCTGTCACAGATCTGGAGGACAGATAATACTGTCCTACTATTATACATGCACACACACAAACACATGAAAACACACCATATTTGAACTAATTATTAATACTAACCATTGATTAGGAAAAGCTCATTGATACAGACTCCTTGCATGTTTAATTCATAATTGCTATTTATTTCCCTCTAAATAGATGTTTGAATTTAATCGAAAGTGTTCAGCTATAAATCTGTGCAAATCTTGTATCCATTCCTACTTTGAAATAATGGCAACATATTGTACAAAGTTTAATATTTTAGTCTCAAGAATTCACACAAAGAGATATAACTCTGTTTTCTGATAGCTGACCTAAACTTAGCTTTGAACTACTTTTTTTTATCATGGTAGTGAAAAATATAAACTTGCCTATTCAAAATAAACTAGTTTCTTGTGGGTGAACATTTTATAAAATGAAGGTTTGACTTCATCCCCATCTCATTAGAGATGATTCTAGTTCCTGTGCCTCCCTCTGACTTCTTACGTGGCCCTGGGCAGCCGTGGCTGATGTTCCGAGCTGGACTGTGACCTCTCCACAATATGTCCAGAGCCTTCTTAGAAACTTCTGCACCGCTGAGTGGGCACATAAGGGCACTTGGGGTTGCTTTCCCTACCGTTGAGGTGGGAGAGACCGAAAGCTGCCGTTATCAGCGCGGTCACGTCACCTGGGCATTTTCCTCAGCTGTTTCATTCCTGCTGCTCCTTGACCATCTCTGGATACAGGAGCTCCCTAAGAGGCCCGTGGGTGGGTGCAGGCTTCAGTGCCCCCTACGATGCACCCTTCAGTGCTAACCTCCAGTCACGTTCTCTACAGCTGGTTAAACTCAGCTCTTTTTGACCAAACTGCATATCAGAATGCCTTTTTCTTCATTTGATGGTTAATAGTATAAATTCTGCTCCCAGTCCTACAGCTTTTGAAGACTTCCAAGACATGTTTTCTCTTTCTCTCTCTCTCAAAAACAAACAAACTGGGGCTTAGTAAACTTAGATTTTTAATACTAGTATTTCTGTTATAGATTTAGAAAAATCCATTCATAAATTCAGCTGGCCTCTTTTATCCAGACCACATTGCTTTCTTCCTGAGGGCAGTGCATAGAAGGCACGGCCTGTGTGGTTAAGGAATGCAAGTGGGTAAGAAGGAGTATAGAGAAGGGACCCAACCAAAGCCTCTTCACATCTCAGAATCATCCCAGGAGATTAACAAGGAAATGGGAGGAAAACAGTTTGGAACAATGCATGTGGTCTCAAATTTTCCACATACAAGTAAGCTTTACCTTTTTGGTTTTTTTTAAATTGTAGGGCTGATGGTGTCATGAGGACAATGGCTCCTGAGAAACTACTGAAGAGTATGCCCATACTACAGGGACAGATTGATGCGCTGCTGGAATTTGACGTACGTATCTCACCAGAAAATGCTTCTTACACAATCATGCTGCCTTTTATTTGAAGGTGGGCTACAGATAAAGAATTTCCTCAGGAAACAGATTTAGGTCTCCCTCATATAGTTGAATTAGATGAACACTTAGTTTAGGCTGTCAGTGAGGAATAGAGGATTTTGGTTGTCCAGACTGTCAGAGAAGTTTACAGGCGTTTACTTCAGTCATGGAAAACTACGAGTGGTGCATTCTTGGATCCCCATGTTCAGAGCAGGATGGTGGCCTCCTGTTGTGTTTGACAGGATAAAGTAGCTGCAAAACGTATGCTCAGGCAGCTAAATACCCCAGCCTGCTATTAGAAACTATTTTATACAGTCTGTTTAAATGGTACCATCCGTGGAAGAGAATTATTTTTGTTTTGTCATGGTCCTTCTTCCTGCCAATACTAACGTGGCTTGTCTCTTAAAACCAAACCTGTATCTTGACTGTGATGGTGGATACACTAACTTACACATGCGATAAGATTATATAGAACTAAACATACACACAACAGGTAAAACGGGAAATCTGAGTAAGATGGGTGGATTGTATTGATATCAGTATCCTGGTTGTGATACGTACTATAATTTTGCAAGATGTTACCTCTGGGAGAAACTGGTAAGTAGTACATGGGAATCTCTATATTTTTTTACAGTTTCATGTGGATTTGCAGTTATTGCAAACTAAAAATTTTAATTAATGAAACATATCTGATTCGTGAAAATAAAATGTTCTGCCATGTAGGAAGATTCTTAACTCACATTGTTAGCTTTCCTCTGTTTTGGTGGTTGCCTAAAACAAAGATTTTCCTCAAACATTAGTAACTAAAATCTCTGTTAAGATTATGGTTTCGTCTATTCTAGTCACAACACCCAACTCCTGTGAAATTTCATTTAAAGCAGCAAACCATCTTACTGTTTTTTGACAGATTTTACAGTAAGGATGTCACTAGGTATATATGGAATTGCTTCTCTTAACTTTTTTTCTTATTATTCATTTTTGTTTGCTTTCCTTACCCTTAATGTTGGTACTGTCTTACTTAAAGG
Source organism: Balaenoptera musculus (assembly GCF_009873245.2). Taxonomy (NCBI): domain Eukaryota; kingdom Metazoa; phylum Chordata; class Mammalia; order Artiodactyla; family Balaenopteridae; genus Balaenoptera; species Balaenoptera musculus. The sequence continues at coordinate 73,288,823 of NC_045796.1, forward strand.
AGAAAAGAAGTCAGAAAAGGAAAAAGAGCAGAGCATGAGGAGTTGTGAGCAAGGATTGGGAAATGGAGAGAAATTATTCTTCTTTGTGCTAATGATTAGAATATTTGGTGGGTGCGTGAATACTGTGAGTCTCCGGAATTATTTTAGGGGTAGCCGACTAAGGTATGTTTTTCCTATGCTAGGCTTCCTCTTTGAGTCACTGCAGGCCCCTGGAGCCTGAACCATTACACAGGGGAAGGAGAAGAATGTAATATGGCATAGTAAAAGCAACAAGAGTCCAGGTGTTCAAAAGTTGGATTTGATTTATCTGTGGATCATTAATCAAATAGAATGTATATATATATCTTATAATTGATAGGACTAACTTCATTGACTTAAATTGAAGCGAAAAAATAGACAATCCAGTTTTTGATATTGGTAGTGTTACTCAAAGAGTTATACAGCATTTGGTGAATATGAATGAATTTCTTAGTAATCATTTGAGACTTTTTAACGTGCTCTGAGAAAAATTGTCGTTTGATGATCTGCAGTTAACTTATGAAATTTTCATCTGTTTCTAGGTACATCCAAATGAACTAACAAATGGTGTCATAAATGCTGCATTTATGCTTCTTTTCAAGGACCTTATCAAACTTTTTGCTTGCTACAACGATGGAGTTATTAATTTACTTGGTAGGTGGAACTACTGAATGGTGTCTATGAAGAGAGACTGTATCAGAATGCAAAGATTTGGATGCTGCAGACTTCATAAAAATCTAAACACATGGCTCATTCAGGTCACATTTCTGTGTGTGTTCTTATGTCGAGATTAAGTGCAGGGAATGGAAAGCATTCTAGGTATTTTCAGCAGAAAGAGATTTCATACAGGGATTTTGATGCTTACAAAATGTTGGAATGACCGAAGGAGCAGGTTCTAGGCTTTGCCTCTTGGAATAAGTCCCGTAACGATACCTAACTGTTCCACTGTGCTGACAACTACCTCTGATGCCTGCCCTGGAGGTGCTCCTATTTTGATGTAGTTCCGTACATGTCACCATCTTTCCTTCGCCATAAAGTGAAAATCAGATAGATGCACTGCTTGACGTTTGGCCTACAGTAAAAGATTTCTTTCTACGGACAAGGTCACCCCTTTCTGGGTTATAATGATTCAGCAAACCACTTCCACCTAGTGTCAGTCTGAGAAAACATCTCTAAACCAAGCTTGAATTATTTTTTTCCCTCTGTCAGCTGGCCATAGGGATCTCCCCAGAGCCTATAGGCATGATTGGAGGGAGAAGTAGCCGTCCAGAAGATGTAGGTGCACTTGGGAGTATGAGCCACCTGTTCATACAACCTACATGGGTATTCAGGCACTGCTTGAGGCTGATCACTTATATTACCACCTCCATTTGATGATGGAGTATATTCTTGCACTTGTCTAGCTTTATGGTTTGGTGTATAAGATATCACTTGAGGTCTTATGACCACTTGGTATTCTCTGGTGAGAACTTCAGTCTCTAGAAGCAAGCCTAGAGCAATTTTTCCAAAGGAGATCAGTTACTGTCTGAAAAAGAAATGGCCCTGCTCCATAGCGCTAGAGGCTTCTATTGTATTTTCCTATTGGCATGTGCCAGAGTCGTCCTGCAGCATTTGGATCTGCTGTAGACACTTGCAGTGCCTTTAGCTCTGCAGGAACAAAGGCCTGAGTGGCTCCAGGTTGGAGCAGTTGCAGAGTCTTCCTTGATCTGGGCCCTGCTTCCATCTGACACCATACACCGATACTCCGTTTAGAGCAGCACATACACATGTTGTCTATGTTACCTCCGAAACCAAAAAAAGCTCAGCAAAACGTTCGCCTGCATTTTCGTTACAGGGAGTGCAAGGTGAAGCATTGTGTCTTTCAGATGGAGGGGACCTTTGGACCCGCAGAAACTTCATTGATGTAGCAGTTCCCTGGGCTTTCATAGATTCTCTCTCCTTCCCTTTGACCTGCCTGTGACTTATTAGGCACCTAGCATACCTGAAATTCTTTCCCATCAGCTACAGTCAACCTGATGTCATCAAATCATATCCAGTGGCGTTATGACAGCCAGAGAGGTTAATATACTTGAAATAAGACAGTGACCATGTACCGGCATCCCTGCCAGATGAAAGAAAACTACTTCTGATGGGCTGTGTCTACTGGGGTAGATAGAAAAGAACTTGCTAGTTTGATAGAAGCTTATCACATGTCAGCAACTATGCTGATTTTATGCTGGAAAGGAGGACACATCTGGATCTCTGCAAGTAAGAATCATCACCTGATTAAGTTTCCAGTAACCTACAGTTCATCTCTAAGATTCACTCATCTTTTGCACAAACCAGATATGCAAGTTAACTGGGAATATGATGGAATTGCTACCCTTTGTCTTTGTAGAGATCAAGAAACCGATGTGGGGATCCTGCTAGGTTTAAAGTATTTCTGTGTATTTCAAAGTATTTCATCTATGTATTCAGGAAACTGGGGAAATAACCACTGATAGTTTCATGCATCCACTGGATCTAATTTTTTTTAATCTCCTAATGCCCAGAAAGCCTCCACTCAGATTGGTAGAAAATATAGTGACATTTTGGATCCCCAGAGACTAGCATCGGCTTAGAGTCTGTGTCCCTGAAAATTCTGGGTGTATCCCCTTTCCCATGTGCGTAGTCACTCTGGTAAATGTCCCTTTGCAGAAGAATAGGAATAGATGCTTTTGGCTGTGTTTCAAGGCTGTTACTCAAGAATAGCTGGAGGGCTTATTAAAATTGAGGTTGCTGGATACTAACCCAGAGTTTCTAATTCAGTAGGTCTGGGGTAGGGCCTGCGAATTTGCATATCTAGTGAGGGCCTGGATGGTGCTGGGTCTGGGGGACTACAGTTAGGGAACCACTGTGTTAGATCCACTTCCGGATGTTCAGGCCAGCATTTTTTTTTTAGCATCTTTATTGGAGTATAATTGCTTTACAATGGTGTGTTAGTTTCTGCTTTATAACAGTGAATCAGCTATACATATACATATATCCCCATATCCCCTCCCTCTTGCGTCTCCCTCCCTCCCACCCTCCCTATCCCACCCCTCTAGGTGGTCACAAAACACCGAGCTGATCCCCCTTTGCTATGCAGCTGCTTCCCACTAGCTATCTATTTTACATTTGGTAGTGTATATATGTCAGTGCTACTCTGTCACTTTGTCCCAGCTTACCCTTCCCACTCCCTGTGTCCTCAAGTCCATTCTCTACATCTGCGTCTTTATTCCTGTCCTGCCCCTAGGTTCATCAGAACCTTTTTTTTTTTTTTTTTTTAGATTCCATATGTATGTGTTAGCATACAGTATTTGTTTTTCTCTTTCTGACTTACTTCACTCTGTATGACAGACTCTAGGTCCATCCCCCTCACTACAAATAACTCAATTTCGTTTCTTTTTATGGCTGAGTAATATTCCATTGTATATATGTGCCACAACTGTATCCATTCATCGGTCGATGGACACTTAGGTTGCTTCCATGTCCTGGCTACAGGCCAGCATTTTGAATCGGTGCTTCTTGGCATGTTCACCCAAATTGATGAATTATCAGTGACATCACAAAAATGAACGTAATGGTCCTTCTTTACTGCTCAGAACCTTTAGAATTTATTTGAATTCTCTAGATTTTTATCAATTAGGATTGCCCGATTCAGGAGGAAAAAAATACAGGACATCTCATTCAATTTGTATTCAGATCAACAGTAGTAACTTTTTTAGTATTAGTAAGTCCCATGGAACATCTGGGACCTACTTATGCTAAAAATTATTTTTTACAATTTAAATTTAACTCAGTGTCTTGTATTTTATCTGGCGTCCCGACTGCCAACATGAATTTGCACAGTCTTGCACTTCTTTTAGCATGTATGTTTTTTTCCTCTTGAGTCAGGCTTTGTACTTGTCTCCCGAGGACATGCTGGATTGCTGGGTTCTAAATCTCATTCTAGGTATTGAAGCAGTTGGCAAGGGGAAGGGAGTAAGAACTAGAGGGACGGAGCACGAGGAGAATTTTTATTCTCTTGTGGAAGGTGGGTTGATTACAGGCTCTCCAGGCAACGCAGGACCAGCCTCTTCAGACTGAGAAAGAAAAGCTTTTTCCAACAAGGGTAGCTCATGTTGGTTTGAATCTACCCAAGTACTTTCCTTTCCAGTTTTCTTTTTCAATGAGAGTCCTAACTTTCACAAAGGAGACCGTGTTGAAGCTGGAAATTTAACTTGCCCACATACATTATAATTCAGCAACTCGCAAGATTAGACTCTGTGACTTTGGCGATCACAGCCCTGTGTCTGTAAGGATAAGATTATTTTAGGGCAGCTTGGGGTACCACAGTCTGATTGGAGCCTTGAGCCAGTCATTTTACATCCTGTGTTGTCATTTCCCTTTTTAAGCTCTCCAGTGGGGTCCGGAGCAGCCGTCCACCCCACAGTTCCATCTGCCTTGTTCTCATCACGGTCTATCCCCGCAGCTGCTTGTCCTGATAAGCTTCATTCTAGGTGCTTATATCAGAAAACCACAGGTCATAATTTAAGTCATTATTTTGCTCCTGTGCAACACAGAACCCGAGAATCCCATTCTCCATTAGTTGCAGGTGGTTATCACTGCCTTCAAATTCATTCAGGTTACATATCTAATCCCAGATTCCTCCCTTGGACAGTTTTGAGGGTCTGATTTCTACAGCCTCTTCAGCCACCAAATACTGTGTCTATGCAAGAAACAGAAACCACTCTACGTATTCTAAATAGAAAGGGATTCAAAACAAGGGGTTAGGTCCTCATTTAATTATGGGAAGCCTGCAGGACCTGGTTCTGGTCTCAGCCTCCTGAGATGCTCCTGAAGTAACCAGTTCTGTGCTCTAGGGACGCTACTGCTTATGAGACCACTACTAGAAAGTATGCTGAAACCACCTCGGCTGCCTTACAACACTAGGGAGCTGGAGAATGGACACTTGAAGCCATAATCCAGGGAGTAGGGAGTCAGATCGAGTGGCTGTGATTGTGACAGTTATTCCCTAAAGCCCAGGAAAGCTGGAGGGTGACAGTGAAATGCTGTGAAAGATAGCTCACCCTCCAGGGATCTTATCACTTGCCATGAGAAACAGCTGTTCAGGTACAGGAAGCCTGCTGCTGCTGCCTCAGTTTCTCCTTCCAGATCGCCCACAGGTCTGTCTAATGTGCAGAACTAAATTTGCATCCAGATCCCTGGCTTCTCATGAGTCTAGAAAAAAGATAGAATGGAGTTGGGTGAGCCAGTCACCAACATCGAATACAGTGCCCTGGGAGGTTTTGCCTTTCCTGGGGAAAGATTCCTGCCCATGGTGTGCAGTTCGAAACCACATCACCTTTACTTCAGGTGAGGGAGTTTGGTGGCAAGCCAAGTAAGGTAGACTTTTCCATTCGCTTTTCCTGGCTGATCTTAATCTTCTTTACAACTCATAAATGTGAGCTTTCGCTAAAGTTCATGTCCAGCCATCTGCTGTTTTGCTTTCTCTGTGTATTCTTCACTGGGAAACTTATTATTTCCATTATGAGGAGTCTCACATCTATCCTGTCAGTCCTTCCCTTCCTCCTGAGCTTCAGTTTTGCACGTCTACTTATTTGTCGACACTTAAATTTAAATATTGTGTTCTTACCTCAAACTCGGCAATCTCTGAAACTGAACTCTTGAATTTGCCCTTCCTAATCTCCTTGTTTCTGTTTATATATAATTAGTCTTTTAAACCTGAAACCTCAGTTCTCTTTGAGTTGCCCACTGACTAAAATCTGTGCCAGTCAGAAATGAAATTTTGTTGATTCATTCTCATCCTCTCTCCCCAGTGTACCCCCGCTTCATCCCCACTTCTGCTTCATGAACATTGGACTTAATGCCTTTACCGTTGATTTAGCAATTAAAGATGTTAAGTCATGTGACTCTCCTCTATTATTATCTTGAACACTCCTTAAATGCTGCTGTGCTTTACTTTATGTTGACTTTACAGATGGAGTGTATTAAGCATGCATTTTCTCCTTATATTAAAATAATAAACATTCAATGTATATTTTTTATTTCATTTAATTTGAAAAAGAGAGTCTCTTGCCTAAGATTAGGAGCAGAAAAGGAGAAGAGTTGTACCTTTTCATATTAGAGACCTAACCTTTCAAAAGTGGTAGTTGTACATTCTGGCCTCATGACACTGTGGCGTTGAGTGGCCTTCATTCAGCATTGTCAACTTGCTCTTGTGAAAGTAACACTCTAGAAGAGAAGTATATGCAGTATCCCAAGTGTTTTGAGACAGGTCTGTTTTTTGTTTGTTTATTAACTAAGCGCTAGGAATTAACTTTATAAATATATCATGGGTGAGTCTTAGTCAAGGACTTCATGACCAGATCTCTACATCTAATGTTGGAATCAACAGTGGTGCAAATCTTAGCAAACATTTTGTCACTGTAATGAAACTCTGACGCATGAATAAGAAGATACTTCCCTTACTGACTAGTGGTCGTTAGTAATAGCCTACATGCAAGGTCTCAGTTTGTTTCACAGGGATGAGATACCTTTTCATCTGGTTCTTTTCCTCGGACAGTTATTCTGCAAAAGTCAGTACTAATATGACAAGGGAATTCATCAACACTTTATAAAGATTCATGTTACAAATGTCAATATTTGATCATTTCAGGTACTGAAAATCAACATATGTTATCTTTATTATGAAAGAAAGAGACTCATTTCTGGGTGACCCATCCCCTCTGTTAAAAGTGTTAATTTCTCTGGTCTCTTAAGCGGGTGAGGGAACTTTACAGCTTTGTATTGATCAGTACATTGCTTTGCTGTGTCATTACCACTGTTACAGAAACACTTATGAGATTATAACCTAAAACCATCATTATTGAAAGTCTTTTGTTACTGAATCCTAAATTACCACAAAAGATACAAACAACTTAAAACGCATCCAGAGGAGACAAAAAAACACTGCTTAAAATTTTGATGCATTGGTTCTAAGAGGAGATTGAGGTTATTCAGTTTGATTTCTCTTTTTGTGTTATCACTGAAGATCTGATTCAAATAAATAAACTTATAGTAAAGAAAAGTAATTTAGACACTTGGAAGAAATTGTTTATGTGAAGATTGTTTAAAAGGAAAGAAAGGTGTGTTTTACCAGAATAAGTCCTTATTTTCAAAGGTTTAAACTGAAAAGATTTGTTCCCCTGTAACACCATATTTCTGTCTCTAGCTTAGAAGACAGGGTGGGTGGACAAAGAAAGTATCCTTAAATTTGGCCATTTTTTAAAAGACCCACTTTCCTCTCAAATCTTAACAACTAGAAAACATTATGTGTTTGTTTTCTTGATCTTTTTGCTTCCCTCGAATACCCTACAGGGGAGGTCCATGTTAAAAGTAAAATTACCAAAAGACTGTCAACAGAAGGTAATGAGTAGCTACCCTCAATAATTAATTCTTTGTGTAATTATATATTATTAAACCTTTCTTGAGAAAATTAAAAATACTTTTGAGGTAGTAAAATTACATGCCGAATGAAATCCAGAACTTTCAAATGTGAGAGAGCATAAAAATAGCATATGTTTAACCATGTGCAAATATGAAATAATGGAGATACTGAGCCGTCAGTTATGATCCAGGGTTGCCAGGGAGCTATTGTAGACACTGGCTGACTGTGTCTCCATCCGCAATGTCAATAATTTTGACTGAATGAACGGATGAATGACTGGCTAGGGGAAAGCACTGTTAAAGTGCTAGTTTTCTTCAAAACATGTATGGAGAAAATACACTCTCATACTACAGTTATAATTCATGACTGAATTCTAGTCTTGGGAGGCAGAAGAGAGCAGCAAAAGGACCCTTTGTTTTTCTGTCTAGAAAGCTAAAAGTTGAGAAAGAGGATACGATTATAGACTAGAAAGGACGAAACTCCACTATTTTATAACAAAAAGACATAATGTTTGAAAGAAATAGTTAATGACCAGTAAAAGCAAGTATCACTTATATGGAGTGTAGACAATTTAAAGAATTCTTTAATTCAGGGAAGTTTATAGATTATTGCTTTATAATATATAGATTATTGCTTTATAGTGAACTAGTAAGAAAAAAAGGATGCTGTAGGGTGCAGTTTTAACTTTTGAGATTGTTATCCGCAAGAATTTGATGCTGTTTTCTGAAACAGAATATTACGATATATGTATCATGAAGTATACCTGTTGTGACAATTAATATATTCTTCTACTTTAACTGTATTTTCATTATTTAAATTGTTTCATGTGAGACACCTTAGAACATAACACCTTTCCTAAACTACTCAGACCTCCCTTGTTTAGGTGTTTTTAATATTTCCCATAAGTTTTAGTGCCAAGTGTTTTGATTCAAACATTAAAGTTGTAAGTAATAGTATCAATGTAAGCTTAGAAGCAGATTGAATATAATACACTTTTCGAAATGCTTATCTATCTCTTCTAGAAAAGTTTTTTGAAATGAAGAAAGGACAATGTAAAGATGCTCTAGAAATTTACAAACGATTTCTAACTAGGATGACACGAGTGTCTGAATTTCTCAAAGTTGCAGAGGTAAGTAATATTAACACATGTATCTGGAGTAAACAGTAGAGTTCATAATCTGGCATGACATTCTGCCACAGAGTCACAGGTTATTAGGGTTGGAAGTGGCCTTGGAAGACATTTCATCCTGCTTCTCACCCAGAGCTGTGCTCTGCGCTCTTGCATTTCAATCAGAAGATCATCCTGTGTCCAAATAAAAGTTTCATGGATGATGAGCTCACAGCTTTGCAAGGTGGTTTGTCCCTCCATCTCACCTCATGGCTGTCCTTGATTGTAAGAAAGTGCTTCCTTTGTATTGAACTGTAGAAAAAAGCCCTTAGAAAAGTCTGTCCATTGTTCTCAGTGTGTAAACGATAAACCCTGACTTTTCTTACTTTGTCAAAATGATTTCAATACAAGGAAAAAAGAAAACAAAGTATAATTAATTTTATAAAGTTTATAAATTGTGTCTTAAAGATGTCTCTTTATACCTAATCACAGTAACTGTGTAACCATCAAGTTGTTGTTCCTGAGGTTATCTGTAAATTGGTGTCTTCTCTTACGAAATCCAATGATTGACTCATAGTGGAAATTGTGACATTTTATTACAATCCTTTGTCAGGGTGACAAATGGGTACTTATCTTGCTTGTCAACTAACTGATTGCTAGGGCTGACTGAAGTGTTTTGTGGGAAGGGTTCTGAAGCTCACCAGCAAAGCATTAAATGCTGTGGACGTGGGACATTCATGCCATGTTTTGGATGTTTTCGCCATTTTCAGAATATAGCACAAGAACAGGCATTTTATACACATAATTTCAAAAGCACTCTAGCCCAAGCATTATTCTTCAAATTTCATTTATTCACAGGAGTGATAATTGTCACATTTAAATTCCAAGACCAAAATAATCTTGCAAAATACTATCTCTTGAGCTTAGATCCATAGTTTATAATCAGAATTTGTTAAAAAAAATCAATATGGGAAACAAAAGGTAAAGATTAGCTTAATAAATTACATATACATTAAAACATGTTCATGTATATTTCCATGGGTTTATTGATGTTGGTGGCCTTTAAGGAAGGATAGAATTGCTTGAAACTTTTGCTGCTACACAAGTTTTATTTTTTGTATTTGATATGATTTTCCCATGGTTCAACTGTAATTATCAATGTAATCTAGCAAAATTTGCCTAATTTCTTTCTGTGAGAAGATCAGTTATACCTAAACACCCAGGGCAGAGGATTATTTCACTGTTCGATGAATTCCTGGTGCACATGCTTCCCAGTGTTCCCATCTGATGTTGTGTATATCGGAAAAGTAAAGAGCTGGACATGTTACAGTTTGGGGTAAATATTTCTCTAATCAGCATAATAAGGCTGGGCTAAAGGTCTCCGTGAGAAAAAGGGTGCTTGTATATCAGTTCCTTCTATGCTTACATGTGAAATTTTACTTTGTGTCTCTTGATAACCTCGTGTTATCACAGGCCCATTTCAGGCTGCTGAGAAGGAGATATACAGAAATTAGATGTCATTTTGAGAGTTTGTCTTTAAACAACATAATAATAAATATTTTAATTTTATTCAAACATGACTAAGACTTTTTATAGAATGGATACTAATTTACAAAATTATTTTTAATAGAATAAACATTAATCGCAATGGGTTAACCATTAGTGTTTTCTTTCACATTTAAATCGCATTGTTCATAATTTAAACACTAACTGTTTGGATACCAGTGTTGAATCGTTTGGTTATGATTGGTAAATACAGAAAGTTTTCAACAAATATACGAAGCTTCTCTTTTCTACCAAGCAGTGCTTGTGTGGTGTACATATGTATGGACTCCTACCCAATAAGCTACCCTGTTGTTAATACCATTTGCCTGAAGAATGTGTAGATGACTTGCAAGAATGTTTTTAAAATACAACTCTCTATATAGGCTATATGGCAAATGTTAACATTAAGTTTCCCATCGTATTAAAAGAAATGTGGAGTAATTGAATAATTCCTATGGATATATTCAAATTTTGCACAGAGGAATTGCTTGAAGTACAGAAAACTTCCCGTGCTTTGAATTCTTATACTGAAGTCTCCTAAAGCAGACAACTGAAACTTTGTAAAATGGTTATTTTACAAGTAATAGGCATGTCTGCTAAACGCACTTACCTTTTATAGTAGTAAGTTACTCTTAGTTTGCTATTCCAAGGTAAATACCAACTCATAGGAGTTATGTCTCCCAGAATACTTGCAGACAGAAAGTGATGAGATTTCTGTAATACAATCACACTTCAGCTCCATCCTCCAACTTCATTGTGGTTCAGAAGTTCAGGACAGTAAGAATAGCAAAGTAAAGGAAGAATTTCTTTAACAGAGTTACCCACTTAATAGAATCGCATCACCTTTTGAGGAGGTGATTCCAATATTAGGGACCCATAATGCTTTAATTTAAAAAACACTGACTTCATTCATATTCATATTTATTGTAATGGATCATCTCAAGAGGTATTGAAATATGGAAATAAATAGAATGAAGTTGCCTTAATTTATAATTTCCATACTTTGAAAGAGTGTGAGTTTAGGGCAGACATAAGACAGCCCCCAGCAAAGAATTATCATCCCAAAATGTCAATAGTGCCAAGGCTGAGAAACACTGCTTTATTTTTTATTTTTTTCAACATCTTTATTGGAGTATAATTGCTTTACAATGGTGTGTTAGTTTCTACTTTATAACAAAGTAAATCAGCTATACATATACATATATCCCCATATCTCTTCCCTGTTGCATCTCCCTACGCTGCTTTAGATATAGAAAAGGCAAAGGAAAGAAGTTAGCTCAACATTTGACACACAAGTGGACTTGCGCCTCTCCAGTTTGCCTTATTGTCTTTCAGGAGCCGACACTTAGGCTTCCTGTATTGGCTTCCACATTTCCATCAGCATAACGAAGCACTTCGTTTCTCACAGAGAGACTTGGGTTAACCCTCTTTGTTTCTTTAAGCCTCAATTCCATCATTTATATAGAATGAGAGAATGAAGTTATGATTTGTATTTTTCCCCAGCTTTTTATTTTGAACACTTGTCAAACCTACAAAAGAGTTGATAAACTTGTATAGTGAACACCTGTGTACTCTCTTCATTGATTCACCTTTATTAATATATTCCCATATTTGCAGTCTTGCTAGCACTTTCTTTTTCTGCCCCTCCCTCCCTCCCTTCTCTTCCTTCCCCAAGCTACCAAAATTTAAAATTCACATATGCTTTTATCTAGTAATTCCACTTCTACAAATGTGTCCTACAGATGTGTCCACACAGGTGCAAAGTGATGTGTGCAGCATTTCTTGCAATGGCAAGGGATTGCAAGCAACTTAAGTGTTCATTAATAGGTGACTTGTTAAATAAATTATAAGACAAGGAAGCTGTTTAAAAATGAGGAAATTCTGTGTATTAATATGGATATAGTTCCAAGATGTATTGTTAAATGAAAAGTATAATCCCAGTGTACATAATACACTATTATTGTATAACAATGTGGGAAATAACTATGTATTTATGGATTTCCTATTTCCTTGGATATGCATAAAGAAACTCTGGAAGGATACATCTTGGATGTCACAGTGGTTCTCTCTGTGTGAGGAAGGGTGGAAACTACACCCTGAACAAGTTATTAAAATTCAGTGAACATTCCCTGTCCAGAGGACTGACTGGGCATAATTAACAATTTAAATTTAGTCGAAGCATTTTTTAAAAATTTTAGTTGCCATTAACCATGGAGGAAACCTTTTACACTTCAGTTTCCTAAGTTCTTTTTTCAGGTTCTAGCAAAATTCTGTACATTTGTTGTATCTATATTGCCAAAATCATTGCTCTTATATTGAGTGGGAAACTCCGCAAAAAGCACATATTCAAAGTGAGATTGATATATATAATAATAATTATTTTATACCAAGATTGAGCTGTGGTTTTAACTAATTCTATAGGTGATCTAAGAAATTAATTTTTAAAAACCTATTAACTTTTTTTTAATCCGCAGCAAGTTGGCATTGATAAAGGTGACATTCCTGACCTCACACAGGTAAGTGATTCTCTGAGTGAAAAATTTAGTATGCATGAAATTATTAATCCATAGTTCACCATAAATGGTCTTACCTAGGGCAGAGACTTGTAAGCATTTAATGCATTTTTGAATGTAGGCCAACCACCTTTCTTGGAAATCCTTCTAACTTACAATTTTTTTTTAGCTATTAAATATATTTCTGGAGATAATATGAATATTTTCCTACTCTTATAAAATCGTTTCTTCTTTAAAGGCAACTGTATTTAATTATTGAGCTCATTTTTTCATTCTTAAACTTGAATCAAAAGGAAGCCTTGAAAAATGTTTAAAAAGTGTTTTATCCATGAAATGTGACTATTCATAGGCATGTAATCAGAACATTTGAACTGTTCTTCCTGCTTCTTCTCCTAGTTTTCAACATGTCCCAGGGATGGAGGAGGGGCACGAATAGCGAGAACACAGGTTGTAGTTCTACTATTCAATACAGTGATTCTTGTCTCCCCTGTGAAGGGGAGGAATTTCTATATACAAGAGAACTTTTTAAAAAAAATAGTAGTGGTGGATGAGTGATTTTCTGGGGACTATCTAGGAAGCAAAACAATAGTAGAGCTTCCTTATCAATCCTTTTATCTGTTAAGAGGGTACATTGTACGGCTCCTTGGATGTAGAATCAAGATCATTCACATGTGCAGAATTACTGTAGGACCTTTCTCATAATTGGCAGGAACTGTTTTTGTTTAATCAACTTGTCATTCTGCTACAGTAAATTTCTGTTCCAAACATGTTCTTTAACTAGAAATAGATGATAGGAGAGAGTTAAGAACTGCTACCATATATACCAGTAATGAATATATGAGTTTTCTGTCTTTGCAAATAAAAAAAATTATTGTAATTGAAGAAAATTGTCATAATGAAAGATTACCCATTTTTAATAGTATCGAAATGTGTTTAATAATTTCTTATCTTTATTATCCCTTAAAATGTTTCTATATTTAAATGTTAACCTTAAATTTTTATTAAAAATTAGGCAAACCCAAAGTAATGGTCTCTGTATTTACATTATTAAAATACCAATTAAATGCCAAGAATTCTTCATAAATAAAATCCACAGAACAATTCAGAAAATGATGGCATTGTATTTTTTTATTTAAAAGTTGGGGGAAAGTGCCTTCTAATAGACAGAATATTAGTATAAAATATTTTTGCTACTATGAGAAGATAGTGTTCTTTGATCAGGTGCATACCTAAATAAGATATTGGTATCGTCTTGGATATGGCTAAAAATTGTGTGCATAAAATGCTATTAAAATTTCTTCATTAGATTATAATCTAATAGAGATGTATTAATTATTATTAATAAAAAGCAAAGAAAATCACTGTGCTTTCATTTTAAATTATTTAATTATTTACATTATTAACATTAACATTTACATTGCAGTTTTAAAAAATAACCCAAATACATGTTAACCTAAAAAATGTAGATATCTAAGTATTTAACTCAATGAATAGCTTTTAGAAATGGTAAATCATCTTTATTTCAACTGTATAGACTGCTCTCACCATGGAACAGGAGTAAAACTAGTCATGTTGTTAGAGAGGCTGGCAGGTTAAGAAAAAAGAGGTCCTCGTTTATCTCAGTTTGGGCAGAGTCTGAAGGGAGATAAAGAAAGGTTTAAAAGCATACTTAAATACCTTTCTGTTTTTAAAATTAGAAAATTATAGCATATCATTGACAGATTTACATACTTGGCTTTAATTTTTAATGATACCGTTATATTCTTTACAGTTTATATAATCTTCTCTCAAGAAGTCCAGAGGCATAATATTTTATATAATGATGTATGTTCTGTGTTATTATAATTTGGGGAACAGAGACCCATCCTTAAAGAAGATAAAATCTTACTCTGGTTCTAGTAGAAAACGATTCTGTGGTAGAGATTCATTAGATACTGGTAACATTCTATCCTCTGCTTTTGTTATGACTTTAAGAGCCACATAGACTTCAGTATTAACATTTATTTTGAAATTACCTCCTTATAAAAAAATATCCTCTAGTTCATTTCTCCAGTGTATATTTAAATCTCAATTCGAAAGTTTTGTGTGCTTCTGAAATTTCTTAATAAGTTACTTAATTGTGATTTCTGTTGGGTTCATGAGCAGCAGAGCTAAACACACCCCCTAATTTTTATTTAGAACCCTTCCACAGGTCTAATTGGAGGCTTGTCATTGAGCTGGGGCTTTAGACCCACTGTGACAGTCTGGTCGGACAGAAGCTGGAATGTGAGCTGTCGTAGGGTTAGTCCTTCGGATAGTGTTAGACCAGAACTAATCTGGAGATGGGTCAGAAATGCCAGGTAGTGTGGACTCTGTTTGAGACCTCTGAGATTGGGTTCTACTCTCTGCCAGGCTTCTCTGTGGCTGCCATGGCCACTGAATCTAGCCGTGGCGATGAACAAAAATAGCCAACAAGGAAGAGGATTAAGGAGATAGATGATGGGGACCAGAAGGGCTACCTATTGACTGGGAGTAGGGAAAGGCTGCTCCTAACTGAGAAAGGATTAGAATTCCTCTTGCAGCAAGATGGAACACAGGGATTGAATGGATGTCTTTCTGGTTAGAAAATGTACAGTAAATACCAGTGTGGTCGTCTGTAGCCCTTTTTAAATTGTGCATATAATATCATCATAACAGCGTTTTAAATGATTTATAAATACCAATGAAAACCATTTTTAAACACTCAAAAGTCCTGTATTGAATAAGAAGTGAATATGATATCAGAACTGAAATATTCCTCCTCAGCACTTTCCAATGGTTTCTTAGATCTAATAATCAAAAAATCTGAATGACCTTTTGGTTGCTTTTTATTTCCATTTGTTTTTAATGATGCTTTAGGACCTAAAGCATCTGAATTGTAGATGGATGCTTCCTTCTTGATCCTGTACTCACAATCAGCTATGAATTTGTTTCAAGAAAAGGATTTTCAAAATATTATTTCCTGTTTGGTGTGTGTGCATGTGTTCCGAATTTAATATATCTCCATTTATGAAAAACATCTTAGGTTTTGATGTCAGGAATTCTGGTTGATCTGAAAACTACTGGTAAAGAAAAGTCTCCTTTTAAAGACTGTACCACTGATGAATCGGTAACCATGATATATCACTGTTATTTATTAGCTTTCACAAGCTGCCTCTTGTTCTTTGGGTTGGTATTTTCACCTGATTGGTCTATTGACTTCAGCATTATTTAAAATAAGCAACTAAAGATACTGCTAATTATACTAAAGTTCCTTTCACAACAGCAGAGGCATTCTCAAAGTTTTGCCCCTTGGAAATTTGAGACAGTTTTCATTTTTGTCTGCTGCATGCCAGGATGTACTCAGTGCCATCGATAGAGCTCAGAAGGCCAATATTCCTACACTCAACGAACTTTACTATCAAAGTAGTTTTTTTCCCTCCAGAAATGTTTGAGGAGTTTATTTCTGTTAGATTTCACATGTCCTAATAAGAGATATA
Source organism: Balaenoptera musculus (assembly GCF_009873245.2). Lineage (NCBI taxonomy): Eukaryota > Metazoa > Chordata > Mammalia > Artiodactyla > Balaenopteridae > Balaenoptera > Balaenoptera musculus. Next base: position 73,304,933 of record NC_045796.1, read on the forward strand.
AATGATGAAGCATTTTTAAACTTCTAAGCTAAAATGCTCCAAACTTAATTTTATGTACAATCCATTGCAAAATAACACCTCTTAAAGACAAAGTCAGTTTTGTAGTCTGTGTTCTTGGTCACATTTCTCTCAACTATTGTGATTTTAGTGACTACTACTTTATTTTTAATTTTTTTCTTAAATTATTAAGAAACTTTACAAAAAGAATGAAATTGGAAACTATCATCCTAGTTTTTGTTTTTTTTTGTTTTACATAATTAAGAAACTATATAGGAAAAAATACTACTTCTTTTGTTATCCCATACTGTTCTCTATTTTATAACTATAAATAGCATTTCTTAAACAGGTTTAGCACAGAATCACATTTCTTTTACATTGCATTTAATATTCAGAGGACCTAAGTCTTCTAACTGGAGAGAGGTTCCATGGCTTGATATATTTTTCCTTACTGTGATCCCAATGAAAAGAATGGAAACCGAAAAGTTTAAAGTTATATGCCCGGGCCTCCTAGGTTCCATTATTATGACAATTATAATTATTACTATTATGACAGTTATAATGGAAGTTATCAGGTGTGAATTCATCTAAAAATTGTGAAGCCATTTCTGTCTTCTTCCTTTTAAAGTTACAATACACATTCTGTTTATTAAGCAAGCACATCTTAGTAGTTTACACTTTTTCTATAGAGCAAAATTTCCTTTATCTCTTAAAAATTCATTTTTTAAAACTTAGAAGTATACCCCTAGTTGTAGTTTACTGGAATTTGCTGAGTCAGCTTTTACCTGACCTATATTAAGAATTCTATTTTTACCACTTTCAAAATTTATTATATCTCCTGAAAGTCATTTTTTCTACTCTACAGTAATTAACTTTTTATATAACGTTCACAGGGCTGTCCCTTTCTACCCTACCTTCATCACTTTGATCAAGTTAATATTTTTGTTCACTTACTAATTTATATTTATAAATTTATGTGTGGCTCACTTAGTAATTTACACATACAATAATCTCACATAATTATATATATAATAATATTATTGTTAAGGCAGTATATGAATCAATTAGTGAAATGAAAATGAATATTAAATGTACTAAACAATTTTAATAAGAATTTTATTTTCATTTGTCATTATAGGTACAATGTAAAATGTACAGTTATACTATTTTTTAGCAGTTAGCATAGTTACTTTAAAATCCCTCAGAATTAATTTTATATTAATTTTAAGAATAATTGTCAAAATTAAATGTATCTATAAATGTTATGCCAGTCTTTGAATGCCTGTGCTGCTGTTAAAGTCTAACTTGGGTTAAGATTATTCGAGAAACGTGAAATTAAATTTCTAATGCTTGAGGAATAGATGGGATGGAATATTTATATGAACCTATTATTTCTTCTCCTAATATACAGCAAAATGCCATCACTTTATATTGCCTAAAATATGATGATAAAAACATTCAGGTACTTCTTAATAAAAGAGGTGAAATATATTAAATTTGCCAAAACACAGTAGTCTGTTATATAACATTAATATTTGCTAAAGTTACTTTACTATGTATATAAATTAAATAGCTCAATAATAAGAAAATCTTAATTGTGGTTGACTATTAAAGTTGTATTTTTCCCCCACAACTCTCACTTACCCTCTCTTTTTTAATAAAGTAGTAATTTTCCCTAATATTTCAGTCAAATGTGGATAAGTGAGATTTTACTGTATTTTCATATTTCTGTAAGTTTGTATTTGGGCACTTATATTTTTGACTTGGATACAAATACCTTTACTTTTTTCACTGTGGTCTTATGGAAACATATGGTGAACTTGATTTAATTGAGTTTACTACATTTAAGTAATATCTTAGTAAAAGTCTATCCAATGTCATTTCTACACCGAAACCACACTGTAACACTGTTTGTTATGCAGTGAAGTTAAGTACATGTATGATGGGCCTGTTGGAGATTCTGTGGAATTTAAATATTTAAGTACCAAAAGACCCTGGAATGAAATTATCTCCCATATGTATTAGGGTGCCCAGACCTGCACTATACAAAGTTACAGTGATGTTCCAGTGTATTTATTTTGAAAGAAAGCGATGCAGACATTTATTTTTTACTTTCTTATTGTAGGCTCCCAGCAGTCTTATGGAGACCCTTGAACAGCATCTAAATACATTAGAAGGAAAGAAACCTGGAAACAAGTACGCATTAGTTGTATATTCTAAATAAGATGAAAAATACTAGAGTCATTCTTTATACAGTGAGATTTATCACAGTACTACTGTTTTAGGGTATGCTTTACTGTAATTATCCTGAGTTCCCTGAAAACCCCTACCCTTCCCATTAACTTACGACATCGTGACCCCATTATAGGTAATCTGTCTGCAGGCTAATTCAGCAAACTAGTAGGTTGTACCTGTGTTGGCTGGACTTGCTGATTTATTTATTATTTTGCCCTCAGAAGGGACTCACAATCCTCAGAAAAAGAATTGCTCGTGCTAAAAATTGAGGCTGTCATCATTGGGAACCCAATTTCCCAAGCAGCCTTGAACACTCTGTTATGTTACCAACCCTACTGTGAAAAAGCAGAGCCTTCAGGAATGGCTTTCTGGACTTCAGACTCTCCCCAGGTGGACCCTTCGGCATGGCATGCTGCTGACACTTGACTCAGAGTTATTTTTCTAGACAGAGTAGCAGTTGAGCAGCGATAAGTATAGTTTTAGTAGATTTTCAACCTTTCTGTTTGGACACTTAGATTTTTGACCATTTTTCCTGACTGCATGCCAAAAATGTCCAGGTTCCATTTTTGTCTTCTCTCCAGCCGGGGTCATACTTTTCGGTTCACAAGACCTGGTACTTTCCCGTCTTTGTGCCTCGCTCAGAGTGTAATTCTGCTAATCTTGGGTTCCTCCCCTCCTTGTCTCTGTGTGCGTGCATTTTACACATCCTGGGAGGGCCATCTCATGAGGGCTTCCTTAATCATGGACCACACTGTTTAATGACTCCCCTCCCCACCTCCCCTGCCCCGATATGTGGTTTAAATGGATTTTCTGATTCTTAAGGTCAGGGACTATTTTATACTTCATTATCTCCACCTAAAAACGTAATGTAGCTCTCTCTACAGAGTCAGCTTGAAATCTGTTTTTGTTGGTGATCCCAGCTTTATGTTGATTCTGTTTAGATCGACAGCAGAAATTGGTAGAGACAACCCGTGAACTGCTCATTGCAGGGCTATAGGCTGATCGTGGATTTTACCTGTGATACAGCTATCAAAATGCACCTCCTTTCTGCTTGCTTCTCTCTGGGCATTCTCCCAGAATCTAGACTCTCGTGTCTTGAGTCACTTTTTTGCCTGTTGTTTAGCTAAGGGTAATTTCTGTCATCTTTTCCAAGTTAGTATAAAAATTATTGCATGTCTTAAGTTTTCGATGGTAAACAACAGAATAGGGCTCTCTCAGGCTGTGATGGCAGAGCTATTTGGAATGATGGATGACAGGACATCTCAGGGGCTCTGTCAAGGTTGTACCATTGTCCAAGGTCTGTCCCCACTTCAGTGTGGCCATGGACGATCAGACTTGTGTGGGTAGATTGATGTCAACTGAAAAGACGTGCGAGTATATTAAGTCACAAAAGAGGGTGCCCGCTTCCAATAATTGCTGCCTCCTCCCACCCCTCCTGTATTAGGGTGTCTGGGAAGCCAAATGAGTCGCCTAGGATTTAAGCCATAGGAGGCAGGAAGCCTGAGAAATGTCCCTCTTCCTGTGGCAGATGGATCCCTTTAGCTGAGGAAATATGCATATGCCAGAGTTAGAGCCTCTCCCTTGGGCAATGCAGGACGCGCATGGGTGCAAGTCAGCTTCTCCGCGCTCTTCCCCCCTCAGGTCCCCGCACCCCGCACAGGTCCACCCTCTTCCCTCCTGAAATCTGCCAGGGCTGCAATCCTGTGAGAAGCTGCCTCCTAGAGTGGATCTCATCAGCCCTAACTTCAGCTCTAAAGCCGCCCCCTTGTGGCTGCTGCCAACTATTTTTGGACTATTTAGCTATGGACACTTGGTTACATTTCTAAGAGTAGTAAAATAAGAACTTAATGATCTTCTGTTTTGAATTACCTTGTACTGAGCGTAATTTTCCTCTCTCCTTTAAAATCATTTTATGCTTGTCAGATTTCTTTTCTGAATTGGCTGAGACCACCTATGAACTTGTCTTTTGCTTATTCCCTATTTTTAAAATAAATGAACTATAGTAGTTAACTATTTTCTTCTTTGTATGTTTGTGCTTACCTGGGACCTTAAGTGAAGGGTGAGTACTATACTGAGTGACTTTTTTTGCATTTGGTTATTCCTAAAAATGCAAAAAACACTCTTAAAATTCCACATTTGGTATTTAGAACATTGAAAACTGATTTCTGTCCATTTTACACATCTGTGTTTTTTCATTATACTTTTAAAATTTTCTCTTAAGGTGACTCGCATAAATGGTTTTATTTTGGTCTTCTTTGATCAAGACTAACAGACTCTCTTAGTTGTATATTCAGATATCCCTCTTAGATTTTAGAAATCAAAGACTTTTCACTTGTTTAGTAAACAAAAGATTTCCCTATGGCACATGGCAGAAGTGCCAAAAGACAATGTTATAAAGAAAATTAATTACTTAAACAGGTTTTCTTTGTCTTCTGGTAGCAGTATAAAACTATTCTAACCTTTAAGTCAAGTAAATGCATAAAATGAAGCATTTTCAAATGTCTGCTAAAAAATATGTAGGCCTTTTATATTTAGTGCCTTATGTCCACCGATACTCATTTTTGAAATTCTATGCAATACTGTGTGATATGCCTTTGTATATTGTCTGATTCTGTAATTCCACAGAACAAAAGAGAGAAATTGATTTTATTTTATATGTGGGTTTACTAAGTGTTGAGGGTTAGTAAAGAAACTCAAGTTTATTGTAATTAAAATTATTTGGAAGAGATAGGTTTTTCACATCTGTGTTTTGTTTGTCTTTCTGGCTAGCGTTTTTGACCAAAAGCTGTGTAGCGATTAGTGTTGTGAATAAGAAATAAAATTTCTTCTTTTGATAGTTTACCATTAACACATGGGAAGTGTAAACCTTAACATTTTCTGTGTTCATCATAGAAACCCATGTATTTGTTTGTAACATTTTACAGGATCTATGGGTCATGCATTCGCTTCTAAAATTACATTCATGCTTTATTTTCCCCCAACATGGTTCACCATGTACTAAATTTCTCTAGCTGAAGTTGTTGAAATAAGTATCGGGCTTTAAATAATATCATTATATATAAAAGATTGTAGCATTTTCTTTTATAAATGGCGAATAGCCAGTAGGGCAGAAAATCAGCTGAGGAACAGGTAAAAAGAAGCAATTTGTGTGTTGTGCAGGAGAGGAACAAATGTGCTGGGCTCCCCTGTGTTTTTGTCAGGACAGGCTGGAATGTGAAATGTGCACAGACAGACTTGGACTGGAGCCTGAAATCCACCATTAAAGAATGATGAGACTTTGGCGAGTTATTTACCTCTCTGAGCCTCAGAGCCCTCAGACTTTAATCAGTGTTGAGTGATGCTTTTTAAAGCTGTGGCCCCAGTAGGAGCACCTCTGGTTCTACCTTTTTGATGAAATCATGGCAAAACCTGGATCTGGTCCATGGGAACAGAAGTCATACATCCTGACAGTTTAGTTTCATACAAAATAATTTTTAAGATGTTTGGTTAATTTATTTTTAAGATGTTTGGTTAGTTTATTTTGGTTAATATGTTTATCTGATATAAAACAATGAGATAGGTTCGCTTCCTTCAAAGAATTTGGCATCTAGTGGAGAAGACAGACGAATAAGATACAGTGCTTTAAGTGGGATGATAGTGGGAGACAGTAGGAGATTTTTTTGCTGAATCCATGGGGTAGCTACAAGTGTCATTTAATAATAGCACTCAGGCGAGAGCTTGACAAAGTGATTCTTGTGCCAGTTATGATATTCTGTACTTAGGTTTGAGCATGATATTCTTTAGTAGTAGGTAGAGAAATTCTGTCATTTTTACTATATCTTTATTTTGCTACAGAGTATAGAATATGTTAGAAACTTTTATGTATTAGTTTGGAAATACAGTTCAAAAAGTTCTCGTTCATCCTCAATTCTCTTTTCTGTATTAATATTGCTCATTGTGTCAGTACCACTAAGAATTGGTTCATGAAAATCTCTTGAGAGAGAAACAAATTAATTTCAATTAACTCATTCTTAGAAACTGACCACATCAGATGGCTTCTATGTTTTCTTTGCAGAGTCAAGGCTGTTATTTTCTTGGATTTTTATTTAGACTTAACTCCCTTCCTTTTCCCCATATGTAAAGAGAAAAAAGTGGTAGGAGTGGAGGAATTATTAACCAAAAACTCATTAGGGAATTTTCAACCTCAGTACTAGATTTTTAGGTTCCTAAGTTTCTGAGATATAGAGAATACTGTGATTCCATTTATTTCAGTAGACCCTTGATGAGCAATGTAGAGAAGCATATATCTTCATAGGATATGTTACTCTGAAGATAACAGCCCAACTACACATAACCTAATCGAGTGTAACCCTTAGGCTTCTATCGTCCTTATATCACAGAAATCTCTGTTAGACCTTGCTTTCATGTTCATTTTAAGTGAAAACTAAATTTAGACAGGAAATGGCAGGCTTGTGTTTGCAAATGAAGTTGAACATAAGAGGTATTAATCTGGCATATAATATTGTTAAATTTCTTTTGCTATATCCAATAAAACAAAAATTCATGATATTGTACAAAACTCCAGTTACTAAATCTCTGCTGATTTTATTTTACTCCTGCCACGTGTGATATTTTCTCTGTAGATAAGTAGAAGGGCATCCCTGCCATCCTCTGAGACCCTGACAATAGTCTTCTTATTGAAATGTCTTTTTTTCTTCATTTTGTTTCCTTACTAATTTATTTTCCACCAACTCAGGTTAGTAAAACCTACCCTGTTTAGGCAGTCGTCTCTGAAGCATTTTGCTAGAAATGATATACTATAATCAGTGCTACCAGCAATCTAACTGGAAAAAAAAAAAAAGTATTTCTTCCTGATTTTCCCTCACTCCCTTAGACACAAGCATTGAGATTACTCTTCTTTTTCCAGCTCCCAAGTTCTCACAGGATAATGGGAATATTTCTCATAGATAGTTTTCATTACAGCCATGAAAAAAACCAGACAATCTCTAGGAGTACGCACAGTGTGTCTCAGCTCAGTGTGGAAGCTGAGACACACATCAAGCACAGGGCTTGTAGGGATCTTTTTTTTAATTCTAGTGTTCCTTTTAGGTATCACAATTATGACTAAATGAATCACAATGTTGCTTTAACCTTAATGGGTTTTCTAACTTTTAAAAATAATAAACCAGACGGTTTTTAAAAAATTCTGTAAAGCATTATTTTTCCCAAGTCTTGGCAAATTTTTTAAAATTCCAATTTGAACAGTTTATTTTTGATGGACGTAGGCAATAAAGATCAACTCGAATAATTAATTGAGTTGCTAGAGATACCAAACAAAAGATTTTGAATTTAAGAATTTCTAATACTAGAAATTAAGTGGATGGGAGACATTGGAAGCAGATGTCGTAATTGAGTAAAAGATAAAATATATTTTAAAAATAGTTTATCCATTACTAAAAAAGTCTATATATAAACAAGTTAATGCTTGACCAAGCATCAAACTTAAGTGCTTCTACAAATGTATTCATGTATATCCAGTTTTAATTCTTTTTGGTTGCCTTTTAGATCTGGTGCTCCCTCTCCATTAAGTAAGGTAAGTTTGTTTTTTGTTTTGTTTTGACCATTTTAACAACTTTTTTTTTTTTTTTCATTTTAACAACTTTTGATTGTACAGTTCAGTGGCATTAAGTACATTTACATTGTTGGGCAGCCATCACTATCATCCATTTGGAGAACATTTATCATCTTCCCCAACTGAAACTCTGTACCCTTTAAACACTAACTCCCCATCCCCCTCTCTGACCACTCTCACCCCCAGCTCCTGGCAGGCACCATTCTACTTTCTGTCTCTATGAATTTGATTACTCTAGGTACCTCAGATAAGTGGAACTGTCCTTCAGTATCTGTCCTTTTGTGACTGGCGTATTTTACTTAGCATAGTATCTTCAACGTTCATCCATGTTGTAGCATATGTCAGAAATTTCCTTTCTTTTTAAGTCTGAATACTATTCCATTCTATGTGTGTACCACATTTTGTTCATCCATCCATCCATCCATTAATGATCACTTGGGTCACTTCCGCCTTTTGGCTATTGTAAATAATGCTCCTGTGAACATGGTGTACAAGTATCTGTTCAAGTCCCTGTTTGCAGTTCTTTTGGGTCTACACCCAGAAGTGGAATTGCTGAATCATATGATAATTTTATTTTTAATTTCTTGAGGAAAGGTAAGTTTTTATGTATTCCCCTTTATATTAGTTTCTTAGTCATATAGCAGTCTCATATAGCAATGTCTACTTAGCCCTCTATCTGGACTAAATTTTTCTTTAAGTAGAAGAAATTTTCATACATTTATATTACAACTGAAAACAAATGTGTCAGTGTTAACGTCTTACTAGTTACAAAGCACTTTCACGTACTCTGAATCACAGCCCTGTGAGATAAATAAGGCACATAACATTGTGCCTGCTTTGATGGTAGAGAAACCAATTGTCGTTGGGTATCCTTGCAAGCATGCCTTTTAGACAGTCTACCGTAATAACTGTCACAACTCCTTCACCTCCCTCTCTCCTTTAGCATCTTGAAGGACAGGATTAGGGTTGTTAGTGACAAGAGTATTTACTTCTCTAGGTCAGTAGTTCACATTTGCCATTGTATGTTTCACATTGCCATTTTCATTGCAAAAATGTGATAAATGTGCTCTTTCCTCTTTGCCAAATTTCTGTTACATAACTGCTGTTATTCCAGACAAGAAGGTTGGCATTATGACTGCACAGGGTACCCCAGACAACCCTTACTGTGTCAATACCTGGCCGGCTGCCCAAGAGACCCTCAGGGAGCTCCAACAATCAAACAAACAAAGAAACAAACAACCTAAGCTCCCTGGTGATTCTGCTACAGAGCCAGGTTTAAAATCATTATGTCACATGGGAGAAGATGACGGTGTGGGAAGATGCAGAGTTAGCATCTCCCCACAACTAGGGAGCCTGCTGGCCACTGGTTGGGGACTCTGATGCCCAAGGAGATTGGAGGAACCCCAAAGTGAACCGGTAGGACGTAGGGGGACTGAGTGGGGAGGAGAAGTGAAGGCCAGACAAGGAGCGGGAGAGAAATAGAGGGCGGCTGCCCCGTCCACTGGGGCCGCGGGAGCCTCTGACCTCCCAGGCTGGTCCCCTACCATCCAAAGCCCCCTCCAGGCTGCGTGGGTCCTGGGAGCATAGGAGGGAGGCCAGGGAGATTGGGAGAGGCAGGTGGGAGGGGCCCTCCGGGAGGAGTGGGAGAAGAGCAGAGGGTGATTGCCCCGCCCACTCGGGCACGGGGAGCCTGCTGAGTTCCCAGGCCAGTCCCCTCCCCACCAAGGCCCACCCTTCCCTGCCGGCCGCACTGGTCCTGGGGGCATAGGAGGGAGGCCGGGGAGATCAGGAGAGGCAGGCGGTGTGGGGGAGAGGTGGCCCTCTGGGAGGAGCGGGAGAGGAGAGTAGGGCATTTGCCCCACCGACTTGAGCCCAGCAAGCCTGCTGGGCTCCCAGGTTAGGTCCCCCGCCCTCTGAGACCAGGGGTGGGGGGCACGCCTGGCCCCTTCTGTTCCTTGAGCCTAAGCCACACACCCCCCAAAGCTCCCAAGGCCTTTTCCAGCCCTGTGGGTCCTGAGCATTGGCCCCGCCCACCACCCAGACCTTGCCCTTGCTTAGGTGCTGCCCCCCACAGCCAAGGCCTCCCCCCCTCTTTTTTTTTCCTTTCCCTCCTCCTCTTTTTTACTATTGTGGTACTGATGTACCTTCCAGTTGTTGATTGATCTATAGTTTTATTTTTACATTCTTTCTAACATGTCTGTTAGGTTCCTAGTCTAATTTTATTTTTTACTTTGTTTTTTTTTTTTGTACCTCCCCACATGGCTTGCGGGATCTTGATTTGCAAGCCTGGGGTTGGGGGGAAGCTCCTGCAGTGGGAGTAGGAGCTCTGAGTCCAAACCACTGGACTAGCAGAGAACCTCAGACCCCAAGGAATATTCACCGGAGTGAGGTCTCACGGAGTTCCTCATCTCAGCACCAAGAACCAGCTCTACACAACAGCCTACAAACTCCAGTGTTGGAAGCCTCAGACCAAACAACCAGTAAGACAGTAACACAATCCCACTCATTAAAAAAAAAAAAAAATAGCAAAAAAATATGTCACAGATGAAGGAGCAAGGTAAAAACCTACAAAACCAAATAAATAAAAAGGAAATAGGCAATCTACCTGAAAAAAAAGTTCAGAGTAATGATAGTAAAGATGATCCAGAATCTTGGAAATAGAATGGAGGCATGGATTGAGAAAATACAAGAAATGTTTAACAAAGATCTAGAAGAACTAAAGAACAAACAAACAGAGATAACAACACAATAACTGAAATGAAAAATACACTACAAGAAATCAATAACAGAATAACTGAGGCAGAAGAGCGAATAAGTAAGCTGGAAGACAAAATGGTGGAAATAACTGCCGAGAAGCAGAATAAAGAAAAAAGAATGAAAAGAATTGAAGACCTCTCAGACAACACTAAACGCACCAACATTCGAATTATAGGGGTCCCAGAAGAAGAAGAGAAAAAGAAAGGGTCTGAGAAAATATTTGAAGAGATTATAGTAGAAAACTTCCCTAACATGGGAAAGGAAATAGTCACCCAAGTCCAGGAAGCACAGAGAGTCCCATACAGGGTAAACCCTAGAAAAAACACACCAAGACACATATTAATCAAACTAACAAAAAGTAAATTCAAAGATAAAATATTAAAAGCAAGTGAAAAACAAAAATAAAATACAAAGGAATCCTCATAAGGTTATCAGCTGATTTTTCAACAGAAACTCTGCAGGCCAGGAGGGAGTGGCAGGATATACTTAAAGTGATGAAAGAGAAAAACCTATAACCAAGATTACTCTACCCAGCAAGGATCTCATTCACATTCAGTGGAGAAGTCAAAAGCTTTTCAGACAAGTAAACGCTAAGAGAATTCACCACCACCAAACCAGCTTTACAACAAATGCTAAAGAAACTTCTCTGAGCGGGAAACACAGGAGAAGGAAAAACGCACAAAAACAAACCGAAAACAACTAAGAAAATGGTAATAGGAACATACATATTGATAATAACCCTGAATGGAAATGGATTAAATGCCCCAACCAAAAGACATAGACTGGCTGAATGGATAGAGAAATAAGACCCATATATATGCTGTCTACAAGAGACCCACTTCAGACCTAGGCACACATACAGACTGAAAGTGAAGGGATGGAAAAAGATATTCCATGCAATGGAAATCAAAAGAAAACTGGAGTGACAATACTCGTATCAGATAAAATAGACTTTAAAACAAAGACTGTTACAAGAGATAAGGAGGGACACTAAATAATGATCAAAGGATCAATCCAAGAAAAAAATGTAACAATTATAAATGTTTATGCACCCAAAAAAGGAACACCTCAGTACATAAGGCAAATGCTAACAACCATGAAAGGAGAAATCGACAGTAATGCAATGATAGTAGGGGACTTTAACACCCCACTTACACCAATGGACAGATCATCCAAACAGAAAATAAATAAAGAAATACAGCTTTAAATGACACAATAGACCAGATAGATCTAATTGATATTTATAGAACATTCCACCCAAAAGTGGCAGAATACACTTTCTTCTCAAGTGCACACGGAACATTCTCCAGGATAGATCACATCTTGGGTCACAGATCAAGCCTTGGAAAATTTAAGAAAACTGTAATCATATCAGGCATCTTTGCTGACCACAATGCTATGAGATTGGAAGTCAGTTACAGGAAAAAAACTGTAAAAAACACAAACACATGGAGGCTAAAGAGTGTGCTACTAAATAACCAAGAGATCGCTGAAGAAATCAAAGAAGAAATTAAAAAATACATAGAAACAAATGACAATGAAAACACGAAGGCCCAAAACCTATGGGATGCAACAAAAGCAGTTCTAAGAGGGAAGTTTATAGCAATTCAATCTCAACTCAAGAAACAAGAAAAATCTCAAACAATCTAACCCTACACTTAAAACAACTAGAGAAAGAAGAACAAAGAAAACCCAAAGTCAGTAGAAGGAAAAAAATAAAGATCAGAGCAGAAATAAATGAAATAGAAACAGAGAAAACAGTAACAAAGATCAATAAAACTAAAAACTGGTTCTTTGAGAAGATAAACAAAATTGGCAAACCCTTAGCCAGATTCATCAAGAAAAAAAGGGAGAGGATGCAAATCAATAAAATTAGAAATGAAAAAGGAGAAATCACAACTGACACTGCAGAAATACAAAGGATTATAAGAGACTACTACAAACAACTATATGCCAATAAAATGGACAACCACAGAGAAATGGACAAATTCTTGGAAAGTTAAAATTTTCCAAGACAACCAGGAAGAATTAGAAAATATAAACAGATCTATCACAAGTAATGAAATTGAAACGGTATTTAAAAATCTTCCAACAAACAAAAGTCCAGGACCAGATGGCTCCACAGGTGAATTCTAGCAAACATTTAGAGAAGAGCTAATACCCATCCTTCTCAAACTCTTCCAAAAAATTGCAGAGAGAGAAATACTCCCAAATGCATTCTATGAAGCCACCATCATGCTGATACTAAAACCAGAAGAGATCACAAAAAAAAAGAAAATTATAGACCAATATCACTGATGCACATAGATGCAAAAATCCTGAACAAAATACTAGCAAGTGGAATCCAACAGCACATTAAAAGGATCATACACCATGATCAAGTGGGATTTATCCCAGGGATACAAGGATTCTTCAATATATGTAAATCAATCAGTGTGAAGCACCACATTAACAAATTAAGGAATAAAAACCATATGGTCATCTCAATAGATGCAGAAGAAGCTTTTGACAAAATTCAACACCCATTTATGATTAAAAAAAAAACTCCAGAAAATGGGCATAGAGGGAACCTACCTCAACATAATAAAGGCCATATATGACAAACCCACAGCAAGCATCATACTCAATGGTGAAAAACTGAAAGCATTTCCACTAAGATTGGGAACAAGACAAGGATGTCCACTCTCGCCACTTTATTCAACATAATTTTGGAAGTCCTAGCCACAGGAATCAAAGAAAAAGAAATAAAAGGAATACAAATTGGAAAAGAAGAAGTAAAACTGTCACTGTTTGCCAATGACATGATACTATACATAGAAAATCCTAAAGATGCCACCAGAAAACTACTAGAACTAATCAGTGAATTTGATAAGGTTGCAGGATACAAAGTTACCATTGCAACAAAAAGAATAAAATACCTAGGAATAAACCTGCCTAAGGATGTGAAAGACCTGTACTCAGAAAACTATAAAACACTGATGAAAGAAATCAAAAATGACATAAACAGATGGAGAAATATACCATGTTTGTGGATTGGAAGAATCAATATTGTGAAAATGACTATACTACCCAAAGCAATCTACAGATTCAGTGCAATCCCTACCAAACTACCAATGGCATTCCTCACAGAATTAGAACAGAAAATTTTACAATTTGTATGGAAACACAGAAGACCCTGAATAGCTAAAGCAATCTTGAGAAAGAAAGAGAGAGTTGGAGGAATCGGGCTCCCCAACTTCAAACTATACCACAGAGATACAGTAATCAAGACAGTATGGTACTGGTGCAAAAACAGAAATATAGGTCAGTGGTACAGGGTAGAATGCCCAGAGATAAACCCACGCACCTATGGTCAACTAATCTATGACAAAGGAGGCAAGGATATACAATGGAGAAAAGACAGTCTCTTCAGTAAGTGGTGCTGGGAAAACTGGAGAGCTACACATAAAAGAATGAAATTAGAACACTCCCTAACACCATACGCAAAAATAAACTCCAAAGGGATTAAAGACTTAAATGTAAGACCAGACACTATAAAACTCTTAGAGGAAAACATAGGAAAAACATTCTTTGAGGTAAACCACAGCAAGATCTTTTTTGACCCACCTCCTAGAGGAACGGAAATAAAAACAAAAATAAACAAATGGGACTTAATTAAACTTAAAAGCTTTTGCACAGCAAAGGAAACCATAAACAAGACAAACAGACAACCCTTAGAATGGGAGAAAATATTTGCAAATGAAACAACAAAGGATTAATCTCCAAAATATACAAATAGCACATGGAGCTCAATATCAAAAAAACAAACAATCCAGTTAAAAAATAGGTGGAAGTACACCATGATCAAGTGGGGTTTATCCCAGGAATGCAAGGATTCTTCAATATATGCAAATCAATCATTGTGATCCACCATATTAACAAATTGAAGGAGAAAAACCATATGATCATCTCAATAGATGCAGAGAAAGCTTTCAACAAAATTCAACACCCATTTATGATAAAAATCTTCCAGAAAGTAGGCATAGAGGGAACTTACCTCAACATAATAAAGGCCATATATGACAAACCCACAGCCAACATCGTCCTCAGTGGTGAAAAACTGAAACCATTTCCACTAAGATCAGGAAAAAGACAAGGTTGCCCACTCTCACCACTATTATTCAACATAGTTTTGGAAGTTTTAGCCACAGCAGTCAGAGAAGAAAAAGAAATAAAAGGAATCCAAATCGGAAAAGAAGAAGTAAAGCTGTCACTGTTTGCAGATGACATGATACTATACATAGAGAATCCTAAAGAAGCTACCAGAAAACTACTAGGGCTAATCAATAAATTTGATAAAGTAGCAGGATACAAAATTAATGTGCAGAAATCTCTTGCATTCCTATACACTAATGATGAAAAATATGAAAGTGAAATTAAGAAAACACTCCCATTTACCATTGCAACAAAAAGAATAAAATACCTAGGAATAAACCTACCTAAGGAGGCAAAAGACCTGTATGCAGAAAATTATAAGACACTGATGAAAGAAATTAAAGATGATACAAATAGATGGAGAGGTATACCGTGTTCTTGAATTGGAAGAATCAACATTGTGAAAATGACTGTACTACCTAAAGTAATCTACAGATTCAATGCAATCCCTATCAAACTACCACTGGCATTTTTCACAGAACTAGAACAAAAAATTTCACAATTTGTATGGAAACACAAAGGACCCCAAATAGCCAAAGCAATCTTGAGAAAGAAAAACGGAGCTGGAGGAATCAGACTCCCTGACTTCAGACTATACTACAAAGCTCCAGTAATCAAGACAGTATGGTACTGGCACAAAAACAGAAATATAAATCAGTGGAACAGGATAGAAAGCCCAGAGATAAACCCACGCACATATGGTCACCTTATCTTTGATAAAGGAGGCAAGAATATACAATGGAGAAAAGACAGCCTCTTCAATAAGTGGTGCTGGGAAAACTGGACAGCTACATGTAAAAGAATGAAATTAGAACACTCCCTAACACCATACACAAAAATAAACTCAAAATGGATTAAAGACCTAAGTGTAAGGCCAGACACTATCAAACTCTTAGAGGAAAACGTAGGCAGAACACTCTTTGAAATAAATCACAGCAAGATCCTTTTTGACCCACCTCCTAGAGGAATAGAAATAAAAATAAACAAATGGGACCTAATGAAACTTAAAAGCTTTTGCACAGCAAAGGAAACCATAAACAAGATGAAAAGACAACCCTGAGAATGAGAGAAAATATTTGCAAATGAAGCAACTGGCAAAGGATTAATCTCCAAAATTTACAAGCAGCTCATGCAGCTCAATATCAAAAAAACAAACAACCCAATCCAAAAATGGGCAGAAGACCTAAATAGACATTTCTCCAAAGAAGACCTACAGATTGCCAACAAACACATGAAAGGATGCTCAACATCCCTAATCATTAGAGAAATGCAAATCAAAACTACAATGAAGTATCACCTCACACCAGTCAGAATGGCCACCATCAACAAATCTACAAACAATAAATGCTGGAGAGGGTTGGGGGAAAAGGGAACCCTCTTGCACTGTTGGTAGGAATGTAAATTGATACAGCCACTATGGAGAACAGTATGGAGGTTCCTTAAGAAACTAAAAATAGAACTACCATACGACCCAGCAATCCCACTACTGGGCATATACCCTGAGAAAACCGTAATTCAAAAAGAGTCATGTACCACAGTGTTCATTGCAGCTCTATTTACAATAGCCAGGACATGGAAGCAACCTAAGTGTCCATCAACAGATGAATGGATAAAGAAGATGTGGCACATATATACAATGGAATATTACTCAGCCATAAAAAGAAACAAATTGAGTTATTTGTAGTGAGGTGGATGGACCTAGAGTCTGTCATACTGAGTGAAGTAAGTCAGAAAGAGAAAAACAAATACCTTATGCTAACACATATATATGGAATCTTTAAAAAAAGGTCATGAAGAACCTAGGGGCAAGACAGGAATAAAGATGCAGACCTACTAGAGAATGGACTTGAGGACACGGGGAGGGGGAAAGGTAAGCTGGGACAAAGTGAGAGAGTGGCATGGACATATATACACTACCAAATATAAAATCAATAGCTAGTGGGAAGCAGCCGCATAGCACAGGGAGATCAGCTCGGTGCTTTGTGACCACCTAGAGGGGTGAGATAGGGAGGGTGGGAGGGAGGGAGACGCAAGAGGGAAGAGATATGGAGATATATATATATGTATAACTGTTTTACTTTGTTATAAAGCAGAAACTAGCACACCGTTGTAAAGCAATTATACTCCAATAAAGATGTTAAAAAAATAAATGGATGGAAGTTCTAAATAGACATTTCACCAAGGAAAATATACAGTTGGCCAAGAGGTACATGAAAAGATGCTCAACATCACGAATTATTAGAGAAATGCAAATCAAAACTACAATGAGGTATCACCTCACGCCGGTCAGAATGACCATTTTCAGAAAATCTAGAAACAATAAATGCTGGAAAGGCTGTAGTGAAAAGGGAACCCTCCTGCACTGTTGGTGGGAATGTCAGTTGATACAACTATCATGGAAAACAGTGTGGAGGTTCCTTAAAAAACTGAAAATAGAACTACCATATGATCCAGCAATCCCACTACTGGGCATATACCCTGAGAAAACCATAATTCAGAAAGAGTCATGTACCAAAATGTTCATTGCAGCTCTATTTACAATAGCCAGGACATGGAAGCAACCTAAGTGTCCATCATCGGATGAATGGATAAAGAAGATGTGGCACATATATACCATGGACTATTACTCAGCCATAAAAAGAAACGAAATTGAGTTATTTGTAGTGAGGTGGATGGGCCTAGAATCTGTCATACAAAGTGAAGTAAGTCAGAAAGAGAAAAACCAATACCGTATGCTAACCCATATATATGGAATCTAAAAAAAAAAAAAAATGGTACTGATGAGCCTATTTGCAGGGCAGGAATAAAGAGGTAGACATAGAGAATGGACTTGATGACATGGGGTGGGAAGGCAAAGCGGGGGCAAATGAGAGTAGCATTAACATATATACACTAACGAGTGTAAAATAGTTGGCTGGTGGGAAGCAGCAGCATAGCACAGGGAGATCGGCTCAGTACTTTGCGGTGACCTAGAGGGGTGGGATAGGGAGGATGGGAGGGAGGCTCAAGAGGGAGGGGATATGGGGACATGTGTATGCATATGGCCGATTTGCTTTGTTGTGCAACAGAAACTAACACAGTATTGTGAAGCAATTTTATTCCAATAAAGATCTATTAAAAGAGAAATAAATAAAATCATTATGTCTATGGAAAAATTCCACCATACGACTGCTGAGTAGAGTGTGGTAAAATTCTGGAATCCTTTGGGATGGTCTGTTTCTGCGTTTTGGCCAAAATGAATTTTGACTTTTTCTTCTTGTAGTAACAGGATTATTTTGGTTCTGTTTTCATACCTCCCGCATCTCTTCAGAGCTTATTATTACAAGGCAGTTTTTAATGAGCCTTTGAAGACCTTCATTTCTGCATTTATATTGGTAGATTCATTGCTGTCATTACGTTCTCCCTGGTGTTTCATAAACATCACTTTCTAAGGTATTTACATGTATTGGTTTATTTTTATAAATTTATTTTATTATTTATTTTATTTTTGGCTGTGTTGGGTCTTCATTGCTGTGCGTGGGCTTTCTCTAGTTACGGCAAGCAGGGACTACTCTTCTTTGAGGTGAGCGGGCTTCTCATTGCAGTGGCTTCTCTTGTTGCTGAGCACGGGCTCTAGGCACGTGGGCTTCGGTAGTTGTGGCGCGTGGGCTTCAGTAGTTGTGGCACGTGGGCTCAGTAGTTGTGGCTCGTGGGCTCTAGAGCGCAGGCTCAGTAGTTGTGGCGAACCAGCCTAGTTGCTCCGTGGCATGTGGGGTCTTCCTGGACCAGGGCTTGAACCCATGTCCCCTGCATTGGCAGGTGGATTCTTAACCACTGCGCCACCAGGGATGCCCACGTATATTGGTTTAAAAAAAAAACCCCACTAATTTATTTCAGAGTCGTCAGTGTCCACAATGGATGACATGCAAATTAATGTTAGTCCTTTCTATCCCCTTGATAATCTTTCACATTCCATTTGGAAATTTTAAATTTTTGGTGAAGAGCAAAGCTTGAGTTCACCCTTTCTGAGCAACAGCGTCCATACTGCTCATGGGTTTGCCTTTCTTGAAGTGCTGAGCACTTGGCACTTGTGTATCTTTGGATTTTGACTTCTTGATTAGTTATATTCTTGGACAAACAGCTATTAAACAGGTACTATTTAAGTCTGGAAACTCCTATACATTTCTTATCTCCTCAGTCCTTTTTCTTAAACCATTCTTTTTCAAACTTCTTCTAAGTTTGGTCTACTTGAAATTAGATTCCTGTTACAGCAGCGTCTGATGGCCCTTGCTTGACCTTGGTCTTCGTGCATCTTGCTTGCTGTTAGGTCTCGTTTCCACTTATAGAACTAAGTATTGGTGGACTGGTTTGAGATTGCTGTTAATCTTTCTCTTGTGAATACAAGCAAATTAAATATACCAAATAGAGTTAGGATAGTTACTAAACAAACATTTCTTTTGATATATTAGCTGACTATTAAGTCCTCTTCTTAAACCAGCCCAGGACAATAAATGTTAGGTTTTATTTCACTTTTTTAGTTTTATCTGTTTCATATTAGTGATGGGCTATTCTCAAGCTGTCAGTGACTTGAATCTTGTTTGGGAATTGCTCTCTGCCATCTGTGAACTATTTTGCAAGTTACATTTCTAGATTTTAAAGGCATCTGAGAAGACTACATGAAATCTGTTTAGGATGCAGAAAAGAAAATAATGGCCTTGGTTTCACAGCAGTCATTACAGTTAATTTTTTTTCCCCATTTTTGGCAGCTAGCAAGATCTTTCCCCCTAATTTAATGTTTAGAAAATATGTTTGGCTTTGATTTTATTTTATTTTTTTATTGAAGTGTAGTTGATTTACAATGTTGTGATAGTTTCTGATGTTCAGCAAAGTGATTCACCCCTCATATATATGTATATATGTGTGTGTGTGTGTGTGTGTGTATTCTTTTCAGATTGTTTACATTATAAGTTATTACAAGTTACTGAATAAAGTTCCCTGTGCTATACAGTAGGACCTTGTTGTTTATTTTATATATAGTAGTGTATATCTGTTAATCCCAAGCTCCTAATTTATTGTTTGGCTTTGATTGTAAATACATGCATAGAAGTCATTGCAACGTTAGGCCAAATATTTTTTTTCATAATTTTATATAAATTACATATAACTTTTAAAATTTGAAACATGTTTTGTCCAGTATTGATTATTTATTACAATTCTCAATTTCAAATTTTCTTGAGTTTTTTCTCCCACGAGGAGCAACCAAAAAATTGCTGGGAATGGCATGCGTCTGAAAATTGGAGGTCCTCTTGCCTTGTGTCCTGTAGATTAAAACTTGACCAGAGTGTGCTTTGCATCTTCCCTTTCAGTCTTCTCCAGCCACAACTGTTACGTCGCCTAATTCTACACCAGCTAAAACTATTGACACATCCCCTCCAGTTGATTTGTTTGCAACTGCATCTGCGGCTGTACCAGTCAGGTTAGTTCATGAGAATGCAGCGAACCGTTTATTAATTTTATGATCAGGTTTTCATTTTATTTTTGTGTACCAAACCCAAATGACTTCACAAAATGAAATGTAGTCCTAGTAAATGTGTGATATTTTGGGTTATTTTCAGGTACATAGACTAAGTTCTTCTATACTTCATACAGTTACTTAGGCTTGTACCTCTCAAAGTGTAAGGAAGACCTAAGCTGTGGAAATCACCTTGTTGCTCACACATTTGGGAAAGGAAGTGGAAGAAAGATGCACACACTTCAGGTTCTTCTGAAATGGATGATATGGACAATGTTTTCTGAAATTAGTTTCTTCTTGTGTGAAATTTAAAGGGTGTCTTAAAGTGGTAAGAAATGAGATGAAAGGAAGTAAAGTGAAATGAAATGCTTGTAGTTGCAGGCCAATTACTGGTGCATATGAAGAACTCAAACTCTGGTGGTAGGAAGAAACAGTCAGGATGAGCCTATTTCTTTTTTAAAAAATGTATTTATTTATTTGGTTGCACCAGGTCTTAGCTGTGGCAGGCAGGCTCCTTAGTTGTGGCTCATGGGCTCCTTAGTTGTGGCAGGTGGGCTCCTTAGTTGTGGCTCGTGGGCTCCTTAGTTGCAGCTCCAGGGATGCTTAATTGCAGCTCCAGGGCTCCTTAGTTGTGGCATGCGAACTCTTAGTTGTGGCATACATATGGGATCTAGTTCCCTGACCAGGGATCAAATCCGGGCCCCCTGTATCGGGAGCGCGGAGTCTTGTCTACTGCACCACCAGGGAAGGCCCCTTATTGCTTTCATAGTGCCTAAAGGTCAGAACAGTAGTGAGAAAGGGGGGGATGACTGTAAAATCTCTGGGCCACCTGAAATGAAGCCTCAACTCAGAGAGGCTTCCTCAGATAATAATTTTAGGTCAACTCTTTGTTTGGTTCTTTAGCCTTGAGAGCATTCTAGTCCCATCTTGTAGTATCTGTGACTCTGATTATGAATGCCCTGTATTTGGAGACTTGAATTTTGAACTGAGCAATAAAGCCCTATAATGTACGCATGTTAACTATGCACGTTACCCTCTACTTGCTTAATTCTGCTTTTATAGTCACAGGCTTGGTAAAGCCAAGTCCTTTCTGCCTCTATACTAAGATAAATTGCTTCTTATAAAAGCTTTGATTCCGGTCTTAATGATAAATGTTTCCCTATTCTGGCTCTTAGACCAGTCGTATTTATGAAATAGACATCAAAACTAGGCAAGTTTCTGGGGTCTTGAAACTTTTTGTTTTAAGCAGCAGAATCCTTTTTTCAAAAAAATATTGCTCGGAAATCTAATACATAAAAAAGATAAAGATGGAATGGCTATTTATGAGGAGGGGTGGGGAACCTGGGACCCTGATGGCTTAGTACCTGGTCTGGCAGCCTTTAAGCCAGTGCTCCTTAAACCTGACTGTACAGTGAAACCCCTGGGGTTGTAGTAAAATGAAGACTCTGATGTAGTAGATACGGGTTAAGCCTGGGATTTTGCATTTCTAACAAGGTCCCAGGATGCTGCTAGTTTGGAAACCACACTTTGAATAGCAACGCTCTAGGCTCCTCCTTGGAACTTCTATAGATGGAGGAGCTTTGAAAAGCACAGCCCCAATTGAATAAGAGTGAAAAATATGGAATTATTTTTAGGTGAGGTCTCTTATAGGCAAACTTGATGTGTTGTAGTTTAACTTAGAAAAAAGGTACAATAGTGATTATTCATTTTAGTATTCTTTGGTTTATAAATAAATTATTCTTTTCAAGTTAAGAATTATTTACCATACTACAAAAAAAACATACAAAAAAAACTTTAGAAAATAGAGAAAAGGAAAAAAATTACCAATAATTCTCTTACCTTTAATATTTGGAGTACGTTTCCTTCTGTCACAGCCCTCATAACCAGCATTTCAGATGCTACCCAGTGGACATAACATGTTTAAAATTCCCCCTTATTTTGAGGCATTTAGATTTTCCCTTTTAATTTCTGCTCTGTGATTTGCTGAGTGACCCATTGCTTGAAGTATAATTTAACTTTGCAAGAGTTGGCAGACGATGGCCCATAGATCAAATCTAGCCCACTGTCTTCTTCTGTAAATAAATTTTTATTGGAACAAAGGCATGTTCATTTGCTTACGTACTGCCTATGTCTTATTTCACTCTGCACTGGCAGAGTCGAATAGCGATAGAGACTGTCTGGCTCGCAAACCTAAAATTTTTAGTATCTGGCCCTTTACAAAAGTTGTTTGCCAACTCTCGGTATAGAGGAACATATGCTTTACTGCTGTACTTTACAAAATATTATTCTCTTACTGGATTTAAACTAGCCAAAATCTGTGATGTTTTCTGCATAAGTCTTTATTTAAAAAGCATCTTTACATTTTAAAATTTCAGAACCTGATTTTAAAACCATATTTTCCTTTCAGCGCTTCTAAACCATCTAGTGATCTCCTGGACCTGCAGCCAGACTTCTCCTCCGCAGGGGCGGCAGTAGCCGCGACACCAGCACCACCACCACCATCTTCAGGAGGCGCCACTGCGTGGGGGGGTGAGTGAAACCAGACAACAATGCCATTTTTCTATTTAGTTCTTTTTATTCAGGCTGTAATTGTTATACTTACCTTCTGATTATCCAAAATGGTGCTAGAAACTCGGGGAGAAAATGTTCAGAATGGCATTGATTGATTGATTGAACTATATATTGAGAGAGCGAGACAAAGACAGAAAAAGTACCCATAATACAGTTAAAATATTCGAGTAATCATATAGTTCTTTAGTTTAAAAGCTGGGACAATGGGAGTATTTTTTCTTCGCTGTTCTCAAATTCTGATTATTTTTAGTAATTGCTCCCTAGAGATGCAGGCCTTAGAAGATTGGGTGTTCCCATGAACTTATGAGATTACTCAGGGGCAGCATTTCGAATTTGGTTTGTTCAGATATGGTCTCCTTCATGGATTCCTTTAGACCTTCACTGGTTTTATTCACATTGTATTTGACTTCGTGCAGTTGAAATCTGGGATAGATTCTTGTTGGTGCCAGAAAATATCCATACTAAACTAATTAAGAAGAATCACACCTAAATGCTTGATTTCCATTTTATTCATGGATCTTGGGGAAAAAATTAAGCTTTTATATGTTTTTAATTAAGCATATTTAATACCAATATAAAAATTAAGTTAATTACTGCTTAATTCTCTAAGCTTCACAGAGTTGGTGTTAAATAACTTACTCGACTACATCAAACTATCAAAATAAAAAATTGTTTAAGTTTGAAAATGGCTCGTAGGAACAACACAGAGGGAAACAACACAGAGGGACTGACACAGGAGGTGTCCCATCGTATCTCCCCATAGGAACAATACTTTGGCAGCCACCCACAGATAAAAGTGCCTTTGTGGGAGCTTTGGGATCCAGGTAAAAGGTTGCAAAGCCCAAGTGGAGCCCAAGACCAAGAACAGTTGATTTGAGAAGGCCAGCCTACTCCCAGGTGGGAGGCTCGCCAACGCTGGTCCTGGCAACAGACCTGGAAACACTGCCATGCCCCTGTGGACTCACTACAGTCCTGTTTGGCCATGATCCTGCCACCAGTAACATCTGCCAAGAGACCAGGGAGGAGTGTACACACCCATGCCTTGGGTAACAGGCCTCCTGTCCTTGGTCTCAACTGTGGACCCTGAAACTGCCTGTGGCCCAGCTCCAGCCTCTCTCAGTCATGGTCCAGGAGTAGTCCTGCCTGCCCAGGGATCCAGCAGGAGACACATCTGTCTGTGCCCCCAGAGGCAGGCCCAGGGACCTTAATCCAACCTCAGATCCTGAAGCAGCCTTGTGACTAGGCTCCAGCCCCTCCCAGCCTCACTCAGGGAGCAGTCCTAGCCACCCAGGGACCTTGTGGGAGACACACTCATCCATGCCCCTATGCGCAGGCCTATAGATCTTGGTCCCAACTGTGGACCTTAAAGCAACCTTTTCACTTCATTTAGCCCCACTTAGCTGCAGTCCAGGGCTAGTCTGGTGTAGCCAGAGACCCAGCAGGAGCTACACCCAGACACATACCTGGTAACAAGCCCACCATCTCTGAACCCAACTGCACATCCTTAAGTGGACCCTTGTCCCAGCTCCAGCCATACTAACCAAGGTCGTGAAGGCAGTCCTGTCCACTCAGGAACCAGGAGGCAGGAACTACACCCACCCAAGCCCCTGGTAACAGGCCCACCAACATGGGCACTACAGCAGACCCAGAAGCAGCCACATGACCCAGCCCCAACCCCACTCAACTGCAATCCCAGAGGCAGTATCATCAGCCCAGGGACCTGACAGGAGAAGGCCTTTACCTGCCAAAACCAGTGTTTAAAAACAGGAAGAGGTGTTTGCTCCTTCAGATGCACAGACCCCAACACAGGGCTACACAGAATACAAAGAATCAGGCAAACAAACATGACACTGCCAAAGGAGACTAATAAATCTCTAGTAACTTATCCTAAAGAAATGGAGATCTATACATAGCCTGGTAACGAATTCAAAATAATTATCTTAAAGAAACTCAGTGAAATACAAGAGAACACAAATAGGCAACAAAATTAAGTCAAGAAAACTATACATGAACAAAATAAGAAAATAGAAACCATAAAAGGGAACAAAACAGAAATTCTGAACGAAACAGAATACAATGACTGAACTGAAAAGAAAAACTCAGTAGAGAGCTTACTTGATCAGACAGAGTAAAGAATCAACAAACTCAAAGATAGAGCGTTAGAAAATAGCCAATTAAAGGAACAAAAGGGAAAAAAAGTGATGCATACAGGACCTATGGGATACCATAAAATGAATGAATATATGCATCATGGGAGTCCCAGAAAGAGAAGAAAGTGAGAAAGAGAAGAAAGCTTATTTAAAGAGATAATGGCTGGGCTTCCCTGGTGGCGCAGTGGTTGAGAATCTGCCTGCCAATGCAGGGGACACGGGTTCGAGCCCTGGTCTGGGAAGATCCCACATGCCGCGGAGCAACTGGGCCCGTGAGCCACAATTACTGAGCCTGCGCGTCTGGAGCTTGTGCTCCGCAATAAGAGAGGCCGCGATGGTGAGAGGCCCGCGCACCGCGATGAAGAGTGGTCCCCACTTGCCGCAACTAGAGAAAGCCCTCGCACAGAAACGAAGACCCAACACAGTCATAAATAAATAAATAAAAGAACGTGAATTTCTTTAAAAAAAAAAAAAAAAAAGAGATAATGGCTAAAAACTTCATAAATCATGGGAGGGATATGGACATTTAAATTCATGAAGTTCAAAAGTCTCCAAGCAAGCTCAATCCAAAGAATATTACCTGAGACACAGTATATAATCAGATTGTCAGAAGTCAAAGACAAAGAGAAACTTTTGAAAGCAACAAGAGAAAAGCACCTCCTCATATACAAGGGAACCCTGATAAAGCTATCAGCATATTTCTCAGCAGAAACCTTGCAGGCCAGGAGTAAGTAGCATGATATATTCAAAGTCCTGAAAGAAAAAAACTGCCAACCAAGAATACTATACCTGGCAAAGTTGTTCTTCAGAAGTGAAGGCGAGAAAAAGACATTACCTGACAAGCAAAATCTGAGAGAATTCATCACCACTAGACCTGTCTTACAGGAAACGCTAAAGGGATTTCTTTAAGATAAAACAAAAGGATGCTAAATAACAATGAGAAAATGTATGAAAGCACAACCCTTGAACAACATGAGTTTGAACTGTGAGAGTCCACTTATACACAGATTTTTTTTCCACTAAATATGTAATACACAACTAAACAATACATGGTTGGTTGAATCTGCAGAACTGTGGATATGGAGGACCAACTGTAAATGTATAGGTGGATTTTTGACTGCATGGGAGGTTGGCTCCCGTAACCCCTTTGCTGTTCAAGGGTCAACTGTATCAAACTCACTGGTAGGGCTTCCCTGGTGGCGCAGTGGTTGAGAATCTGCCTGCCAATGCAGGGGACATGGGTTCGAACCCTGGTCTGGGAAGATCCCACATGCCACGGAGCAACTAGGGCCGTGAGCCACAACTACTGAGCCTGCGCGACTGGAGCCTGTGCTCCGCAACGGGAGAGGCTGCGACGGTGAGAGGCCCGCGCACCGCGATGAAGAGTGGCCCCCGCTTGCCGCAACTAGAGAAAGCCCTCACAGAAACGAAGACCCAACACAGCCAAAAATTAATTAATTAATTTAAAAAAAAAAACTAGTAAATTGGCCACATAAGATCTTTAAAAAAAAAAAAAAACTCACTGGTAAAGGTAAATTTGTAGTCAAATTCAGAACGCTCTAATACTGTAAATGTGGTAGGTAAATCAGTTTTAACCCTGGTATGAAAGTTAAAAGACAAGAGAATTTAAAATAACTAAAGCTACAGTAATTTGCTACTACATACACAGTATAAAAAGATATAGAGTGGATAATATGTGGAAAGTAGAGAAAGGTAAAAGTGTCCATACTTTTTGTATGTGATTGAAGTTAAGTTGTTACCAGCTTAAAATAGACTGTTAAAACTATAAGATGTTTTATGTAAGCCCCATGGTAAACACAAAGAAAAAAACCTCTACTAGCTACTAAAAATAAAGAGAAAGGAATCAAAGCATACCACTGAGGAAAATCATCAAGTCACAAAGGAAGAGAGCAAGAGAGGAAGAAAAGAACAAAGGAACTACAGAATGGTCAGAAAACAGTAAACAAAATGACAATAGTAAGTCCTTACCTATAAATACTGTAAATTTAAATTGATTAAATTCTGCTATCAAATAATAGAGTAGTTCAGTGGGTATTAAAAAACAAACAAACAAACAAAAAACAAGATCCAACAAGCTAGTGCCTACAAGAGACTCCTTTTAACTTTAAGGACATGCATAGGCAAGGTGAAGGGATGGGAAAAGATTTTCAGTCAAAATCTATCACAAGAAACAAAGAAAATCACTATATAATGATAAAATCAATTCATCAAGAGGATATAAACATCAAAATACCTAAATATATAAAGCAAATATTAACAGAACTGAGGGGAGAAATAGACAACCATACAGTAATAGTGGGGGGCTTCAATATGCCAATTTCAACAATAGATAGATCATCCAGACAGAAAATCAGTAAGAAAATAGCAAACTTGAATAACAGTTTACCCCAAATGGACCTAATAGGCATAAACAGAAAATTTCATCCAACACAGCAGAATATACATTCTCCTCAGGTGCACACAGAACATTCTCCAGGGTAGATCATATGCTGGGACACTAAAAATTTCTTAACAAATTAAAGAAGACTGAAGTCATATCAAGTATCATTTCTGACCTTCAGTGGTATGAAACTAGAAATCAGTAACAGAAGGAAATTTTGAAAATTCACAAATATGTGGAAGTTAAATAACATAGCCAACCAATGAGTCAAAGAAGAAATCAAAAAGAAATTAAAAAGAATCTTGAGACAAAGGAAAATGGAAACACAACATATCAAAACTTGCATGATTCTGCAAAAGCAGTTCTAAGAGGGATATTTATAGCACTAAATGCCTCCATTAAAAAAAAGAAAGATCTCAAATAAACAATCTAGCTTTACATCTCACAGAACTAGATAAAGAGCACACTTAGCCAAAAGATAGCAGAAGGGAAGAAGTAATAAAGATTAGAGCAGAAATAAATGAAATAGAGACTAAAAAGACAATAGATAAGATCAACAAAACTAAGGGTTGGTTTTCTGAAAAGATAAACAATTTCTTACAGCTAGACTAACCAAGAAAAAAAGAGCAACAACTTAAAAATAAAATTATAAATGAAAGAAGAAACATTATAGCTGATACCATAAAAATACAAAGAATCATAATAGACTACTGTGAGCAACTTATGCCATAATTGGATAACCTAAAAGAAATGGATAAATTCCTAGAAAGATACAACTGACCAAGACAGAATCATGAAGAAATAGAAAATCTGAACAGACCCATATGAAATAAGGAAATTGAAGCGGTAATCAAAAACCTCCCAACAAAGAAAAACCCATGACCATATAGCTTCATGGGTGAATTTTACCAAACGTTTAAACAGGAATTAATGTCAGTCCTACTCAAACTCTTCCCAAAAAATTTAAAAGGAGGGAATACTTCCAAACTTATTTTTTGAAGCTAGTTTTACCCTCATTCCAAAGCCATATACAGATACTACAAGCACATAGCTGCAAGAATCCTTCACAAAATATTAGAAAACTGAATTCAGCAGCATATTAAAAGGGTCATACACCATGATCAAGTGGGATTTATCCCTGGGATGCAAGGATGGTTCAACATATGCAAGTGATACACACCACATTACAGAATAAAGGATAAAAATCATATGATTATCTCAATAGATGCAGAAAAAGCACTTAACAAAATTTAACAACCTTTCATGATTAAAACGCTCAACAAATTAGGTAAAGAAGGAATGTATTTCAACATAATAAAGGGCATATACGACAAGTCCACAGCTAACATGATACTTAATGGTGAAAAGCCGTAACCTTTTCCTCTAAGATTAGGAACAAGACAAGGATGCCTACTCTCTCCACTTCTACTCAACATAGTACTGGAAGTCTAAACCAGAGCAGTTAGTCAAGAAAAAGAAATAAAATGCATCCAAATAGGAAAAGAGGAAATAAAATTGTCTCTGCAGATGACATAATCTTATAAGTAGAAACCAAAAGAGTCCACCAAAAAACTGTTAGAACTAATAAACAAATTCAGTAAAGTTTGAGATACACAATTTATGTACAAAAATCAACTGCATTTCTATACACTAACAACAAACTCTCTGAAAAAGAAATGAAGAAAACAATCCCATTTACAGCAGCATCAAAAAGAATAAAATACCTAGGAATAAATTTAACCAAGGAGGTGAAAAACCTGTACACTGAAAACTATAAGACATTGATGAAAGAAATAGAAGATACATATAAATGGAAAGATATCCTGTGTTCATGGATTAGAAGAATTAATATTGTTAAAATGTCCATATTACCCAAAGTGATCTACAGATTCATTGCAATCCCTAGAAAAATTGTAATGGCATTTTCCCATTAATAGAAAAATATTTTGTCTTCATACAGACCACAAAAGACACCAAATAGCCAAAGAAATCTTGAGAAAGAAAAATAAGGCTGGAGGCATCAAACTTCCTGAAATCAACCTATATTTCAAAGCTATAGTAACCAAAATGAGATGGTACTGGCATGAAAACAGACACCTCAACCAACAGAACAAGAGAATAGAGAGCCCAGAAATAAACCCATGCATATTCAGTTAGCTAACCTTTGACAAGGGTGCCAAGAATACACAACAGGGAACAGATAGTCTCTTTAATAAATGGTGTTGGGAAAACTAGATATCTATGTGCAAAAGAATGAAATTGGAACCTTATCTTACATCATACACAAAAATTAACTCAAATGGATTAAAGACTTAAATATAAGATCTGAAACCATAAAACTCCTAGAAGAAAACATAGGGAAAAAACTCCTAGACATTGATCTTAGCAGTGAATTTTTTGATTTGCCACCAAAAACACAGGCAACAAAAGCAAAAATAAGCAAGTAAGACTACATTCAAACTAAAAAACTTCTACACAGCAAAGGAAACAACAAAATAAAAGTGCAGCCTATGGAATGGGAGAAAAAATTTGTAAAAAAAGAAAAAAAAACCCAAATAACTTGATTTTAAAATAGGTAAAGGACATAAATAGATACTTTCCAAGCAAGATATGCAAATGGCCAACAAGTATATGAAAAGGTGTTCACTGTCATTAATCATTAGGAAAATGCAAATCAAAACCACAGAGATAGCACCCCACACTTGTTAGGATAACTGTTATGAAAAAGACAAGAGATAACAAGCGTTTGGTGAGGGAGTGGAGAAAAGGGAACCATTATTCGTTGCTGGGGATGTAAATTGGTGCAGCCATTATGGTTTATTTTTTATTTATTTTTATTTAAAAATTTTTTTTTATTGGAGTGTAATTGCTTTACAATGTTGTGTTAGTTTCTGCTATACAACAAAGTGGATCAGCTATACGTATACATATATCCCCATATCCCCTCCCTCTTGAGCCTCCCTCCCACCCTCCCTACCCCACCCCTCTAGGTCATCACAAAGCATCGAGCTGATCTCCTTGTGCTATACAGCAGCTTCCCACTAACCATCCGTTTTACATTTGGTAGTGTATATACGTCAGTGCTACTCTCTCACTTCATCCCTACTTCCCTTTCCCCCCACCGAGTCCTCAAGTCCATTCTTTACGTCTGTGTCTTTATTCCTGCCCTGCCACTAAGTTCATCAGTACCATCTTTTTAGATTCCATATATGTGCTTTAGCATATGGTATTTTTCTCTTTCTGACTTACTTCCCTCTGTATGACAGACTCTGGGTCCATCCACCTCATTACAAATAATTCAATTTCATTCCTTTTTATGGCTGAGTAATATTCCATTGTATGTATATACCACATCTTCTTTATCCATTCATCTGTCGATGGACACGTAGGTTGCTTCCATGTCCTGGCTACTGTAAATAGTGCTGCAATGAACATTGTGGTACATGTATCTTTTTGAATTATGGTTTTCTCAGGGCCTGCCCAGTAGTGGGATTGCTGGGTCATATGGTAGTTGTATTTTTAGTTTTTTAAGGAACGTCCATACTGTTCTCCATAGTGGCAGTACAGCCATCATGGAAAAAATATAGAGGTTCCTCAAAAAATTGAAGGTAGAACTGTCACATGATTCACCAGTCTCACTTCTGGATGGATGGAGATCTGCACCCCCATGTTCATTACAGCATTATCCACAATAGCCAAGATATAAAAATAACCTAAGTGTCTGTCAACAGACAAAAGGATATAAAAAAAAACACATTGTATATATTCAATGGAATATTATTTAGTCCTTTAAAAAGAAAGAAGTCCTCCTATTTGTTACTGTATGGATGAACATGAAGGACATTATGCTAAGTGAATAAACCAGACACAGAAAGACAAATGTGTATGATCTCACTTCTGTGTGAAATCTAAACTCATAGATGCAGAAAGTAGAAGGGTGGTTGCCAGAGGCTGGTGGTGGGTGACGGAGGGCAGGGTATGGAATTGGAAAACGTTCAAAGGGTACAAGGGGTCAGTTGTAAGATGAATAAGTTTTGGAGATCTTATATACAGTATGGTTACCATATTTAATAATACTGTATCGTATACTTAAAATTTGCTAAGAGAGTGAATCTTAAGTATTTGCACTACAAAAATACAGTAACTATGTGAGATGATGGATGTGTTAATTTGATTGTGGTCATCTTTTCATAATGTATATGTGTATCAAATCATCACATTGTGCATCTTAAATATATACAGTTTTTATATGTCACTTATACCTCCATAAACCTGAAGGGGGTGGGGAGAAACAGCACTGGTAAAAGACATTAACTGACTGATGAGGAAACCGGTTAAGACGATAAAGCTGGCTCAAAGAGCGTTTTGAGGAACTGGGTATTTATAGATGTTTGAAAGGAAATGTTAAAATAAGATGGCTAGGTTAAGTACAAAACTGGTTAATGTCCAGTAGAGCAGTAAAAATCATGTCTTGAGGTTATCTTTTCTCCCAGACAGAGCATCACTAGCAGACAAAAACTGTAACTCAGTATATCATTTCAGAATCAGAGTCCTTAATTAACAGTTAAATTGCAGCATCAAATGAAGATACATTTCCACAGGTAATTAAATAATCCTTGGGTGAGTTTGGTAAACATTGGCAATATAACATCAACACTACCTGCTATAATCTCTTGGTTTTATTTCCAAGTTTTTGTGGTAACAAAATAAACAAAAATAACTACTTGTGAAACAAAGTTGCTAACTATATTTACAAGCATTTAAATATTGGCGCTTTTCCATTTAAATACTTAAAACTTCTCCTTTGTTGAAATGTTCAACTCCTAAGCCTATGGCTATCATTTTTTTAATAAAAATTTTCTTTCAACTACACTTAACTTTATTAAATTTCAATTGGTAAAGGAAAATATTTTTGTTGAAGAGATTTTATAAGGGCCTTCTGGTTTTCATGTTTTTTCATTCTGAGCTTCATCTTTCAGAAATGTTTGATTATTTCAGTTTACTAATAATTTTCATTGCCACAGTATCTTATACAGTGTATCATGTTTTCCTATTTATTTAAGAATGCTTCAAATCCAAATCCTTAAATCAGGCTTTCTCTGTCATAAAATTCATATAAATGACTTTCATAGAACTTTTATAATTTAAAATTTAGTATTAATTATAAATTTGTAGGGTTATACAGAATTTTTTTCAGTATTATATGAATGTGTTAACTCTAATTCTCTCAACTAATTAAATCAGTAGATTGTTCACACTGTAATTTTTAGAACTTATTAAACATTTAGTTGTTTAGTGATTTAGAACTTAAATGAATAAACAGTGAAATTGTAAACTGTCTCCTTTCACTGTATTCTCCAGCATCAAATTGAAGAGAAATTGTGTCTTTTTTGTTTGGTTGGTTGGTTTGGCACCAAAATAATAATAAATGAAAAAGAAAAACCCTTGGTGAAATCTTTTTAAATTGCATTGTAACATTTTTATTTATATTCATCTTCAAGTACTTTTTGCTAAGACACATAATATTATAAGGAATAAGTTATAATAACCAACTTTATTATAACACATTTCAGTCTTGTTAGGAATAAATAACTATTGATGACTGAAACACTGAGGTGTCAGTGGATATAGAAGAAAGCAGATTAGTGTGATTTTAACCAGGGCTGTGCAGTGTGGACCCGCAGTTTGTGCCTTGCCCAAAGGCAGGGCGAGAGGCCTGAAATCCAGCCTGCTTTCTGCTAGCCAAGCTGTTGGCTTTTTTCGTCCTTGAGGAAGAAGTGCTTTTCCTGTTCCAACCTGCTGGCCCAACGGGAGCACTTTTTTATAATTAGTACAAAACACATTATAGTGTATCAAAATGTTGGCTTAGGGCCTGATGGTTAGTATTAGTCTTTTGTCTCAACAAAATATCTATAGCTCCTTTCATAGCAGTAGAAAAGTCAGCTGGGGAGAAAAATACTAATAAGTAAATTCTCTCATTCCTAAGCAAAACAGGAAAAATTATAAGCCTTAAGAAATTCAAGTAGGGAATTCCCTGGTGGTCCAGAGGTTAGGACTCAGCACTTTCACTGCCAGGGCCCGGGTTCAGTCTCTGATCGGGGAAAATAAGATCCCACAAGCCCGCACACACGGCCAAAATATTAAAAAATAAAATATGTATCTTATTTAAAAAAAGAAATTCAAGTAAACTAGTTAAATATGAAATTGATAAATGTTACCTTCAGTTTACATTTATCCTATAGATACCCAGTCGTATTTGAAGAGGATGCTAAATTGTTACCAATATGTTTTGGCTCATTTGACTAGGCAAAAAATTAAATACATAAAACCACTTTCTCAGTCTTGTTTGATAAGATCAAGCCACTTCACTATTACTGTAGTTTATTTGAATTTTGTGTAACTAGATGGTAAAATGCAAACTCTAAAACTCTTTAGACCTATTTGGATGTTCTTATCTGACCATAGTGATAGTAAGAGGATTTCATTTTCAAATGACTGGGGCCACATCAGTTGTTTACAGATTTCTCTTGGGGGTTCTGGGTACGGATGAATATTGCCATTTTAGGGGACATATTGTAAAGGATAGTATTTCTTGTCATTGGTGTAAACCAAATTTTAGCAAATTCGTATTTTAGTAAATTTAATTTAAATAGTGCGTATTCCATGTGGCATTCTGCCAGCCAGTAATGAACCTGGAGGAATACAGAGTGTTTTTAACATCCGTACCTTTCTCCCCATAAAAGGGAGAGTGTTTTTTTCCTTCATAATAAATTCATCTCTCTGCACAAACAAATGAGTGTGTGTGTGTTGTATTTCTATGCATGTTAGAAGTGGAAAATGCGTAATTTTTTATTGTAAATGCTTGAAGTGAAATTTCTGCTTTTTGAGAAATACAGAATTACTGCTAGGGTTTAATTAGAGTTAATAGACTTAATAGAAGTTAATTTACACATGCTGGAACGCTCATCAATATTATGTGATCACATGACTTTAATAGTTTCCATGAGAAATATTAGCTACAATACAAGCAGTTTTTGTGACCCATATTACCATTTGCTTGTTAATTAGATCTGGGGGGGCACATCTGCAGGCTGTCTTCAAACACATTCATGTGTACACACACATACACACACACACATACACATGCTCTCTCTGAAAGATTTATAGAAGCTTTGAAATTCACAGTCCTATAATAAAAAATTATTATTTAACTTAAATGTTAGTTATTGCTATTTTTTTATTGAAGTATAATTGACATGCAACATTATATTAGTTTCAGGTGTACAACATAGTGATTCAACATTTATACACATTGTAAAATGATCACCACAATAAGGCTAGTTACCATCTAAGCTATTGCTATTATTAACTTTTATTATCGAGCATTTGATATGTTCTTGGTATGGGCGAGCACTTAAGTATATTAACACATTTAATCTTCATAAAAACCTGAAAAGTTCAGCTCCATCTCACTGCACAATATGTATTTCCTTGTTAATTTAGTTGTAGCTCTGTTTCCTTGGTTACAGGGAATATTTTCTAGCAATTTCTATAATATAAACAACTCTGATTATGTACTACTTGCAAATGGATTGAACTCTTATGCTGAAGTGGGGTTTTTTTGTATAGTTTAATCCTCTATAAAAAGTAGCAGTTTTGAGAATATTTAATAACCATCCTCATCATCTTGTAATAGGAACTTGCTTTTATAGTAGAGAAAATTTTGCATAAAACAAGGAATATATAACATAAATTATATTTCATCTAGAAAATTAAGACTTTGGAGACTAACACCTGTGGTTTCCAAGAGTGGAAAAAATTTTCAACATCAGTTATCCACCAATATGCTTAATCATTGTACATTTTCCTAGGAAATTTTACTCTCCGTCTTCCATCATATCATTCTCCTCACCCTCCATCTGAACAAAACACTAGTAAAGAGCAAGGAACTAATATTTTAATCTTTCGTACTTCTTTTTAAAATCTTTTTAACTCTCTCTCCTTCTAGTACACATAAACAGTCTTCTCCTTTCTCACTTACCAAGTGTATGAAGTAAATTACTCATCCCCTGTGATAGACTATGGGAGGTCTGGAAGCTGTTAAATCACATGGCTCTCAGCTCTTCTGCTAAGTCACACTGCAGCTTGAAGTAACCATTGATAAGGGCAGGGCTAGGGAGAGCCCCACCAATGCCGGGAGAAGAGAGAATCCAAGTCTCTCTGGCTTCTGATGACCCACTTTGGTTTCTCATTAATATTTTTAGGACTTAGGACTGTAGAGTAACAGTTGTATTGGGCCAGGTCCCGTTGGCTTGAGGAATGATGGGAAGGACCTTCTACTTCTCAGGATTTGGGACCTGGACACCTAACAGCAGAAAATACCCTAGCCCTACGTCAGCTATTCACCAGGCGTACATTCTAAAATTTAAAAACTATTTCTAATGTCGAGAACCCTATGTGCTATAATTTCCTAATGTTGCTATGAAATATGTAAGATTTAGTTTTAGGAAGAGCCTTGATTATCTTAGTGGATCTGTAGAGTGCTTTACCTCATATTTATTGGGTTCACAAATTACATAGTTAAATTAATGTGATAATTTTTTTCTTCTAGTTTTGTTGAGACATAATTGATGTACAGCACTGTAAGTTTAAGGTGTCCAGCATAATGATTTGACTTGCATACATCATGAAATGATGACCACAATAAGTTTAGTGAACATCCATCATTTCCTAGAGATACAAGATTGAAGAAATAGAAATTTTTTTCCCTTGTGATGAGAAGTCTTAGGATTTACTCTCTTAATGACTTTCATATATAACATATATAACATGGTGCTGATTATGTTTATGATGTTGTATATTATACCCCTAGTACTTTTTTATCTTATAACTGGAAGTTGGTATGTTTTCACTGCCTTCATCAAACTCCTCCTTCACTTTTCCCCTGCCTCTGACAACCACAAATCTGATCTCTGTTTCTATGCATTTGTTTGTTTGTTTGTTGTTTTGAACTATAATTGACCTACAACACTGTTAGTTCCCATTACACAACATAGTGTTTCAGTATTTCTATACATTTCAAAATCATCACCACCATAAGTCTAGTTACAATCCATCACCATACAAAGATAGTACCTATTAATGACTGCATTCTCCACAATACATTTCATCCCCATGACTCATTTATTTTGCAACTGGAAGTTTATACCTCTTAATCTCCCTCGCCTATTTCTCTCCTACCCCCCAACCCCTCCCCTCTGGCAACCACCTGTTTGTTCCCCAAATCTGTGATTCTGCTTCTGTTTTGTTGTGTTTGTTAATTTGGTTTGTTTTGTAGATTCCACATATAAGTGAAATCATACAGTATTTGTCTTTCTCTGACTTATTTCACTTAGCATAATCCTCTCTAGGTCCATTCGCATTGTTGCAAATGGCAAATGTGGCTAAGTAATGTTCCATTATCTATATGTAGACACACACCACATCTTCTTTATTCATCTAGTGATGGGCACCTAGGTTGCTTCCATATCTTAGGTATTATAAATAATGCTACAGTGAACATAGGGGTGCATGTATCTTTTCTAATTAGTGTTCTGATTTTCTTTGGATAAATACCCATGAGTGGAATTGCTGGATCACATGGTAGTTCTATTTTTAATTTTTTGAGGAATCTGTATACTGTTTTCCATAGTGGCTGCACCAGTTTACATTCCCACCAACAGTGCATGAGGGTTCCCTTTTCATCACATTCTCACCAACACTTGTTATTCATTGTCTTTTTGATAATAGCTAGTCTAGCAGGTGTGAGGTGATATCTCACTGCGGTTTTGATTTTAATTTCCCTGATGATTAGTGATGTTGCACATCCTTTCGTGTGTCTGATAGCTATCTTGTATGTCTTCTTTGGAAAATGTCTACTCAGGTCCTTTGCCCATTTTTTAATCAGGTTGTTTGCTTTTTTGATGTTGAGTTGTATGAGTTATTTGTGTATTTTAGATATTAACCCCTTGTTGGATATATCATTTTCAAATATCTTCTCCCATTCAGTAGGTGGCCTTTTCATTTTGTTGATCATTTCCTTCACTGTGCAAAAGCTTTCTAGTTTGATGTAGTCCCATTTGTTTGTTTTTGGTTTTGATTCCCTTGCCTGAGGAGACGTATTCAGAAGAATATTACTAAGACCAGTATCAAAGAGTGTACTGCCTATGTTTTCTTCAAGAAGTTTTATGGTTTCAGGTCTTACATTTAAGTCTTTAATCCATTTTTAACTTATTATTATACATGGTGTGAGAAAGTAGTCCAGTTTGATTCTTTTACCTGTAGCTGTCCAGTTTTCCTAACATCATTTATTGAAGAGGCTGTCTTTTCCCCATTGTATATTGTTGCCTTCTTTGTTGTAGATTAATTGCCATGTAAGTGTGGATTCGCTTTCTGATAGTTCACTCTTAGTGTATAGAAACTCAACAGATTTCTGTATATTAATTTTGTATCCTGCAACTTTACTGAATTCATTGTGAGGTCTAGTCATTTTTTTGGTGGCATCTTTAGGATTTTCTATGTATGGTATCATGTCTTCTGCAAAGAGTGACAGTTTTACTACTTCCTTTCCAATTTGGATTCCTTTCATTTCTTTTTCTGATTGTATGATTGCTATGGCTAGGAGTTCCAATGCTATGTTGAAGAAAAGTGGCAAGAGTGGGAATCTTTCCCTTATTCCTGATCTTAGAGGAAAAGCTTTCAGCCTTTCATTGTTGAGTATGATGTTAGCTGTGGGTTTGTCACATGTGGCCTTTATTATGTTGAAGTATGTTCCCTCTATACCCCTTTGTTGAGAGTTTTTATCATAAATGGATGTTGAATTTTGTAAGAAGTTTTTTCCACATCTATTGAGATGATCATATGAGTTTTATTCTTCAGTTTGTTGTATCACATTGATTTGTAGGTATTGAACCATCCTTGCATCCCTGGGATAAATCCCACTTGATCATGATGTATGCTTCTTTTACTGTATTGTTGGATTTGGTTTGCTAATAGTTTGTTGAGGATTCTTGCATCTATGTTCATCAGTGATATTGGCCTGCAATTTTCTTATTTTGTGATATCTTTGTCTGGTTTTGGATCAGGATGATGCTGGCCTTGTGGAATGAGTTTGGAAGTGTTCCTTCCTCTGCAGTTTTTTGGAGTAGTTTCAGAAGGATAGGTGTTAACTCTTCAATAAATATTTGGTAGAATTCACCTGTGAAGCCATCTGGTCCTGTACTTTTGTTTGTTGGGAGTTTTTCTTATTACTGATTCAATTTCATTACTGAAGTGTTTGTATTTTCTGTTTCTTCCTGATTCAGTATTGGGAGATTGTCCATTTCTTCTAGGTTGTCCACTTTTTTGGCATATAATGGCTTGTAGGGCTCTCTTATGATCCTTTGTATTTTGTGGTGTTGGTTGTAAGTTCTCCTTTTTCATTTCTGATTTTATTGATTTGGATCCTCTCTCTTTTTTTCCTTGATGAGTCTGGCTAAAGGTTTATCAATTTTGTTTATTTTTTCAGAGAACCAGCTCTCAGTTTCATTGATCTTTTCTATTGCTTTTTTTTAGTCTCTATTTCATTTATTTCTGCTCTGATCTTTGTGATTTCTTTCCTTCTTCTAACTTTCTTGTTTGTTTGTTCTTCTTTTTATAGTTCTTTTATGTGTAAGGTTAGGTTGTATTTGAGATTTTTCTAGTTTCCTGAGATAGGCTTGTATTGCTATAAACTTCCCTCTTAGCCTTGTTTTTGCTACTTCCCATGGATTTTGGATCACTGTATTTTCATTTTCTTTTGTCTCCAGGTATTTTTTTATTTCCTCTTTGATTTCTTCAGTGATCCATTTGTTTAGTAACGTATTGTTTAGCCTCCATGGGTTTGTGTTTTTTGAAGATTTTTCTTGTAGTTGATTTCTAGTCAAGGCATTTTGGTTGGGAAAGATGCCTGATATGATTTCAGTCTTCTTACATTTACTGAGACTTCTTTTGTTGCCCAGCATATGATCTATCCTAGAGATTGTTCCATGTGCTCTTGAAAAGAATGTGTATTCTTCTGCTTTTGGATGGAATGTTTATATACATAAATTTATATATTAAAAAAAATATATATATATATATATATATATATATATATATATATCCATCTAATCTAATATGTAGTTTAAGGCCAGTGTCTCCTTATTGATTTTCTGTGTGGATCTGTCCATTGATGTAAGTGGGGTGTTAAAGTCTCCTACTCTTACTGTGTTACTGTCAGTTTCTCCCTTTATGTCTGTTAATATTTGCTTTATGTATTTAGGTGATCCTATGTTGGGTGCATATATATTTACAATTGTTATATCTTCTTCATTAATTGATTCCTTTATCATTGTGTAATGTCTTTCTTTGTCTCTTTTAACAGTCTTTATTTTAAAGCTTATTTTGTCTCACTTAAGTATTGCTACCGTGACTTTTCATTTCCATTTACATAGAATACCTTTTTCCATCCCCTCACTTTCAGTCTGTGTGTCTTTATATCTAAAGTAATTATTTTTAATGTCAAATTTATGTTTCTCAATCTTTTAAATGTCTTCTAGAACTTTTGGTTTACTGAGTTCCCATATGGCTTTTAAGGCTCTGAAAAAAATAGCTCCCTAATGAGTTTTGATAAAGTTTCTTCATGATTAAAATAAATTTGCAGTAACATTCATGAATTTGAATGTGATCCCTGAGATGTATCACATGACTGAGAGTAGAAGAATGCCATTGGACACTCTATAAATGTTTAACCTAAAGTCATAGTACAGTTAAAAGTAATCCCTCCTAGGCTTTTTATTTAGAATGCCAACTGTAATCCCACTGTTGGTCACTAAGTCTGAACCTCCCAATGGAATGCTGACCTCAGAAGGGCTGAAAAGTTTTGATGCTGTATAATCTCTCACATTCTTCTTAAAAATAATTTTCATATGTTGTCACATAATGTTTATAGAGATTATATATTGAACTGAAAAACACCTGGTAATGTGAAACTTATGAAGAAGAAAATAGTTTAGGTTAGAGTTTCTTTTTTCTAACCCCTAAACTTGCATTCAACTTAGTATGTTCCACAGTCAAACTATAGCCATTATAAAGCCTCTATTCATGTTCTGGTATGACACATCAAATAAAGAAGATCAATAAAATTCAATTAACTATGGTTTCTTCAGAATTGACAATTACAGTATAATGAAATCAACCAAAGCAGATGAAATGGTAAATCCAATAAGAAATCAATTGAGTTTGTCAAAGTTGTTTAGGCCTAACTTAAGGTAAGTCTCTTGACCTCCCTTGCTCTCAGTTTTCCCATCTATGAAGTTGGAAAGTTGATCTAGAGGATCTCTAAGGTCCATTCCGGCTCAAAAGTTCCATGATAATAATAGGTAATACATTTATTTTTTAAATTTCAAATGGTCCAGAAAGGTACATAAAGCTAAAATTTCTTCAGTTAGTGCCTCACCCTGCTTGGACATTGGTGTGGTTGAAAGTTTCAGCTTTATCTCTTATTTCTTCATATGCTGACCCATGGACATCGATAGACCTCTTGGGAGAGGGTGAGTAAAACTTTATTTGTAAACCTCTGTTTCGAGAGACTTCCATATCTTAATAACTGTCCTCACTTTGATCATTTGGAGCCTGGTATATCTTTTGTCCTTTCCTTTTCTTCTCTTCCATTTGTTCTCTGTCTCTGGTGCGACATAGATTCTCTGGCTGCACTTTCCTCTGTTCCCTCCGAAGCACAGATTTCAGATCCGTTCGCACCAGAACCTACTCCTCCTGCTACAACTGCTGAAATTGCAACTACTTCAGCCTCTGCCTCAACTACTACAACTGTCACTGCTGTCACTGCTGAAGTGGATCTCTTTGGAGGTTAGTCAGTCACATCACTTTTCTTTCATTTTCCTTCCAGGATTGCTAAAATTACCGCAGCGTTAAAGCATTTAAAATCTTTTACATGATAGAACATGGCAGATAGATAGAACATTATAGAACATGCATGGCAGAGTGTTTAAGTACTTTTAAAACATTTATTCATATATATTTATCTTTGCTCAATTTGTCAACTTCATATTCATTTAATTTTAGTGATTATAGAGCAAAGGTTGCAAATGCTTTGGACCTATTCAATTTTCTACTTTTTGCGAAGTTAGGATTTAAGTTGCTATTAGAACTCTCGTCCCGTATATGCTTCAGCCCTGCAGTATCTGTAAGAGTGGTACCAGATCTTTCTATCATATTTAGAATTGGCTTTTTGGAATTTTTTTAGATTTGAACTAGCTGAGAGAAAAAAACGTTTGGGGAAAATGGGAGGAGAAATCCTGGCCTAAGTTATTTTTTAAGATTTAGGACAAAAAAAAAATCACCTAAGTGGAGTTCAGATCTAGAGGTCTCTGAAGAGAGTTTAGGGATATGTCCATTTTTGCAACTTTTTAAGCTTGTTCTGTCCAAGCAAAAACTTGGATCATCTTTGGCTTCAGAACTTTGAGAGACCGTTGGAGTCGACACTTGCAACGCTGATTGAAAACAGTTTATATCAGACTTTGAAATGATTGTCTGAAAATATTTTTTCCATGCAAATGTAAATTCTGACACGGAGTTGATTTACAGCTGTAAGCTTGAGTCAAATATCCTACGCTCTGTCAATATAATATGCCTAGACCTGACGAACCATCTGAAACCAGTTTATTTACATCTTCCCATTTTGAGTGGTGCTAATGTCCAAACCTGGAGAAGTGCTCATTTCACATGTGTACATTGAACAGTGTTATAGTCATCATAGTTTTGTGTTTCTTCGTTACAGTATAACATCTTTCCCAGGGCATTTTGAGAATATGGTAAAGAAATTGGAGAAAGCAAATGATAAGGGGTGGGGGCAGGAGAGATTTGGCAGGCTCAGTTGGAGTTAACGTATTCCCCTGGGAACATACACTTATACACTGTCACATACCACTGTGCTACATGCCGTGCCCCAGTCTCTGAGGCTTGCCAACATTGTCTAAGACAAGGAATACTCAACGGGACACAGCATCATTGCCTCTGTTTCATGCGAGGAATTTGCCCCTGCCTTGCTGCACTGCCATTCTGTTGCCCTTCCAAATCTATTGTAGGAGAAATCTGGTTTTTTTGTTTGTTTTTTAAAGTAGGAGAAGGGATTTGCATACTCTTGAATAATTTATTATGAGGAGTCATCCACTAGAGAAAGTTAGTTTTTCAGTTATGCCTCTGTAACTTTTGAGACCAGAAATTAAAGTATTAGCTTAAATTTATAAAACCAACTTCTTCACCCCATCCTTCCTACCTCCATTATTGGTCTTGAGTATGGATGGTTTCTCATAGGCTTATGTTAAGAGAAAAATTCAAGGAAAATATGGACAGCTTGGATAACAATTTTGTACGTAAGCATTTCTATTCCTTTAGCTATTTAGATTTTTGTTTTTCAGTCCATTTTAAGGAGCTTAATTGCCTATAAGAAATCAGTCAACTCCATCTTGCTTCTCTCATGGTCCTGCCTAAGATATTTCTTGGAAATATTCTTTGTGCCATTATGCTGTTTGTGTTAATCATTTATTACTGCTTTGACGACAGTCATCAAGCAGAAGAACCTGTATGTTTGAAAATATTTTCGTGATGTCAGTCTTTCTACCCCGAAATACAAATTTAAAAGGTCAGTACTGTAGAAAATCATATAATTTAATGCCAAAGAATGGAGGCTGTCCTTTAATTTCACCAATATCCTTTCTAGTCATCTGGCTGGAGGATAAGTAAAGATGAGGACATCTGCAAATCTCATCACAATTATTTTTACTAATCTTTATAGTTCTGTAAACTGTCTCCCGGCCTCTGAGAGCTGTGAAATCTCTATCCTTTATGTTCAGAAATCTATATGTGTCACTGTCTGTCTTGTAGTTTTCAGTGATACTCCCTGATTTCTTTCGTGTTCTTTATGGATTTATAAGGAATCATTTAGAGGTAAGATTTTAAATTAAAACCTCAACTAAAATCTCTTTGGTCGTGTTGTGTGGCCATTTTTTTAAAATTTTGTATCTCTAAAATGGGCAAGTGGTAGAATTTTTGAATAATAAGAGCACCAGTTCTTTCATTTATATGACTTTAAAATAGCCGCTTTGAGGTTTTATGTAGCATATATAGCAGTATTAAGTAGATTTCTTTAGAAATAAGGTTAATGAATTTTAATTTCTGAATAATGGCTAATTGTTTAATTTCAGGAATATGAAATACTGAAATGTTAAATTTTTCTATGTATTTTAGTCTTGTATTTTCATTACAAATTTGAAAAATATGGAGTGTCTGTTATTTTAAAATACTCAGATTGATACCCACATAATGTTTTAGTCGTTTCAATGTAAGTCATTAAAAAAAATTTTTTAGAAACATTATATTTACTAAATGCTTATTTTTTTAAAGGGAACTTTTAAGAAATGAAATCTGCCTTCTGCCTTCTGTGGTCAGGCAGAACAGGACTGCAAGGCAGTGTTATGCTTTAAAAATTTAGTAAAACTTAGATACTGATAAAGATAAAACACAAAATCCTTAAAAGCATTCTGTTTTTCATTGATGTAAACTCTACTAACAACAGCACGTTAGTTTGTAACAATACAGTTTTTTTCTAAGCAGTGCAATGCTAAATTGATGCTAATTCCTCTGCATGTTCACCAGGGTACCCTTTCAGTCAACTGTGTTAATTTGTGAGCAAGCCTCCATGATGGTAGGCTGTGAGCACAGAACCAAGTGGCTGGAAAACCAAAGAACTTGCCTCCCAAACCTGACTTCATTTGAACAAATTGGTTAACAAACCAAGTTAATCAATCTTCCTTAAAACCAATACTTAAATATAAGCACCTACAACTAGATTTCATGTAAGAGTCTTACAATCTGGGACCTTTGGGGAAGAAAATGGACTGGAATGGTGACCCTTGGGCTCAAGACGCTGAGAATGATTGAAACTTTTGTGCCGAGTACGTGATTTAAAGATGGTGTGTGTGCCTGGAGAAGACAGGGAGAGGAGTTCAGGCTGGAGAAGCCAATAGCAGTAAGAAATTTTTACAAAGGTAGTCAGTCACATGATAAAAAGTGAGGGAAAAAATTCTTCCTAGATTTCCAGAAGGAAGAGAAGGCTAGTCTGCAGCAGTGTCAGAGACTGGTTTGCTGGGTAAGGCTGGACTGAGTCCATAACAGTAGAAAAGCAGGAACATGCATTTCCTGGAAGTAGCACTGGTTGGTAATTGGCAGAATGTA
This sequence comes from Balaenoptera musculus, assembly GCF_009873245.2. NCBI lineage: Eukaryota > Metazoa > Chordata > Mammalia > Artiodactyla > Balaenopteridae > Balaenoptera > Balaenoptera musculus. The sequence continues at coordinate 73,349,632 of NC_045796.1, forward strand.
GACCTGAACTGCAAATGGGTAACAAGGGAAAGAGAACTAGATTGGAGATGACTTTAGCTTTCAGTGCTGGAAGGATAATGCTGCCATCGATGATGAAAGAAAGCTGAATAACTAAGAAGTTTTGCTGTTTTTTTAAACAAAATCAAAATTATATTATTATCTCTGACAGTCCCGGGGGTTCTAGTGGGCTCAGCTGGACGGTTGTCTCTCAGGGTCCCTTTCGTGGCTACAGTCAGACAGTGGCTGTGGGGCTGGGATCATCCAGTCTCACTTGTTCACATCTCCATCAAATGGCCTGGGAAGACTTAGCAGCTGGGGGCTGGAGCAGCTGGGGCTCCTTTGTTTAAGAGAAGTGTTGACAGTTTATGAGTTAAGTTTACAATGTTTAGTTTCAGAGAAGCATTAAAAGGAGATGTCTTGCTGACCGGGGATGGAGGGACACCACCTCTCCTAAAGATATAGCTACAAATATGGGTTTCACCTACGTACACAGAAATTAAGGAGGCCAGCCTGTGAATATTTGTTTGAACTCTAGCGCTGATATAACTGGTACTTATTCCATCCTACAAGGAGGGAACAGTATAGTAGAATGTGGCACAGTTCATAACAGTAGAGTGGTCAAACACCCAAACCTCCGTCAAACAACTTACAGCCAAATCCTGACTCCGCCACTTGCCGGACCTTGGTCACATCCTCAGACTTTACAAGTTTCTGTTCTCTTATCTACAAAGTGGAGATGATAAAACCTATATCACAAGAAAGTTGTAGGAATTAAATTTAATAACGCAAATAAAATATTTACACAGCGACTGGCACATAAATAGTAACTGCTATTACTGTTTCTATTACTTCCAATGGCATTACCCTCAGTTCCAAATTTTCTAAGAATGAAAAGAAAGAAAACAGACCTGACCTGTGGCAAAATATTTTCAGCCCTCCCAACCTCCTCTTAGACTTTTCTTGTGGTCTTCTGCCCCAGCTGTTAGTGCTTTCAAGTTGCTCTAAGTCCTCTGTGATAGTATCCTTAACATGGCATCTGAGGAGGTGTGTCTGTCCTATCCCCTGGTGTGTTTTTCCTACTCCATTATTATTATTCAGCCTCTCCCCTGACTGACCTCTACTCAGAACATATATATATTCCCTCAGTGTAGCTGTGGGAAGCAATCAAATCAAGCTGTAACATATGATTGTCCCATTGTCCCTTCTAGGGATATTTGTGTTTTTGTAAAGGACCTTTTAACTCAAGCGAGTCTCTAATGTTTAATGTTTGTTAAGGCCGGGCTTCAGGACGTTACCATAATGTGTCTCATACTCAGATCAGTTTGGAACACGCTGGGTGAACCTGAGAAACAAGTGTCTCGACTGCAGGACTTCCTACAGCCCAATATACCACATAAATCTCTGAGAAAGTGGGTATACTGTGTAGCATTTCCCAAGCATGTTTGACGAATTCTTTTTAATGGCTAGAGGAACAGTGTTCTAGGGAACACTGGTAGATATTGCAGAAGGCGGTATTTTAGGATGGGAAATCTAGCGGGTCAGTGGCAGGTTCTTGTTGGTCCCTACCTTCCAGAAATTTCTTCTAGGCAAGGCATATTTATGATGGCTTCATTCCTTCTGTACTTTGGAACTAAAGGGTTTCTTTGAAAGCGCCAGGATTTTTTTTTTTTTTTACCATAATTAACATGGTGTGTTGACAGAAACATATTGGGAATCATTTGTCACATCAGCCATTGATAAATTGGACATTTATAAATGGAAGCCGCCTGCATGTTAATGGATCCATTGTATATTATTATAATCTACTATAGATAGTTATACGCTTGTAGTCTTAAAACATGAAGCTACAATTTTAATCTGTTGAAAACGGATCATTGTCCACATAACTGAAGCAATGCAGTGTTTGAAAACAGCTATAAATTTAAGTCAAAATAAAGGCATTATGGTGTCATCTCCTAATTTTTTTTCTTTAGTTCTTTAAAACAAATCCTTGTTTGTGTCTGAAAATGTCTTTCAGGGATAGTGAAGATTTAACTTTTATGAACATTTAGTATACCTTTCATGTTAACAGTGTAATTTCGTCTGTAGTAGACTATAAAAGGACATGTAAACTAAAATTGTTTACATCATCATCATGTATTTAATTTTATTGGGCTTGAAGAAGATATCCGTGTTTGCTAGGAACCACTAGTCAGAGACATCATAGTAACATAGTATATAAATATTACCTGGACATGAAAGATCAATGTCTTAAATTGCATAATGAAGTTATTTTTGTGTTTTATTTTTCACATCCATTGCTTTGTAATGATACATAAAACATGCTTCTCAGAGCCCTTATACAATGAGAATCTTGTTACCTTTTGGATCTCGCAGGCCTCAGCAGGATCCACACTGTACCACTTGCATGTGACCAACATGAAGGGGCGCCAAGAGTCATTGTCTTGTGACCGCCAACAGTGCATGGGCCATAAAAATGCGTTTGAAGCAATTCATGTTGTATAAGGGAGCCTTCTTTGCAATTTAACTTGGTTCTTTTACTATATTTTTCTTCTCTTTTTGTCCCTTTCATTTCTGTTGTTTTAAAACCTGCACCCAAGATGCCTTTGCAGCTTCTCCCGGGGAGGCCCCTGCAGCATCCGAAGGGGCCACTGCGCCAGCACCCCCGACCCCTGTAGCCGCGGCGCTTGATGCGTGTTCAGGAAACGGTGGGTTTCCAGTCCTGAGCCCATCTGTTGTCGTTCTGTCCTGATGTGAAACTCCCGTAGCTAGACTTGGCCCTATGTGTTTCTAATTTTGCTTTCTTCTGAGTATAAAGTATCACTCATCGTAACGGAATAAAGAATGCGGGCACTTAAAAACATTAAGAAAACGAAGGGCATCCTTATCAAAATTGACAATTTCTCAAGATTGACAATTTTTGTCATTGCAAGTATGCTCTCTTAATGTTTTTTTGTTTGTTTGTTTCCCTCTAATGCTGTATTGTACTCTTTTGTAACACTGAGTTCCAATATGTAGGCATGTTTTCATGAATTTTCCAAGCTACCAAATTGACCAGATTAAAGTAAGGATTTGAATAACCATCTCTGATCCTAGACTGTAGGCTAATCTGACAATACTCTGAAGTGTTTCCATTTCTGAACTTCGTGGTGCCTACTACATTTTCTTTTCTCTTTAGAAAAACATCCTAATGACTGACCCCTGCTAATAGGGTAGTAGCTCAAAGCAGGCCACCTAATGCCTAACTCTCACATGTGAATATCTGTGCCGGGTGTCTCGTACGTATAGTTTTGACGCCTCTCTGTTGTCTCTTTCCTTACTGATGCTGTATGTGTCTCCGCTTTCCTTTCCCCAAGACCCCTTTGCCCCGTCTGAAGGTAGTGCAGAGGCTGCACCCGAGCTGGACCTCTTTGCAATGAAGCCACCTGAGACCAGTGTTCCTGTAGTTACCCCTACAGCTAGCACAGCCCCTCCGGTTCCCGCCACCGCTCCTTCTCCTGCTCCCGCCGTCGCAGCTGCCACCGCTGCCACTACCGCTGCCACCACAGCTGCCGCTGCCACCACTGCCACCACCTCCGCCGCCACCACCACCGCTCCTCCTGCTCTAGATATCTTTGGTGGTAATTTTTTTTTGTCATTGTCGTTGAACTCTTTCTACCTGGTGGATTGAATTCTGGTCCCTGTGATGTACTGCATCCACACCTCTGTCTGCATGGTGATTGTGTCGTTAAATGGTTCTCCAGCAACCATTTGCAGCTCGTTTCAGAACCCTCCAGAGTGCTCACGCACAACTGGAAAGTGACGCTGTTTCAGGCGGGTTTGTCCAGTTGAGTAAAGGCATGTGTGTTCTTGGTCTTAGATTTATTTGAGTCTGCTCCCGAAGTCGCCCCCGCGCCTAAGCCAGATGCTGCTCCTAGCATAGACCTGTTTGGGACAGGTAAAGCCAACTCCCCCCTTTCTTTACACTAATTTGCCTAGATGTTTTCATGACTAAGCCCTTTGTCCTCACCTGTGATAATGCACTTGTTAGACTTGTGACTTTGATTTCAGCTCTCTACTTACCTCTGCTTGGTTTTGGTTTGTTTCACTTTTGGAAGATGCTTTCTCCTCTCCACCACAAGGGGCCTCTCCCGTGCCTGAGAGTTCTCTCACTGCTGACCTCCTATCCGGTGAGTGCTTTTGCCAAGGTGAAGCCTTCCGAGATGTCTTGTGGGCGTCATATGTGGAGAGGCGGATGCAAAAACACGCGGGTTCGTCTTGAGTTCTTTTACACTGAAAACTCACTTTACAATAAAAAAGTCTCATTTTGTGTCCATCCCCAACTAATGAGGGTAAATATTTCAAATCTACTGCCGATTGAAAAGAGAAAACCTCTTTTTCACACTAAAGCCTCTGACCTCAGAGGTCAAAAGTTTTATTTTCTTCTGGAAAGTGTGTATTTTTAAATCTGTTGGCTTTTCCTTAACTGTTAAGATTGTCTACAGTCTTCGGGCTATTCACCATGAAATCTCAAGAAGCCATTTGTCGAGGCTCATGGTTTCATTTTCCTTTGGGTGACATGCACTTTGTCCTGTTCTGTGCTTTGCTACAGTGGATACATTTGTAGCACCATCTCCTGCAACCACTGCCTCGCCAGCAAAGGTGGATTCTTCAGGTGTGATAGACCTTTTTGGGGGTGCGTATCTCTCCTCCTTCAACACTCACAGAATCTTTTTTTCCCTCAGAATAGTTTTTAGATCTTCTGTTTCATGATACTTCATCTTTTTTCTTTCGACTATGTGAAGTTATTTCCATCTTTTAAATGTAAACTTACGTTAAGATCTTTTCCATCTGTCATCGTCATCTACATGCTCATCAGTTCATCATATTTTTTAGTGCATGTCCTAACAAAACCAGATTATTTTTCATTTGAAGTCTTTGTGTTTTTAACTTTTTGTTCGTCCTAATGTAGAATCAGCTGATTGGAATTTCCTTCTACTGCTCTTCCTTAGTGATCCTGATCTGTTGGCTAAATCAACATGTCTAAGCTCTTAAAAGCAATATAAACATAGATAATTCAGAACTGAAAAGACATGAGTCAGTCAGAACTGAAAGCATAAGCTCTAGATGTCATACATTATTCTATAGGGTTTATTTATGTTGCGTTTAATGTTTCTAAATCCTCCCAGAGAACTGGAAGATGTTTCACTGATGTAAATGCATTTTCCTTTTCCTGTGTGTTATCAGAAGATAGGCAGATGTACTGAATTAACTCTTGAACTACTCATTTGGATGATACATTCGAAGTCTTCTATTAGCAGTAAATTTATAGGGAAAAGTCCAGGTTTGAAGTGATTTCTTCATGAATGTCTATAAATGTGTATGCTATGGGATAAAATACCATCCTTAGCAAATTAAACCCACACTGAGTACCTATAGTACATTGACACATCATGGCATGTGCCATGATGGGTACATGGGGTACAAAGATGTCACAGTCTGTGACATTCAGGGGCTCAAAACTTGTACAAATAAACACTGAAATTTAATATATAGGTACAAGTAGGGCTGCTGCTGTTTGAATTGAGTTTGTTAAATTTTATTTAATAGAGTTCTAAGTGGGAAGATTCTTTCGTTTTGCCTTTGGGCAAAAATTTTAAAAACTTTGATGCTGTTTGGATAGGAATTAGAATTTACAGAATTTAGTCCCAAAGTTTTATTCTTAAAAAAAAAAAAAAAGAAAAAGAATTCTCCTACTCTTACGAAGAGGTGTTAATTCTTAAATAGCTTAGAACTCATCTTTTGAGAGAATAAACTGGTCAGAGCGTAATTCAGTCCACTAAGTCATTTAACACATCCGCAGGAGACAGGCTTACCTCACAGAGTGTCATGTCTGTGCATTTCTCGGGAAATCACTTCCCTTACTTACTGTACTTACTGTTTACACTCTTTTGCTTTTTTGCTGCATAATGGATAATGGGTAGATGCATTTGGAAGTAGTGCTTCTGAACCTCAACCTGCACCTCAGGCTGCTTCTAGCTCGTCAGCATCTGCAGACCTACTAGCTGGTAATTAATTACATTAACATAAAACGGTGTTCTGTTAAAGTTAAGTTTGGATATATTTTTATAAGTAACAGATATTATATAAATTTCAAGGTGCATGTTTTCTTTCCCTTTTGAGACATGACATTGAAAAGCAAGACATTGTGTAATAGAAGGTTGATTATTTCCCAGGATTTGATGAAATTGGTCTTAAAATCACAGTTGTACACAAGCCACCCCTGTGGCTCCTTGGATGCTCTTAATATGCGTTACTTTCAGTTAGCACATCCTTTTTTGTTTATTAAGGAGGTAATGTGCTTATGTAGCAATTTTTATCTTGTATTGCCCGTGCCCACCTTTTTTTTTTTAAGGAATTTGTGGGGAAAAGTACCGTGATATTTGACAGTTGGTTCTGTAATATGAGAAACTGTTACAGAGTTCCACCATTGGGTTGAAGCCGCTGCTACCTATATGACACTGTAAAATAACTGATCATTCTCCTATCTGAAAACCCCTGGAGTGATCCCAGTTCAACAGGGCCATAGTGTGAAGTAGATTGGCACAAGGTGCCTAGGATTATTGCTCATTGCCAGGATGGGATAGATAGAATAGCAGGAAACATTTCAACAACTCAAAGATAATAAAAGCCAACTAATAGTTTTCCTTGGGACCAAATCAAAGTGTGCTTAATGATAGCTAGACCTAGACATTATTATTGTTACAAGCAAAGCATTTGCCAGTTGTCAGACCACAGTAGTAAGTTTCAGGTTCAAGTTCTCAGTCAAACTCAGCAGACGCTGCTGGTTTACCTTGCTCTGACTTGACTTAGAAGGGTACATAACAGGAGGTACGGCAGTGGCATCGCCAAGGCCACAGACACTCAGATGCAGCTTTGATGTCCCTCCCCTGTCATCACAAGGGATGCATTTTGTCACAAGGTTGGCAAGGGGCTGATGAGAGTGTGGCTCACATCAGCACAAGGAAGTCACCAATGTCTGGAGTCTCTCAGCTTCAATTCCCTGCTACCCAGGTAGCCCTTGATAGGCTGAGAGACTAGTTCTCATTTTTTTAGTGTAATGAACAATCCTGACACCAGGAACAGCACACTAAGGAACATTCGTTCTTGGATTAGTGACGACTAGTGACCTCGTTAAAGGACCCCCACCAGCTTTCCAAGTTGTAGGAAGTTTGACACAAGGTCCAGAGTCTGGAGGTGCCATCACAGCCCAGCTGTTACCCTTTCCTTCTATCAGTCATTCAGACAGGTTGTTTAACAGTCTTTCCCAGGGGCAATAGCATTTCTTTTGCATCTTTCCCATTCTCTCCGGACTACCCTGGTTAAATATGACACTCTTGTTTTCTGAATCCACTTCAAACCAGTAACTGCCAACTGATATTTTCCTGAAGAGTGAAGAGCCAGGGTTCCACTGTGATGTCACTGTGGACTTTGGAAGCTACAAATATAAGAGGCAGTGCACTTAACATAGACCACAGCTGGTTACTTGGGGAAAAAAATACTACCTTGCCTGGCTTTTCTCCTGACCTAGGTAGTCTTCATAACAGCTTCAAATCGGTCACAGTAACTTTGAAGCTCTTACTAAACCAGTAAACTTAATCCATGTTTTCAAGGTTCAGCAAAAGGATTTTAACGGGCCACAGAAATAGCATATTTGGGGGAAATGACCTTGTCAATTTTTACATGAGGTTGCTAATTATAACCCTTTTGCTCTGAAGTTATAATTAAGCTTGAGGTAGCACATGAAATCAAACGTTCCAGCTTTTTGCAAAATTCTACGAAGTCTGTCTTTCTCTCTGGGTAGCCCCCATCCTGCCGCAGACCCCAGCAAGGGGTTTGAAGCCTGCCAGACAGAAGCCTGGCAGAGTGATCATCCAGCGCTGCAAAGCCATGTCATCTTCTCCAGTGTCCCCAGTTTGTTTGGGCTCTCTGTGCTTCCAGGGCTAGAACCTGAGATACTGTGTTTCCAAATGAGCCAGGTACACTAGAAACAGGAGCAGAGAGGCCAGTGGGGAAAGCCACTGTTCCCTTCCAGTGCCAAGTCAGACGTCAGTGACAGAGCTGAGAGATTTGATCCTGGGAGATGAGATGGAACTCAGATACACCTGCAACGAGCAGGAAGGGTTCTGTCACCTACTGCTGAGTCTAAGAGCAGGTAGCTGAGCCTCCACTGCTCAGCTTGGTACATGGATGGGTCCCACGGGGGAAGTGCACAGAAAGTGCAAGTCAGGTCCCTTCACTAGAAGCAAGCTTAGATTACTCAACTGTGTTGTCCATCCAGAAATCTTAGTAAAATGGGGTAGAAAAGAGGAGAAATCAGTGCTGAAAGTGACAGTGTCATTTACATAGATGTTGTTGACTGTGCCTTTCCCCCCTTTTCCACCGCATCTTCTTGTGATTATTTCAGTGATGGGAAAGGTATTTTTGTGTACATGTTTTTCTCTATTTTTTTTCCTATTTAAAGTAACTTTTTAATATAAATAAGTATAAATGGGTTTTAATGTCTAGTTTGCTTTCCAAATATTTCTTGAAATTGAGTTTGTACATTTCTGTATCTGATTTACTTGGCATGGGCCAATATCCTGATGTAAGAAATTTTCACCTAATAGCCTGATATAGGAAATTTTAAATTACTTCTAATTTCTCCAGTTCTTAATTATTTGGAAGGTTTTTCATACTTCTGTTTTGCTTATAGAAAAACATTTTTCACGCTTGCTCAAGTAACAAAATAGCAAGAAGCCATGTTTTCAGTGAAGAATATCATGGACCATTAATATAATTCTATCTTATGAACCAGAAGCAACTTTCCTAGCCAAAAAATGAATAAACACAAACCCTGCAAATATATACAATATAAAATCACAGTCATATTTATATAGGTAATCTAGCTGACAGTGGCTATTCTGAGTTTTCACATTGCCTAGACATCTTTATTTGATGAATATCAGTGATAGGACAAATATTCGGGGCCCTGTGTTACAGTAATTTGCAGTGAAGCTTAGCATTCACTGCAAATGAATGCTTAGCTTAGGTATTGGGTTATACCTGTGTGTGTGTCTGTGGAGATAGATCAGCTAAGTCCACAGGCTATTGAAATAAAGAGGAACATTATTTTAAAAGATAAATGAGCCTAATTATGGATAACAAATAAGTCCACAACTGCCATCAGGTTCAAAGTAGGAATTTGAATTAAAAAAAAAGAGAGAGAGAGAGAGAAGGTTGTATTATGTGAGTCTCTAGAATCTTGTATTATTGGCTTTCAGTAATAAGACGATTGTGAAAGAGTAAAAAAGAAAAATAATACACAGACACAGTAATGGGAAGTTTAGACTGTCCAGAATGTAATGTCCGTTGCTGGACTGGGAGGAGATCTTACCTTATGCTTGACTGAGGTTAGATTTTTTTGAGGGAATAAATATGCATGTAAGTAACAAGGGAAATGCAATAAAGATGTAGTGTGACTAAATTTTAAAAATGATTTTTAGAGATTTTAAACCAAAAATTAAGAATCATCTCAAAATTGGGGAGAAAGCTTTATCAAAACTTGGTTTGTAATTTAAAACTAGAAAATAAAGGCTAAGTGGATAATCTCTTAAAAATGGGCTTATCTCCCAGAAAAACTTGTTATTCTTCATTTAATTTACTTCTAGAACTGTCAAATAATACCAATTCCACAATTGAACTATGGATAAAATATCATCTTAGTCACCTTCTACTCCTTGAGTAAAAATTTCAAGTTCTGTTTGGTGCACCCAGTGTGTTGACACTAGAGAAAATTCTAGAAAAGGCAACTGCTGTGACCAAGGAGAACAGACTAACAGAATAAGTCTCTCCAAGTCACCGAGGTTACTGGTGGGATGCAGGTATTACCCGTATCTCAGACGGAGACTGGCTGGACCCTTGAGAATTAAGTTTATAACAAACAGAAGGAAATATTATTTCACACAGTGAAGAGTAAAGCTGTCAAATTCCTCTCAAGATGTACCAGCTGAAAATACAGATGTTTGAAAGCTAGAGACAGATTCCTGGATGACAGTGTAAAAGTGAATTATTAAGGGAGGTTAGGTATGTTGAAGGATATGCCTAACTTCTGAGGTTGACATCAAACAGGAAAACCGTGTTCTTCCATAATAGACCATTCTGGGGCAACTGTACCATAATCTGTACTAGCATAGGACTGTGCCTCTTCCTATCTTTAATTCCAAAGGTAGGGAAGAATAGGGGCCTGCCCTGTGAGGTCATTCATAGTTTTGCATTCTCTGTTAACCACGTGACACAGCTGGCTTTTTTTTTTTTAGCAGAGCCACAGAAGTCCTTGAACTGATTTAAAATATAATCAGTGTGGAAATAATAACTAACCATTTCCACTAAATGGGAAGGTCTATAGAGGACCAATTCTTTCATCCTCTCTGGGGGTCAAAAACAGAAAATTGTCAGACAAAAGGTTCTCAGGGTATTATTCCTAGAAATATTGACTATCTCAGATTGATCTTAGTAAATGGAATTTAATAACTGACTTTACCACTGAGAATAATGGAAATGACAGTGTCTTTAACATAATAGAGCAGGTGTGAGAGTGGGGGAGTATGTGTGGGAGTGTGTTTATCTACCGATAGTTTTAACATTGAACTCCTTCAACCCAAGTGATATGTAGACGATGACTGTCACTTTTGATATGTCTGCGTTAGTAGAACTTCATTCAGTGTGTAGGCCGTTCCCCTGTGGGAAGATACATTCATAAGACTAATCATCTGTGATAAAAGGCAGTGTGTCTGTAGCTGGTGATTCAGTTGTAGGACAGTTCAAACATGTCTGCAGGGCATCCGGAAGCCTAGTGATTATTACTTTATTTTCAATTCCACAAAGCACCTTTCTTAATATAATTCAGAACCATAGAGAAAGAAAGAGTCATGGTTAGGGTTCTCTTATTACTTACCTCTATTCCAGGGCTCTAACACTCCTCACTTAACAGGAGGAGTTCCCCAAACTCCTTAATTAATGTCTATAATTTTCCTGCTTAGCTCTTCATTAAGAGTATAGCAACAGATTTTTCTTCTTTAACATAATCAGTTGGTTATTCTATATCACTTAGCTTTTTAATTAGTCTAGGTTTGTGAGGGCCCCTGCTTCATAAGAACTGAGTATAATGGGGGAAAGTCATCTTTCTAGATCTCTGTCAAGTTTATAAATGTGTCAGAAGGGGACAACTCTGGCGTTACTCCTGGCTGTCGGAAAGACACCAAGTAGTATTGTGATGAAGAACCAAGGCTCTGGAAGATTCCTTTGTGGAATCCTGGCTCTGCACTTGCCATCCTGTGACCTTGGGCAAATTATTTAACCTCTCTGGCCTCAGTTTCCTCATCTGTGAAACTTCCTAGGGTTGTTGTGAGGCTTAAATGAGCTAATATATGTTTTAGGTTGAACAGTATAAAATTGCTGTTTTTTAGGATCAAAATAGTCAAATATTGGCAATTTATGTGATTCAGATGGTTCACCCTGAAAAAAGTGCTCAGAACAGTGCCTGGCGCTTGGTGAGCCTCATGCCAGTTTTGGCTTTACCATCACTTTCTTAGAGAAAGCAGTAATTTTTTTCCATTGAATAGTGTTATTTATTCACCTATGGGAATGATCTACTTACCTTATGAAACTGAACAGCCCTAAGCAGATGAGCCCTGGGTAAATGCACGTATTTTTCTATTTCTGAATTGTGGGTAGGTGTGTTCACTTCTCTTTGCATCTTTTCTAACTGTGGAAAGATAGGATTGGATCAGATGATCCTAAGGCCCTTTCCAACACTAACGTGCTGTGATTCTAGAATAAATTGTCTCTTCTTGAACAAGTTTTAAGAAACGGAGAGTCAAGTACAGTTGTTTCCACGTTCACCTGTAACAGAGAGAACCACACCCTAGAACGATTGCCTAGATTTCCTGCAGCCATATTCCAAATTGTGTGGGATGTCTCCAGAAAGTCAGCATTAATACAGCCACCAATTTCCCTAAAAGCGAAACGGTCATATCTTCAAAAATAATTACATCTAACCCATCTTCGCTTCATAACGATATTAGTTCTTAAAGATCTGGGGAATGTCTTATCTTCATTTAGGAAGGTTACATGATCCCTAAGTCACTCAAACAGTGCTAAAACCACTTAAAGTAGTCCCCATGAATTTTAAAGGACCAACTTCTAATAGGTAACAGTTTTCCAAATTGCAATTTTTCATAAACATATGAAAAACTTAGGCATGGAAAGACTAAACCCATGTCACTATCAATTGCCAGGGACAACATGACTTTCTGGTTAGGAAATAGTAACTGGAGAATGTCAATGGAAGTCATTTTCAAAATTATAATTGATTATTACGAATTGTAAGCTGAAGGATTTTGGTTAACATTCTTTATGTTTTTTGGCAAGCAGTTTGTGAAGAAAAGATATGGCTAGAAGAGAAGAATATATATATGTGTATATATACACATATATATGTATATGTGTGTATATATATACATATATACTATATGTGTGTATGTATATGTGTGTGTGTGTGTGTGTATATATATATATATATCTCCAAACTGAGTGTAAAAAAGACTTCTGGTAGTAATACATTTTTGATAATAGAACATCATCTAATGTCTTATTAAGAAATCACTTTCTTCACAGGCTGCATAATTTTGTACAGAAGCGAAACAGAGTGAGCTCTGCTTCTGTCTGTTGATTGAGAGCAGTAATTTACTTCCAGACTTCAAAAGAGAAATATTTAATTTGAGGTTTGGTTACTTTACAGTAGGCTTTGATTTTTCCTCACCTTTTAAATTCAGAAGTTGCCCTTCATTCAATAAGTGTTAATTCAGTGTTTTAGGCATTTTGTTGAATATTAGTGGAAAAGGTGAAAACAAGAGGAAACAGTTCCTGACACCAAAAAGCCATTCCTAGACTGGAGTAGAGAGATGTACCAGGCGCTGAGGACACAGAGGCAGAGCACATAACCCACGTGTACCGGCGGTGGGAGGGGTAGGGCGCGTTGTGGCTGGTAGCAGTAGCAGGCAAGATAAGGTAAGGAAACCCTCCCAGAGTTGGCATTTGACTCACTACGGTGCATTATGGCTGCAACTGAGTTTGCAGAGATGGGTAAGGGCCCAGAGACAGATGAGCTTGTTTGCCATGCAGAGGAACCTGCATTTTATGAATCGGAAAGTTAAGGGGAGCCAGTGAAGGATTTTAGAGAAGTAACTTTGTCAACGTTTTCCACTCAGAAAGATCTCTCTGGTGCACTGTAGAGGCTAGATTGGAGGAGGTACGGGTTAGAAGCAGAAAGCCCCCTCGGGTTGTGTTGCGTGAGCCTAAACTTGTCGGTAGCAACAGTGGGACTGGAACATACATGAAATATATTAAGGAGGATTTGATGGCAGAGTACATGCATATTTTTCTGATTTGCCTTTTATTATTATACTGAGCCAGTGTGTACAACTAAGCATTTTCTAGCTACCTGGTATTGTGATTTGAAGAGACAAAATTTAAATTACGATGAAAATAATTATCTGAAGTTTAACCCTAGTGAGACCTTCTTAGCTTTATGTACTCCATTAAAACAGTAGATTAGATTGCTGCAGGTTCTTTTAACTAGGGTATACAGTCTTGTGTGCTCTCTTATTTCCAGTTAAATTAAATCTCTCATTAATACATGACAGATTTCAAGATACTTGAAAAACTTTTTAAAAACTAACTTCCTGGGTTTCAGTGCCTTCTCATCCATATGCATTCAATTCCTTTTTGGTCTTCTATGACTTTTTCTGACTCTGTTGTAATGGCCTTTACTTATCTTTAGTTGTTTCTGCTTATATTTTTCTGGAACTATTTTTTTCCCAGGATTTGGGGGTTCTTTCATGGCCCCTTCTCCATCACCAGTGACTCCTGCTCAGAATAACCTGCTACAGCCCAATTTTGAAGCAGCTTTTGGAACCACGCCTTCAACTTCTAGCAGCAGCTCCTTTGATCCGTCAGGTGAGGCAGTGATTTTCAAACATACTTTTTATTTGTTCTGATTATAAAATACACCACTTAAGGTTAGCGTGATATCAGGAAATCTATAAGCAAATGTTGAGTGATGACCTGGTTTTAAAACTGTTCAATAAATCTCTCATTCTATAATTTAAAGTAAATATTTTCTGTACACTTTGGTAGCTTTAAGAATAACCTGCAATCCCTTTCTGTGTTTGTTTTTAACTTTTAGCAGAAATCTAACTTAACATGCACACCCATCTGTTTGCATGAGCTTACATGCACATGGTTTGGAGAAGGTTAAGGGAAAACAAATACTTTGTGCTAAATCTTTGTGCGGTATCTCAATGTGTGGACACTCCCACTGCTGTTGCTTACACCCTCTGAAGCTTGCCTGGCCCTTGGTTTTATGAAGTTGACACAAATAGTATTCTTTGCCTGCCTTTAACCTTTCATCCTGCTGTCATTTTGTTTGTATTCTCTTCCATTCTACTCTTCCCATGCTGGGTCCTTACTACAAATTTTCAATTGGTGAGTTTTTGGCAATCAAATGTGTTTCAGAAACACCCTAAATATATCCCCTGCCTGACAATTTGGTTGCTTCCTTTGCCAGTGCCTAGTTGAATGCTATCGTTTTTTTCAATTTAGAATTATTGTAGAGTGGTGTGTATGGTAAATATGCATAGTTTTTTGATAAAAAATTAACAACCATAAAATTTTTGACATAGTTATCAGCAATAACTTTTGTGGAAATCCTATGAGCCTGCATTTTGAATGGTCTTTCTGTATTCCAGGAACTAAACAAGTGATCATTTGTTATATGCTGATGAGGAACCATCCATAATGGCATGATTCCTGATGTTTAAAATAGTGTTTACTGTAGCTGTGCCCTTAAAGTTAGAACCAAAAGTGAATACTGTAATGAGAGAAGAAAATCAAAATTCTTACTTCTACAATATGGTCAGCTGTTTTTCAGATACTTATTACTAGGTACCGACCATTAGATCAGGTTTTATTCCAGCACTGATTTCATAGAAACTAGGAGATTCGGCCTTCCTTTCTTGTTTAAGAATTGTTATAAAAGTAAGCATTGTAAATACTACACACTGAGCGCCTATATAAAGCAAGCATTATAATAAAGGCGTGACATATATTATCTATTTTAGTGTTCACAACAAATCCGTGTAGTAGTGGTACTCTCCCCACTTCAAATGAGAAAACTAAAGCTCAGTCACTTTCTCAGAGTCACACGTTAGTGAGGCATGCCGCTGAATTTGAGCCCAATTCTGATTCCAAAGTCTATGCTCTTTCCTGTACATTATACAGATTTTCTTTTCCATCTTCACGTTCATTAGTATTTCCATACTTTATGAGTAGACATATGCAGAGATGTTCTTTTTTGGTGTTATAGTCGTTAAAAGTGTGAACGAAATGCCTTCTTTTATAAGATTGTAAATACATTCACTTGTTTCCATAGTTTTTCAAAAGGCAGTGTCCCTTTAATTTTGCATATGGGTTTTTTTGCAGTTATTCTGAACCCGGTCTATTTGATTTCCAGTGTTTGATGGTCTAGGTGATCTTCTTATGCCAACCATGGCACCAGCCGGGCAGCCTGCGCCCATCTCAGTGGTACCTCCCAGTTCTGCAATGGCAGCAAGCAAAGCTCTTGGGAGTGATCTTGACTCATCTCTTGCCAGCTTAGTAGGCAGTGAGTAATATAGTTTTCTTTAACAGAATCATATGTGAATTTTTTTCTCTATCTGTTCGTATGTATTGTTTCTGGATTCACTTACAGGTGAGTGTGTCAAGGAGCGGACAGAAATTCTTAGTGCTTTACCCGGTACAGTTCCTTGGAAGATACACAGTCACTATGCCGTTGTCTCCCAAGCAATACCCAGGACACTTTTAATCTAAATTACCGAAGGTGTAATTAGAGAGCATATACAAGTATGAAACCAACTGTATTATGTTTAAGAAGTACTTAATTTTTTATTTCTCTTGGAAATAACATAGAGTAGCTTAAATGCAGTGTATTTACCAATTGAGTATCCAAGTTCGTTTCAGTTACTCATTGAACAAGTATTTATTGAGCACCAGGCGGTCTTCCAGGCTCTAGAGATAAATCATGAACAAAACAGGTATAAATTTCTATTCGTAAGGTGCTTAGAAGGGCAGAGACAAACATTAAATATTTTCAAATAAATAAATTTTCTAGTGCCATGGAGGACAAAAATAGAACACGCAAAGAGGGATTGTGAGTCCTACAGAGTGGGAGTTAGAGTAGGCCTCACTGAGAAGGTAAAATTTGAGCAAAGATTTGAATGTAAAGGAATGAACCATATGGATATCTGAAGGAGAATATTTGCAGGCAAAAGAGAGAGCCAGTGCAAAAGCACTGGGGCAGAAGATTGCCTGGCATAGTCAAGGAGTACCAATGAGATTAGTGGCTAGAGCTGGGTAAGTGAAGGAGAGGGTCCTAGGAGATGAGGGCAGCTATTATAAAGATTGCCTTTTTTTAAAAACTCTGAATTTAATTTTTTAATAAGGTGAATGGGTTTACCGTCACAGATACCTTTCATTTTACTCAAGACTATATCAAAAATTTAGCAGATCCCTGAGACAGACCTTTTTTCCTATGCATTATCCTGTGGACATACTTTTTTTTCCCATTCATTGTCCTTGGTCTGGACATTCATGAAAATGCTTTGATGACACCCACAGAGAGGTTATTTGAATATTTCTTCCTACTTTAAAATTTCATCTTACTGATGGATAGTCTGCAGTAGTAACTGCTTTTACTGAATATTATAAGGTACTGTCTAGATCTTCCTTCAGAAATAAAGACTTTATACCTCCAGGGCTGAAAGTGCCCCTAGCACACATCCCTCAGGTGGCAACCACTTTTAAAATTATCTCAGCTGAAGAAAGCAGACCCACTTGAGAAATAGCCAGACAATCTGGATAAAGAAGCACAAATTTGAAGTAGTCACATTTTGCAATATCAAAACTTCTACAAAGCTACAGTCATCAGGACAAATGGTATTGGCTTAAGGATAGAAAGATAGACCAATAGAACAGAATAAAGATCTCAGAAATAAACCTCACATACATTGTCAAACAATTTTTTCAAGGATTCCAGGACCATTCAAAGTGGGAAAGGACAATCTTTTCAAAAAATATGCTTGGATAACTGGATAGCCACGTGCAAACGAATGAAGTTGGGCCTCTTCCTTATACCATCCACAAAAATCAATTCAAAATGAATCAAAGATCTAAATGTAAGAGATAAATCTGTAAAACTCCTAGGAAAAAAACTAAGTACAAGTCTTTATGACCTTAAATGAGGCAGTGGCTTCTTAGATATAATACTGAAAATACAAGCATTCAAAGAAAAAATAAATTAATAAAAATTCGTCAAAATTAAAAACTTTTGTGTTACAAATTGATACCATCCAGAAAGTGGAAAAACAACCCATAGAATGGGAGAAAATATTCCCATATATCTCATAAGGGACTTGTATCCATAATATATAAAGAACTCTTACAATTCAATAATAAAAAGTAAAACAACTTAATTTAAAAATCGGAAAAGGATTTGAATAGATATTTCTCCAAAAAAAGAGCACAGGTGGCCAATAAGTATGTGAAAAGATGTTGAATGTCATTAGCCATCAGAGAAATGCAAATCAAAACCACAATGACAGGCCACTTCACACTCTCTAGGAAGGCTATCATCAAAAAGATAATAACAAATTTTGGCTAGGATGCAGAGAAATTAGAATTCACACAGTGCTGGTAGGGATGTAAAACGATGCAGCCTCTTTGGAGAACAGGTTTACAGTTCTCCAAAAGTTAAACATAGTTTCCATGTGGCACAGCAATTTCACTCTTAGCTATACATCCAAGAGAATTGAAAACATATGTCCACATGACTTGTACACAAATATTCACAGAAGCAATTTTTATAACAGCCAACAAGTGGGAACAACCCAAAAGTCCATCAGCTGTTGAACGGATAAACAAAATGTGGTACATTCATAAAATAATTAATCAGCCATAAAAAGAAGATGAACCTTGAAAATATTTTGCTAGGTGAAAGAAGCCAAATACAAAAAGCCACATATTATATGATTACATTTATATGAAATGTCCAAAACAGGGGAATCTTTAGAAGCAGAATGTACATTAGTAGTGGTCAGAGTGACTGCTAATGGGGATGGGGATTCCTTTGGGGTGATGAAAATGTTTTGAAATTAGAGTGTGTTAATGATTTCACCACCTTGTGAACATACTTTTTGCACTGAATTTTACTCTTTAACAGTATGAATTTTATGATATGTGAATTATATCGATTTTTTTAGAAGTCTCATCTTACTATACACCCATTAGAATGACTAAAATTTTTAAAAGACGAGAAGAGCTGACAATACTTTGTACTTACCAAGGGTGTGGAGCCTCTGGAATTCCCACACTTTGCTGGTGGGACTACAACATAGTGTTGCCATGGAAATCAGTTTAGCAGTTTCTTATAGTTAAACCTATACTTAATATGACTCAGTAAATGCACGTCTAGGTACTTGTCCTAGAGAAATGAAAGCATATATTCTCACAAAAACTTGTCCATGTATCTTTATAGGAGTATTACTTTAAAATGCCAGAAACAACCAAAATGTCTTTCACTGGGTAAATGTATAAACTGTGGTAAACCCCTTCATTAGAATACTACTTAGAAATGAAAAGGAATGAACTATTGATGTACACAAGAGCACAGATGAATCCCAAATACATTATGCTAAGGGGAAGAAGCCAGACACAAAAAAATTATATACTGGTAATTCCACTTACACAGTTTACTTTTGTTAAGGTAAACTGTTATAGGGAATATATCAGTGATTGCCAGGGTTAGGAGTAAGGGGAAGTTTGGGTTGCAAAGAGAGAATATTTTTAAGTGATTAAATTGCTGTGAATCCTGATTGTAGTGATGATTACGTGAAGCCATGTAGTATTTGTCAAAATTTATAGAAACGTACAACACCCCCCAAAAAAGTCCCACTGAATTTCACTATAAGTAAATATTTTATTAATGAAAATATACTCCAAAACTGAAAAAAAATTTATCTTCATACTCCTTATCAATATTGCAGCTTTGCTTTTTTACAGAAATTGACAAGCTGAACCTAAGACTTATATGGAAATGCAAGGAAGCCAGAATAAGCCAAAACATTTTGAATAAAGAAGAATCATTTTGAAAGACTCACACTTCATGATTTCAAAACTTAACTACAAAGCTACAGTAATTAAGATGAGTGGTACTGCATAGGAATAGGCATATACATCAGTGGAATAGAATGACAGTCTAGAAATAAGCTTACATGTCTATGGTCAGTTGACTTTCAACAAAGGTGCCAGGACAGTTCAATGGGAAAAGAGGAAAAGAATCACCTTTTCAACAAACAGTGCTCGGACAAGTGGATATCCACATGTAAAAGGATGAAGTTAGACTTTTTATTTACCCCAAAGTAATTAATTCCAAATGAATCTAGAGCTAAGTGTAGGAGTCAAAATGATGAAACTTTTAGAAGAAAATTTATGAGTAAATATTCATGACCTTGGATTAGATAATGTTCCTAGATATGACAGCAAAAGCACAAGCAACAGTAGAAAATAAAAGATAAATAGGACTGCATCAGCATTAAAAACTTTTGTGCTACCCAGGATATCATCAAGACAGTGAAATATCCAGAATAAGTAAAGAACTCTTATAACTCAATAATGAAAAGACAACCCAATTTTTAAATGGTCAAATGATTTAAAAAAGACATTTCTCCAAAGAATATATACATGTGGCCAATGTACACATGAAAAGAGACTCAACATCAGTCATCTGTGAAATGCATATCAAAACCACAGTGAAATATCACTTCACACCCATTAGGATGGCTATAATGAAAAAGACAGATCATAACCAGTCTTGATAAGGATGTGGAAAAATTAAAACCCTCTAACATTGCTGGTGAGAATGTAACATTGGGCAGCTGCTATGGAAAGCAGTTTGGCAGTTTCTGGAAATGTTAAACATAGAGTTACCACTAGGCAGAGATGCCTAGAAAGCTCTTCCCCAGATCTCTGCTCAGCTTTGCGTAAGCTTCACCCCTATGAGGCCTTCCTTGAACACCCTATTTAATCCTGCCTGCCCCTCACTCTCAGCCTACCCCACCAGCTCCCCGTTACCCTGCTTTCCATTTTCCGTAGGCTTGCCGTATCACCTTCTAGCAGCCTGTGTACTCTTTTATTATTTTATTGTTTTATCATCCATCTCACCCCATCAGAATGCAAATTCCTCTGGAGTTGGGCTCTTTGTTTTGGTAACTAACCTATCCCAACTGCTTAGAACAGTGCCTAGCATATGTAGGGTTCAATAAATATTTGCTGAAATAATAAATGAATTGAGATTAGAGCAGAATGATTAAGCCCGTTGGGTCAGGAGTCCCCAAGGCCACCCACATATTTGTAGATTCGCTAGAAGGACTCAAGGGAGTCGGCGCGTAGCTGTACTCACAGCTAAGGTTTATTACAGCAGCATAGTAAGGATACACAGCTGGATCATCGGGAATAGACATAGGCAGAGCCCAGAAGAATCCACACATGGACTTCCTTATGCTCTCTCTTCCCCTTGAGGGGAAGAACACACAAAAATGCAGCCACACATAGGATGTTCCTGCCCAGGAAAGCCCTTTAGAGACTTGGCATCCAGGGTTTTTATTGGATGCTAATCCTGTAGGCACTCTGCCTAGCATGTACCAAAATATCAGTCTCGTGGAAGGAAAGCAGATTTTCAGCATACACCTTGTTTGTACAGTTTAGATACAGTGATCCACGCTTATCATTAGGAAAACTTTTATCTCAGTGTAGAGAACAATTTATATTAGCCAGGTCCCCAGCCACACGGGCCTTCCTAAGATAGCAGTCTCAAGCCTGCTACGTTCACTCTTTTCTGGACACCAGTTGACATTCAAGTATGATCCTTAAGAATAACGTGAAGTGAAAGAAAATGTTAGACTTGAGAATATGTTTCCTAACGTGGTTTCTCCTTTGTAAAACTAAATGCAGTCATTTGTAGGCAAAATATGGACTTTTTCTAGACCTCTGATTCTTTGCTCTTTTAAATGTCATATCATTTAAGCTGAGTATAGAGGTTTAAATTCTTTTTTTCTTCTATCCATTTATAGATCTTGGAATTTCTGGTACCACGTCCAAAAAGTAAGTGTTTTTGAAATTGTCTGGTTTTCTTATGAGAAGTGTATCTGTACTTATTTGAGACTATCAGACATTGCACTCATTGGAGTAATTACTCATTCCCAGGCTAGGTAACTGCAAAATTGGTTTTTACTTCATTCCCAGTTTTTGTTTTTGTTGTTATTCTATTGGAACCTCCAAACTATTGGCTCTGCAGTGAGAAGGAATAATTGATTTCAGCCTCCATATTGTCACTAAGTATATCTAGAAATATTTGGGAATTGTGGTTTGAATACTTTAGTAGCTTTAAATTGTAGATTCATTATAATATTCCTAACTAACATTGATTTTAAAAAAAAGTCTCATGGGGGTCAGTTTTAGGGAAGAGTAGTAAAAATGACAAACAATGTACACTTTTTTTAGATGCATATTTCAACGTCTCTGAAATCGGGATGCATTTAACAATAGATGTAATCCTACAATCACTTGAAGGCAGGTTGTAGTCATGACATAGTTATGTGAAACCTTCTTTTGAACCCTGTAAGATCCAGAAAGTGCCATTATGGATTCATCTTCAGTTCAACAAAGGATATACAGTATTTATGATATACTTATTTGGCATTTTTTATAACCAGTGATGAATTCAGCTGAATTTTGTGGCACATTTTTCCATTAGAAGTGACAGGAAATTCTTGTTATCCCTGAGGTCTAAACTCTAATTGATTTTTTTGTCAAATGCTCTTAAGGTCTCTTAGATGAGATATGGTAAGACTCCTCTATCTGTTTTAACCTGTTCTCTTTATTACCGCTTGACCCAAACAGACTGCTTCTGACCCCAGATAAAAGTATTTAGGGAGCCACACACCATTCTTTTCTGATTGTGTGTTTGTCTCTTTGTTTGTTTTGCATGCTTGATTTTAGGGGAGATCTTCAGTGGAATGCTGGAGAGAAGAAGTTGACTGGGGGAGCCAACTGGCAGCCAAAAGTAGCCCCTGCCACCTGGTCAGCAGGCGTCCCTCCCAGTGCGCCCTTGGTATGTAGCCCCCAGAGGCCAGGGCAGCGCGGGCACTTTGCCAGCTTCCAAGTGTATAGAACAGGGTCCATGTTGCTGAATTTTGCTACTGACATTGTACTTTTTCACCCACATTGAAGAAATAGGAGCAAGATGCCACATTTACCAAAATGCAAATTTCATTGACTTTAATAAAGATTATGACCTATCTTTTTTATTTTAATTATTTCAAAATAGTATTTATGCTTCTTCAGATATTAGTCCTTTATTTGTACAATTATGGAAATGGTTCTTCAAAACATGTAACATCAGTGATCGTTATCTGTGTTTTTACCACATTTCTTGCCCAAATTTCCTGATGGCCATAAGAAGTAATGCAAACTTGTTTTCTTACCAGAAAGATTGGGCAGTTTTCTACTGTGTAAGTGAACTTTCATTTTAAAACTCTATGGATTCTTCTCACCATTTTTTCAATTTGAAACGACTTTCACCATCTTTTCTATAAAATTTAAATAGGTTTCTTTTCTGTATATTAAATTTCTATCAGTATATTAATACCACCATTCACTCTGTGAAAGAGCATATCACTGGAAATAAAGGCTTAATTATTACTTAGTGCGATTTGCCACCACAAAAAGTACGTTTCCAGGATAGCAAAATTTACTATTTTTCTATATATGCCCCATATTTGGCAGAACTAGGCGAGCTACTGTTTCCCCAGCTCACCCGTAGTTTTTCACCTTTGCTCACACCTTCACCTGTCTAATTCACCCATCTCTAAGGTTTTCTTGATGCCATCCTCTCCTTGTTGCCTGAATTAATTCCTAACCATCACCTGCCAACCCCAGCCAAATAAGCATGCATGGAAGTGAATTAATATAAATTAGAATATAAACATTTTAGATAGACTCCATTAAAACTGAGGTGTTCCAGGAATTTATTTACATATATGAGTTGTTGAATTTAGAACACATTTTCTTTTTTTTTTAAACTTTTTATTTTATATTGGAGTACAGTTGATTAACAGTGTTGTGTTAATTTCAGGTGTACAGCAAAGTGATTCAGTCATACATATACATGCGTCTATTCTTTTTCAAATTCTTTTCTCGTTTAAGTTGTTACATAATATTGAGCAGAGTTCCCTATGCTATACAGTAGGTCCTTGGTTATCCATTTTAAATATAGTAGTGTGTACGAGAACACATTTTCTTTTAAACGATTTTATAAATAGTAATGTTTTTACACATAGACAGTTTCATAACGATTTTATAAATAAAAATAAGCTCAAATCAATCTGAAAAAGGCCTCTTGAATCAAAATTTACCACTAAACAGTACTAATAGTATTAATTGAACTACAGTTTATACCGTAGTTTCTATAGGAAAATACATTCTGTGCTCAGACTTGGTTCTCAAAACCCACTTCCTCTGGTCTCCCCACTCCACCCCCTGGTGTTTGTAAGAGAGCAGGAAATTCAAGGACTGATATTCTCTGCCTTTGGTGAGTTCAAAGTCTGAAAGAACTTAATTTTAAGAAGTGATTTCTAAAAGATAACAATGAGAAGATTGCCTATTATATATGGATATTTACCTCTTCAAATCTTTCTTTTCATTATTTAAAAACAATGCTTAAGAGGGCCATTTTTGTATTTAGCTATAAATAGAGTTCCATTTTAATTTTTATAAAGGATACTTAGTAGAAAGCTACCAGTCTCTTAAACTGAGCTATGCCCAGGATAACCATATAATTTATTCCCCAAACTAGGGCTCTTTAAGGGTGAAAGGGAGCATAATTATTACCCTGGGACCCCAAGCATGTGCCTGGTACCTGGTGGCCCACATAGATGCTGAGACCATAAGCAGGTAGCACTCTGGGCCTAGGCAGCTGCACTCCATTTTTTTTTTTTTTAATTGACATAAAGTTGATTTACACTGTTGTGTTAATTTCTGCTGTACAGCAAAGTGATTCAGTTATACACATATACGTATTTTTTTTTTCATATTCTTTTCCATTATGGTTTATTACGGGATATTGAATATAGTTCCCTGTGCTATACAGTAAGACCTTGTTGTTTATCCATTCTCTATATAATAGTTTGTGTCTGCTAACCCCAAACTCCCAGTCTATCCCTCGGCTGCACTCTGTTCTTAAATACAAAAGCATTGTTGGGGGTAGAGGGAGAGAGATTCAATAAATGTAAATAACATCCCTAAAGAAAGAGAAAGCTTCTTTAGAACGGATCTCATAAATCTGTTAATACTGCATATTGACATGAAAGCTCACAATTTATATTATCATCACCAAATTAAAAGAACTAATTTTTCTATTCTGTTCTATGCAAAATTAAAGAGACCTTATCTGCAGTCCTAAGAAGTTTATATTTTAGTATTGTTGCCCTTATCAGCAGGATAAAGCTGTTTAATGTTTTTTAACAGGTTAGTTTCAAAACAGTCATGGAGGGAAGGGTGATGAGAATACTGGCATCTGGCAGATCAGCTGTAGGTTTAAAAATTTAAAAAAGGTTGGAGCCAGAGGTGAGGATGGAAAGTAAGACAAGAAAGAAAAGTCTCAGGTAGAATCCACACAACTGGGGATAATTGTGAACAAACACACCGAGACACTGGTTGCCCAGGTTTGTATGTGGGGCAGTTTGCTAAGTAATGAGACCATTACCCCAGAAGGGGAACAAGGGAGAAGTCCTTTAAAAACGGTATTGAATTGGAGACCTTCCTTGGCCATCACCTCCCCTGAGATGAAGATTTTAACCATACAAGGTTAAGAATTCATCAGATTCTTAATTAACAACTCTTTTGCTTCTTCAGGCCCACAAGGCTGCCAGTTATCTGATTGTCAGGCGCCATTCCTGAGACTGAGATTAATGTTCTCATATTTTTAAACCCCAGAACTCCTTATTTTTGTTTATGAAGCAGAAAACTTTACATTGTTCATAATGAAACTCCAGAAAGTTAAAGACAGTAGGCTTTAGCATAAGTGTCCACAGCAGCTGTGGAAAGAGAAATTAGAACAACAGAAATAATTTACTAGGAGGGCAGAGTTACATGTAGTCCTATTTCTTTTGTCTGTTTTCTTTAACATTTTAGGTAATAATATGAAGGCTGTCCTATGCAGTTATTTTACCATTATTAACCCTCACTTAGTTGTATAAAAATTCACTGCCTCCAGACTTCCCTGGTGGTCCAGTGGTCAGGACTCTGCACTTTCACTGCCAAGGGCCCGGGTTCAATCCCTGGTCAGGGAACTAAGGTCCCGCAGGCCACAGGGCGAGGCCAAAAAAAAAAAAAAAAAAAATTCACTGCCATTTACTCCATTTACTGCAAAGCTCTTCTTCCTGAACAAAGCTGTAGCCTTGCTTTTACTTGGTGGTGCAGCTCTAAAGTTTTTCAGACCATAGAACCCAAGTTATATCTAAAAACCTTTAACAGGACTGGCGTATCATCATGACCATCAAGAGGGTTACTCATTCCTAGTTTTGAGCACAACAGACCGGTTAAGTTTCCATCAGACAAACTAGGAAGGTACTTGCAACTCAGAAATATGTGCATTTTGCAGGAGGCCACAGAATCCACAATTCTCCCCCTGAAAACAACTAATCTTTATATGCCTGTAGGTGAAACATTTTGTTGAGTGTTGAAAAAGAAAACAACTTGTAAAACCTTAGGATAAATAATACTGAGGGAGTAAATTATTAAGAGTTAATCTACCATTTGAGCAAAATGACAAACTTAGACTCTCTTTAAATTTTTTGACCCATTTGTCTGATCAGGATTATCTGCAGGTTCATTTTATTTTGGTAGCTTTTTTCTTTCACAGTCTTAAGTCCTAATGATACAATTCTTGTAAATACAGTTATTATTGTATGGTACAATTCTGATAAAATATGCAATTCTGGGTCTAGTGAATAGCCTACCACCTAACCTGTTGAAATGATGAGTAGAGTGAATCTGAAGTATAATACTTCTTCTGTAGGGGAGGAAAAATAACTTTCCTTCTATCCTTCTGAATTCTTAGTAGAGACTCCTGTAATAAAAGACGTATGAACAAGAGAAAAACAGAAGTTTATTAACATGTATGCCTCATATATACAGGGAGATACCCAGAGAAAAACATGAGTAACTCCCCAAGGTGGCCCAAGCCACTGGCTTAAATATACCATCTTCAGCTAAAGACAAAAGAAAGAATGATGTGGGGAGGTTACCAGGAAGAGCAGGGTCAACAAAGGTAAGATTTGTTATGTAGATTTAAGTCAGTGACTTCTCCATTGATAAGATTCTCTTGTGATTTAGTCATCCTTCTCTTCCCGGTACAGAGAAGGAGACACCCTTACAAGTGAAGATTTCCTTTATAAATCTAAATGTCCCTTACAAAAGTTTAATTTCTACTGTTTTCAGAGTTTCTCCTGCTGTTCTTCAAAATAATCAGCTCAAAATCATCCTTATGCCAAAGAAGCATTTGGGGGCGGGGTAGGTTTTTCGGCTACCCTTTGGATTTTCTTTCTTTTTAAAATTTTTTGAGATAAATTTATGTAACATTAAATTCACCATTTTCACAACTTTAAAGTGTATAATTCAGTGATTTTTAGTATATTTTTGATGTTGTAAAACCATCACCATTCTCTAATTCCAGAATATCTCCATCACCCCAAAAAGGAACACAGTCTTTCCCAATTTTCCCCTTCCCTATCCCATGACATCCAAAAATTTACTCTGTTTCTATGGATTTGCCTATTCTGGATTTTTAATATAAACAGAATCATATACTTTGGAGGCTTTTGTGCCTGGCTTTTAGGCTTCTTTCACTTAGCATAATGTTTTCAAAGTTGATCCGTGTTGTAGCATGTATCAGTACTTCATTTTTGTATTGCTGACTATTCTATTGTTTGGATATACCACATTTTGTTTATTCATTCATTAACGGATGGACATTTGTGTTGTTTCCACTTTTGGCTATTATGAAAGATGATTCTGTTATTTGTATACAAGTTTGGTAAGAATATATGTCCTCAGTTCTCTTGGCAACATATCTAGGAATGGAATTGCCAGGACTTGTGTGACTCTGTTGAGCTTTTCGAGGAACTGCCAAACTTTTTCACAGCAGCTGCATCATCTTATGTTTCCACCAGCAATGCATAGAGTTTCATTTGTGGTTTTCATGTGCATGTCCTTAATGACTAATGATATTGAGAATCTTTTCATGTGCTATTGGCCATTTGTATATCCTTTTTCAGGGAAATGTTTGTTCACGTCCTTCGCCCATTTTATAATTGGGTTGTCTTTTTATTGTTGAGTTCTAAGAGATCTTTATTATTATGGATACCAGATGTTTATCAGATACATAATTCGCAAATATTTTCTCCCATTCTGTGAGTTGTCTTTCTTGGTAGTATCTTTTAACACACGAAGTTTTTTATTCTGATAAGCTCCAATTTGTCTATTTTTATTGTTGTTGCTTTTGCTTTTGGTGTCATATTTAAGAAACCATTGCCTAATCCAAAGTCTTAAAGATTTACACCAGATTTCCTTCTAAGAGTTGTATAGTTTTATCTGTTACATTAGGTTTTTGACCTATTTTAGGCTCATTTTCATATGTGGTCCAAATTCTTTGTGTTGCATGTGGAAATCTAGTTAATCCCCGAACTATGTGTTGAAAAGACTGATTTTTCTTCATTTATTGGTCTTGACATTCTTCTCAAAAATCAATTGACCATAGATATATAGATTTATTTCCAGACTCTTTATTCTGTTGTATTGATCTATATGTCTGTTCTTATGCCAGTACCATAGTGTTTTGATCAATGTAGCTTAGTAGTAAGTTTTGAAAACAGAAAGTGTGAGTCCTCCAAATTTGTTCTTGTTTTATGAGGTTGTTTTGGCTATTCTGGGTCCCTTGCATATCCATATAAATTTTAGGTTCAGACTGTCCGTTTTTCCAAAAGAAGCAGTTGAAATTTTTATAGAGTTTGCACTGAATCTGTAAAGCAAATTGGGAAATATTGCCATCTTAACAATATTATCTTCCAGTCCATGAACAGAGGACATCTTTCTATTTATCTGAGTCCTCTTTAATTTCTTTAACAATGTTTTATAGTTGTCAGTGCACAAGTCTTATACTCTCTGTTAAATTTATTTCTAAGTATGTTGTTTTTAATGCTGTTGTAAATTAATTTTTTTATAATTGCATTTTTTTAGTGTTCATTGCTAGTGTAAGGTGAATGTCACATTGATTTTTGTATATTTATTTTGTATCCTGTGACTTTGCTGAACTTGTTTATTAACTCTGTTAGTTTTTTTGTGTGTGGATTCTTTAGGATTTTTTATATATAAGCTCATATCATCTACAAATAGAGATAGTTTTATTTCTTCCTTTCTTTCTGGATGCTATTTCTTTCTTTTTCTTACCTAATTGCCCTGACTAGACTTTCCAGTACATCTTTGTCTTGTTCTTAGGGAGAAAGCTTTCAGTCATTCAACATTAAGTATGATGTTAGCCATGAGTGATTTGCAGATGCCCTTTATCAGGTTAAGGAATTACCCTTCTGTTCTTAGTTTATTTAGTGTTGTTTTGTACATGAAAGGATGTTGGATTTTGTCAAATGCTTTTTCTGCATCTACTGAGATGATCTTTTTTTCTTATATTCTATTAATATGACATATTACATTGATTGAGCCTACCTTGCATTCCTGGGATAAATCTCACTTGGTTTTGGTGTGTAATTCTTTTAATATGCTGCTGTATGTGGTATGCTAGTATTTTGTTGAGAATTTTTGTATCAATGTTTGTAAAGGATTTGGTCTGTAGTTTTCTTTTCTTGTGATGTCCTTGTCTGGCTTTGGTATCACAGTAATACTGGAATCAAAGAATAATTAGAAAATGTTCCCCTTCTATTTTTTTTTTTTTTTTTGAGAGCTTGAGAAGGATTGAAATTAGTTCTCCTTTATAAATGTAATAAAATTGACCAGTGAAGCCATCTGGTTTGGGGCTTTTCTGTGATAGAAGGTTTTTGATTACTGACTCAGTCTCTTTACTTGCCATACAACTATTTAGATTTTTCTATTTCTTCTTGAGTCAGTTTTCGTAGTTTGTGTCTTTCGAGGAATTTGACCATTTCATCTAGATTATCTAATGTTTTAGCATGTAATTTCTGATAATATTTCCTCATAATTTTTTATTTCTGCAAGGTTGGTAGTAATATCTCCACTTCCTTTCCTGATTTTGGTCATGTAAGTTTCTCTCTCTTTCTTGGTTTGTCTACCTGAGAGTTTGTTAATTTTATTGATCTCTTCAGAGAACCAACTTTTGGTTTCTTCTAGTTCCTCTTTTGTTTTCCCATTCTCTATTTCACTTTTCTCTGATCTAATCATTATTATTTCCTTTCTCTGCTCACTTTGGAATTGGTTCTTCTTTTTTCTAGCTCCTTATGGTGGAAGTTTAGGTTATTGATTTGAGATCTTTCTCCTGCATATGGGCTATATGTTCTTGTTTCTTTGCATGCCTCATAACTTTTTGTTGAAACCTGGTCACTTTGAATATTATAATATGGCAGCTTTGGAAATCATGTTCTACTCCCTCCCCAAGGTTTTTGTTGCTACTTTTTTTGTTGTTTTGCTACCTTGGTTGGGGGGAGGGGGTTATTGTTTGTTTGTTTGTTTTGTCCTTTTAGCTAAGTGGTCAGCTAATGATTAGACAGATACTACTTAAACTCCTGGAACCAAAAATATCTCCCAGTCTTTGCAGAGGGGCTCTGAGTGTGTATTAGGCATGACTTCAGACTCAACCAGGCAGTTTGCAACTCTGCCTTAGCGATCACTGCTGCTTTCTTAAAGCCTCAAAGTCAACCCAGAGGGCTTCCCTGGTGGTGCAGTGGTTGAGAGTCTGCCTGCCAATGCAGGGGATACGGGTTCGAGCCCTGGTCTGGGAGGATCCCACATGCCGCAGAGCAACTGGGTCCGTGAGCCACAACTACTGAGCCTGCATGTTTGGAGCCTGTGCTCCGCAACAGGAGAGGCCGCGACAGTGAGAGGCCTGTGCACCGCGATGAGGAGTGGCCCCCGCTTGCTGCAACTAGAGAAGGCCCTCACACAGAAACAGGGACCTAACACAGCCAAAAATAAATAAATAAAATTTAAAAAAAAAAAAAGTCAACCCAGAGGCATCTCACATCTTTCCTGAGCATATGCACAGCCCTGGGCATGTGCATGGCTATCTAAATTCCCAGGAGAAGGTCTGGGTTTTTCAAACCCTTAATCCTCAAAGCAGCTCATTCTCCAGCCTTTCCTTCTGAGCTTTTTGTTTAGTCTGCTTTTTTTGCTGACTGATATCCATTGCCTGATACAGCAACAACGGAAAAATTTGCCTTTAAGTATTTTCCACAAATGTGTTCCGGTGACAACTTTAGCACTAGATGGGTTCCCAGTTTGGCAAGATAAAGACAAGCCTTTTGAGCCAGTGTTTCCAGGGAGCCACCTATACACGAGACAAGACAAAGCAAATAATTAAAATATATTCTGCTCCTCGTGGTACTATTACTGGGACTGTGTGCTGTTATTTTCAAAGCTACAGCTGAACTGGAGAACAGTGGCTGGAACTCTAGGGTAAGTTAAAATGCCCCAAAGCTCAATGTTCTTACCAAGATTCAGCTGATTTTTTTTTTTTTGATTAAGTACTTTCTAGGCTGCTGCAAACTTTTCATTAGTTTCCAGAGTTCCAAAAAAGTTGATTTTGACCATTTTTGCCTGTTTTTCCATTGCTTTTATGCCGAGGGGGACTCTTAGAGTTCCTTATTCCACCATTTTTGCTGATATCACTATAGTATTTTCTTTTTCAATTAGGATTTTGCTCTAATGGTTAACTTAAATTTAAGAGATTGCAGCAGGGTTAATTTTATGCATAAGGGAAATATTAGGGATTTTGGTGTGTGACTGAAAACTATCAAACCTGTGCCTGGAATGGGATATATGTATGATATTATGTGCAGTCCTCTAAATGCTTCCTAAAACTTAGAATTAATTTTGGTCTTTATGCAAATGTACAACAGTCAAAAGTCAGAGAGAAGCAAATATAACACAGAAAAGAATAATATAAAAATGGGGGGAAACCAAGCATTAAAAATGTAAATGAAAGCATTCTTTAAATTTCTAATTCAGTGCCTATTGGAGGATATAATGATAGGAAAAGACAAGCTTAGAAAAATTTGTTTACAGTGAGGGTGGTATAAGGAGATAGAGAGGAAGCCCAGTGCTTGAGTGTAAGCTGAGCCTGAATAAGTGAACCCAAATAGCACCACAACAGTGAACATCAAGTTAGTAACCTTCTTCATATCATTGGCGTGGTGCTAGTGCCTTTTTTTTTTAATTTAAAACTGAAATTTGAGATTTCTTTACATCTTTACACATACTTAAGGGCATGCATTTTAAAATTGTATTCTGTCATTTTAAAACCAAATTATATTGGTTCTTTTTGTTTGTTGTTGTTTGTGTGTGTGTGTGTGTGTGTTGTTTTGTTTTTATAGCAAGGAGCTGTACCTCCAACTAGTTCAGTTCCTCCTGTTGCTGGGGCCCCATCTGTCGGACAACCTGGAGCAGGATTTGGAATGGTGAGTGATGACCGGTGCTAAAAATTGTAATTAATACTTCTACGGCCTTCACCAAATCCCAGATTAACTATAGAATATAATTCTCCCCAAAATGCAGTAAAGTAAAATTTAAAAAGTTAAGTCATCTGCTTTAGACATTAAGTAGTCTACAAAGGGCATGATTGAGTCACTTATAAGACACTTAAATTCTGCCATCAAAATAACTTTTATAGTACACTGTTAATGTCATTTTTGGAGTACTATTTACCAAACATATTTTTAGCTCAATCATCAAAATCCACTTTTAATCACTATACTAGGACTTTTCACTTACCACGTTTATCAGTAGCAAATTTTAGAGCCATTTTCCATAAAGAAACAAGTTCTCATCTCTTCAAGAACTGTGCTTCCAGAAGATGGATAAACAACAACAAACAAGCCTGGGTGGGGTGAGGATGCCGTGTGGCCAGCCAGGCCCCTACTGCACCTCAGTGATTCTCTGCCACCTGCCAGCTTCACAGCACCCGTCGTTCAAAATTACAAATTATGCTTTCTCACAGACCTGGATTCCTCAGGGGATGTGGGGATATATGTATACGTGTAGCTGATTCACGTTGTGATACAGCAGAAACTAACAGAGCATTGTAAAGCAATTATACTCCAATAAAGATGTTAAAAAAAAAAAAAAAAGGAAAGAAAAATTTTCAGGAACGTATTAAAGACGTAAAGGTCAGGGCATTGCCAGGGTAGGTTCCACTCACGCTATGAACCGCTCTGCTTTCCAGCCTCCTGCTGGGACAGGCATGTCTGTGATGCCTCAGCAGCCCGTCATGTTTGCACAGCCCATGAGGAGGCCACCCTTTGGAGCCGCAGCTGTACCTGGCACACAGGTCAGTTTTTAAATGTCCCGCCAAAGAATGACATCACTTTATACATGTAAAACTGTCATGGGACAAACTGTTTAAAGATGTGTTTACCTGATACAGTCTTCATACCTGTTGCTTCAGAAGTAAAGGGAACATGGAAGAGAGATGAGCAATAGTGTGACATTTGGAGGAAAATGATGGCAATAACTAACTGTCCTAAGGTCCCTCCATTCCTCTCCTACTTAATTCAGAAGGGTTCCTGAGAACTACCAGGTGTTTAAAGTATCCAGACATTTAGTCCGGAAAAAATGAGCAGCTCTGATCGATACTCTTATTATGTGTTCCCAGAGTTAGCCAGACGGAAAGTTAGGGACACAGTCCTCCAGATTGCCACGTTTGCCCGAGACTAGTAACACAAACTGCAGTGAGTTTGCCAAACTGCAAAGCCTGAGGGAGCAGTTCCCACAAGGCTGCCCTCACATCAGACCCTTCAGGTCCCAAGGGCCACCCTCACTTCCAACCACCTGCCTACAAATTTGAGGGTTCCCAGGACCATCCTCAGATTAGACAGTTTTCCAGAATGACTCATAGAACCCAGGGGAGCGCTAACTTTATGATGACAGTTTTAGTGTAGTAAAAAGATGCAAATCAGATCCAGCCAAAAGAAGAGATGCGTAGGGCAGAGTCTGGGAGGGGCCCACACATGAGGCTTCTTTGTCCTCAGGGATGCATTCATTACCCACCTGGCATCAATGTGTGAGGATACGCAAGCCGTACTGCCAACCCAGGAAGCTTACCTGAGCTTCAGCCTGCAGGGTTTTTATTGAGGTTTCATTAGATAGGAATGACTGACTGAGTTCAACCACATGGGAAATAATTCAGTCTCCAGCCCTCCTCCCTCCCTGAAGGTCAGGCTCATATCCTGTGGCCCAAAGACTTAACTCTGTAATCACATGGCTGGTCTTTCTGGCATGGCTAACCCCCCACCCTGAGTCATCTTGTTAGCATAAATTATCAGGTGTGGTTCCAGACACCTGCCCTGAATAATAAAGACATTCCTATCACTCAGGACGTTTCCAGGGGTTGAGAGGTTACCTACCAGGGTCCAGGACAAAGGGCAAACCTCTCTTTAGATGAGGCCAAATTTCTTACTGCACAATGTGCTACCTTCATTTATGAAGATGCTAAAATATATGCACTCGGTTGAACTGTTTTGCTGCTAATAGTGATGTTCATATTGATGAATCACCCTTTCTTTCTTCCTCTTATAAATTGCCTGGCCAAAGTGAAGGTATATGTAGAACCAAAGAGGTCACTGTGAGAAATTGATTTAGATGGAGACAGAACATTGTAACTACTAGCACCATGCTGAGCAAACCAAAACACATAGCTCAAATATATTTTAAGGACATCAGTAAATAGTTTCACTTCAATAATGTTTTTAATTTACCACACAGGTATTTATATTGTTTCAGCCAAGGAATCCTACTGTGAACTTTCTGAGTGTACTCTAATCCTCTTTGCTTCCTTGAATCATTTCTAAATTCATTTTCTACCTGTTCCCAGAATTTGCTTTCAGCTTCTTTACTTTAACCCTCAAAAGCCATAATGACCAGGAGAGAGAATGGTGGGTGTCCAGAGAGATGAATTTACAATGTAAGAGACTCTAGCCTTCAAGGCCATAGCCAAAGCACTGGCTTCATGAGAAATCTTCTGTTCTGCTCTCATACTAATGAACGCTGCCTAAAGTTGTTTGGAGGGAGTGGGGTGGTAGTGAGGAAGCTTTTAGGTGTAATAGTTGGTTTTAAATTTAATCTAGATATATTTAAATTCTAAGAAGGATCTCATTTATTGTGACTGTCTCCTTGATGGTTAACTATATCCATGACTACCTACCACCGTTTTGAAAAAAAGGAAAGATGTTCCTATTTTTATGAACTTGGAAGGATGTTGTTGAGATTTTTAAAAGTCATTGTATTTGGTGTGCTGAAAGCTTTAGAAATAAATTAATATAATTTTATTACTTAAGGTAGTTTTTCTGTGTGATACCAGTGTTACAGAGCATCAGTTTGTTTACTTAATTCAAAGAATGAAAATGAAAAATAGATGATATGATGAAAGCACAGTGTTTTCATCATTTAATTGAATTTCTGGTAATTTAGGAAATGGTATGCCATACTTACACAATTTTTAGATTGTATTTCCTATATCAGAGAAGAAGCATAGCTGATTATATACTAGATAAGAAAATAAACATGAGTTGGTAGCTTTAGAAAACAAAACAGTTTTTCATTACTGATATGTGGACTATTCCACTATTGCTCAGTTGGCTAGTATCACAGTGTTGTCATATCACCTAATTATTAATTATAGACCAGTCCTTGAGTTTCTTATCTTGCAAACAACTTTGACCCTTACCTCGATCTTTCTATGAAATACGATCCTAGTTTTAAAAATGGAAATTTGACTGATAGATACTACAGTCAGTCAATAGTTCATGGACATAGGAACAAATCTGAAACTTCTTACTTCTGGAACTTTGTTTATGGAACCAATGAAAACATACATCCGTGCCTTACAATCCCAGGTCTCTGAGGTTTCCATCATGTTATAAGCATAGGAAATTAATTAGACTCGAAGGATACATGTCAGTTATTGCTCTGTGTAAATTCCATGACCTTTTTCAAGGCCTTGGACCCTAACATTCCTGCAAAAGCCTATTCCTAGAACTTGTGTCTGTCACACAATGAAATAATTTAGGTATTCACTAAACAGAAACAAGGTAAGAAAATTTTTTGTTGCTTTTGCTGCAGGTTTAGTATGATTCTTCTCTATAGTCTGTAATAATTAGTCCTCTCTACAAGCTGGATAGGCAAGATTGGAATTAGCGACATTCATAACTAGGAGACTATTTGCTCATCTGAAACTAACAGTGCCCCAAAACTTGACAGGTTTTCACGTAAAATACTTTACATGAAATCCTAGTATATTTAGCTGATATTTTTAAATAATTTCTTAAGTAACTTTCTGCAAGCAGTTTTCTTCCCATTTTTCCTTCACACTCACTCTCACTCTAAGAGAAGTCATTTATATTCCTTTATTAGTTTAGTGGTACTAATAACTCAAAGTAAAATGCTTTGAATAGAGAAATTGTTTGGGTTTGGTTTTTTTTTTTTTTTTTACTGTATATTCATAATAACTTTAATGTGACTAGTTTTTCACATCTTCCCTAACTAATATCCATATTGTTCTACCAGAGTCCTCAAATTTTACTTTGGCTAAATTTGATGTCAAAGAATGTCAAGAAAGCCAATATCCTTTGAAGTGTGTTTATAAATCCAAAATCTAAAACAACACTGTGACTAAGTAGAACAAAGTAGATTTTGTAAACTTTTAGCCATCTAATCTTCTGCATGTTTGTTTTCTGTGGTATGTGCTCGGCCTAATGCTTATCTATCTCTCTGTTTGCTTTCTGTTTCCACTATCTTGGGCTGGCTTTTCCCCCCTTAGCTTTCTCCAAGCCCTACACCTGCCACTCAGAGTCCCAAGAAACCTCCAGCAAAGGACCCATTAGCGGATCTTAACATCAAGGATTTCTTGTAAACAATTTAAGGTATCTAATATTGAGCTTTTCCTGTGGGCTTGTAATAATGACCTATGCTATGCTGAGCTATTTTATTAGGTATAATATTTGTACTTCTGTGTTTTTAATACATGTATATAATAATAATAATTTGAATGTTTATGCTTTTTAAATCAATATTGAAAGCTATCTCTATCAATGATTTTTTTAATCTTAATTTATAAAACTAAGAGGAAGAGAAACCTCCAAATTGTCCTTACACTGGAAAGCACAAAGATTATACTGATAAAGCAAAAAGTTGCCCAAGCTACTACATAAATTAGAAAATTACCACTTCATTCCATGATGACTGGAATTTATAGAAAGGTAACATTTATAATACTTCATTTAGAAATTGTCTAAGAATATATTTGGCTACAGTAATTGTAATTTTATTTTGCTTATTCTTATGTGGCCTCATCAAATAAAGCTTAGATTATTATCCTTGTATTTCTGCATTCAAGCAAAATTTTAAATTTCTAACATTCTAGTTTTAAATTTCTAATGTAATTTATGAAATTACATTATGACTAATAGTGGACTTACAGAAGAAAACTGATGAAGGAAAAGGGTTTACTACTAACCCCAGCACCTAACACAGTGGGTAGGTTCTCAACAAATACTTGCTGAATGTGGATGAACAGTAGTAATGATGCTTTTCATTTACATGGTATTTTTCGTACTTGCCAGTCATTAACTCTTTGACCATCTCTGTAGAAGATCAGACCCTGCGAGATAAACTAGTCAGATACTTCTGCCTCCATTTCACAGCTAAAGAAACTGTTCCTTGGCATTAAGTGATTTACCCAAGGTCACACTGGAAGAGCAGTTAAGAGTGTCGAAGCTTTTGGACCCCCGTCCACTGTTATTTTTATCGTATATCTACTACCTATACTTTTTTAAACTTTCTCAAATGCCTACTAAGATTTTTGTGGATTCCTGCCGTATGAGTTTTTTCTTCATACAAAATTAATAAATAATTTATCATTTTAAGGCCTTGGCATCTCAGCCAAGTAATTCTCCTTGTGCCCAACTTTTCTGTCCCACTTTGGTTTGGATTGGGCTGAGGTAGACATCATGTAGGCCTAAGTAAGACAATGAGCGCTTATTTCTTAGCAGCTGAGGTTTCAGGAATGACCGAGGACACTGCAGGAAGCAGCCTTTTATCCACCTTTTATTCAGTAACGTTGCTGTGAGTCTATGCAGGAACTCTGATAAGGACCTGAAACGGAGATGCTTTAGACAGTCCCTGCCCTCAGAGATTCACAGTCAAAAGAGGGACAGATACAGACTATATTATGAAGAAGAGTTACCCCCATGGCTAAGCCTGAAGACCCCAGGAAAGTTTTCCTGGCAGAGATGATGAAGCATGGGAGATAGCCAGGGTGACTAGTTGGGGGTGGCATAAGTGAAAGCTTTGAATCGCCAGGGATGTCTCCCCTCTGTTCTGTTCTGTCACTTGTGCAACTGTTTAGTGGCTCCTTGAAAACCATAACTGAAAAGGACCAAAAAAAAAAAAAAGGGAGTCCCTGCCCTTCCCCCTTTTTTTCACTGCCCTTTTTTTAAGGTTAGCTGTTCTTAATTGGTATTGAATGTCTTGCTAAGGTTTCTAAGTATCCAAATTTCAAAATCTTGCCGATAGAATTTTCTTATCTAAAAATGAAGCTGTACATTGAAAGTTTTTTTTTCCCCCCTGGATGAAATTTTAAGCTTGTTTTAAAGAATTGTGAAAAGTATATAAATGTGACTTTGGTAATACAAAAACCTTTGGTGTAAAGATTTTCATTGTAACGGCGAAGTAGAATTGCAAGGAAGGTAAAATGTTTGAGGAGTACGTAGTATTGTTTTCTAATTCGAGTGCTTTTTATCTTTACAGCTGCAATTTTTGTGACTGAATAGGAAAAAAATAATGAGTTTGGACACTTCAAATAAGACTGATGCTCAGAGTTTCAAAGGGAGCCACCAGTACCAATCCCAATGCTTATACATAACTTCTCTTCCAAAATGTGTAGCACAGCTGTGAAAGTGAACATTAGGAATGTGTACTACCTTAGCTGTTATCCCTACTCTCAAAATTGTAGTGTATATGGGTTCTTTGTGTGTTGTACGATGTAAACAACGAATGGATGTTTCTAATGCCTTTAGTGCTTTTCTGGACCTCACCCATGGATGGATGATGCAGCTGTTGTGTGGTGAGCCATTTGGAAAGACGTGTCTGTGTTTCTGAAGGTTTCAATGTATATATAACTTTTGGACAAACCTAAACTCTCCCCATAAATTCTCTTTTCTTCTGTATGTACGTTACAAACATAGTGTGATGATATCAGATAGTAAAGAAAACACTCTTAAATATACAGAACTTTTTTCGGTGTGGAGTACACTTTTCCAATCACAGAAACTTCAGCTGTTGTGGGAAATGTTTATTTTTGTGGCACTGTATATGTTAAGAACTTTTATTTTAAAAAAATATAAAGGTTAATGTCCATAACAAATATTTCTCCTCGAAGCTACCTTCTCAAGAATGAAAATCATATGGGAAGAATTCCATATTCAATCACTGCTATATTAAAATATATATTTTAATTATATTTGACAGGTTTTGCATCTAAATTGACCTATTTGTTCAGTTTTGACTCAAGGCACTGAAAAGTGAAGGGTCCATTTCCGTCATGTCCGTGAAAATGCAATTAGAAATGTGCTATTCAAGTGATTATAAAGGCACCCCAAGGTATAACTGTAATTTAAAGATTACTGCAAATATTTTTATTTT
The DNA here is from genome assembly GCF_009873245.2 of Balaenoptera musculus. Classification (NCBI taxonomy): domain Eukaryota; kingdom Metazoa; phylum Chordata; class Mammalia; order Artiodactyla; family Balaenopteridae; genus Balaenoptera; species Balaenoptera musculus. The sequence continues at coordinate 73,388,761 of NC_045796.1, forward strand.
CTTGTGGGTTTTATGTACATCTGTTAATTTAGTATTTCTTTATGTGTTCTGTAGAGTAGTGTTCTTCCATCCCTCAATTGAGCTCAAAGTAGGTTTTGTTGTACCATTGTGATTAGAATTTAAACTAAATCAGAGAATTGTATCCTTTACTGTACATATTGTATTCTTTAATTTTTAAGTTGTTGTCATATTGTCTGTGCTGATGGCTTGGCTTAAGATTTCGATGCATAAATGAGATCACTGTTGATCAGTGTTGCTAGTGGCTTGGCAGTTCTTCGTTAAAGCATATTGGGTTGGAAAGGTGTTTGCCTTTTTTTCAAATTATTCAATAGATGTATGGTACCATTTAAAAGTGGTTGTATCTGAATTTACTGTGGGGATAACATACACTGTAATGGGGAAAAATTACCTAAAACCAATTTCAAAATGGCTTTTCTTTGTATTTCAGTTTAAAAACCCAGTGCATGTATGCCCTCTGAGATGCAATAAACACCTTGAACAAAGAAAATGCAAACATAATCTTTCTCTTTTGATTATTTCTTAGGGGAAAAAGTCTGTTTCAGATGACACATGTATCATATACAAAATATTGCAAATGTTAAAACATTTAGGATGAGAAATGCGGTCTGTGCCAACATAGTTTTGATTATTTTCCAATAAAGTAAAGACAAGGATAAAAAGAACAATTTTAATCAGCTGTCATTGAACTTGGGACTCCGTGGCTACTGCCAAATACACTGAAATTCCATATTCCAAAAAAGAAAAGGATGAACTTTCTTTTAAAATATGCAGTTAAATTCTTATAATAGTTCTGTAAGAATTCTCTGTGGAAGTTGAAGAATTGTATGATTTTAGGTAATAGTTTACAGTACTCACACACTTGCATGCACAGATACTTGGACACAAAGTCTAGATTAGCCAATTTTAGTAAAATTGGATGACTTGATGCCTATAACTAGATTGTTACAGTGTCTCAAAAGGTAGTCCAATCTCAAATAGAAGTATTCCTCAAACAGAAGCACATTTCTATTTCTAAAATTGTCTTTCCCTTAGTTACCTAGGATTTGTATCTTGAGAACTAACTTTCAGAAGCTGGTATCTGAGTATGTAATGTGATTTTTATAGATTACATTTTGATCGTATGTTACTTTGCGGGCATATTGTAATAAAAATGTGTTTCAGATTGTAAATAATTTTAAGCTTAATACTGCATTTTTAATATGCTTTTTTCCCTTCATTGAATGACCCATGTGGTATAAATTCTTAATAGGAGAAGCTACAACAGCATTATTTTTAAATTGGATGCTGGAACCTTGCTGTGGTGAGATTCTTGATGTCCTTGGGTGGGGAATTGTCTTATAGATGAGATGCCGGATCAGGTCCTCTGCTCAAACGATTTATCTCTCTGGAGAACTTTCAACACAGGTCCATTTTACCCGCGGTGTTCTTCCTCGTGGTGCGCATGCCTTTCCTGCCTCTCCTGAGCTCTGCATGCATACACACGCGAGCACAGTATTCAGGGTGTGACCACACCACTGCTCACACAAGGGGTCACTTTGCTGGCCAGCAAAGGGCCCTCTGCCTTAATTCCCTCCCCCAACCCCACGAGTACATTAGTTCTTCTTTTTTTTAATTTTTATTTGAGTATAGTTGATTTACAATGTTGTGTTAGTTTCTGCTGTACAGCAAAGTGAATCAGTTATACATACACATATATCCATTCTTTTTAAGATTCTTTTCCCATATAGGCCATTACAGAGTATTGAGCAGAGTGCCCTGTGCTATACAGTAGGTCCTTATTAATTAATCTATTTTATATAGTACTATGTATATGTCTTAGAGGTCTTTTCACTTACTTGGATACTGCTGGGCTGTTGTATTTCTGATGACTAAAGAATAAATCTCATATAGTGCAGTTATTGTCAGATGTTACTAGAGTTTGAATAGCTCTCCCAGCTCATTGCAATGCAAGCATTAACACCAATTGAAAACCCATCTTGAGTTGAAGGTTTGAATTACTTTATGGTGTAATGATTACAACAAGTGGTTCTCTCAGTACTGAAGTGTCTCCTTTGTTCTCTGTCTTTCATGTTATTTGTTGTGCTTTTTAAAAAAAGAATAAAGACCAAAGACTTCTGGGGAGGAGTCATGGGGGTCAGAAGAGGAAGAAAGGAGTGGACATGAAAAAATACATGAGAACTTGATTCACTGAAAGATAAGATGTGCAAATCCCTCTGTCTGCCTCTTAAATAGGCACACCTTTAACAATAGATCTCCAAATTTTTGAAGGTGGAGAAAGGGCATGGTCTTGTAGCAGTAATGACAGTGTTTCTTGTGTGGAAGTAGTTGATGAAACTCAAAATGTGTGTTGTCTTAGTTGAAAAGTCACGTTGGTCTATACTTTTGAGGCAACAGGCTTTGTGGTAGTTTGTTATTCATCCTCTTCGACTGTAAGAAAACTTCTGTTTCTCATAGCCTTGCTGACAGCACATTTCACTACTGGATACATCATTCGGGTCTCCTGTATGAGTGGAAATGTATGAGGGAGCAAGGTTTCGTGATTTAGTGATATGGTCGTTAACCTTAGCTAAACTCTCAGAGCTGCAGCACTAAATCATCCAAGTTCATCTCCACTTATGACATGCCTCGTCAAACAATTCTGAAAGAGGAAGCCATGCTATAATTGATTTCATAATTAGGTATTCTGTATCTGATCGCAGAACAGAGATTTTCAAACTCTTTGTCTCAGAACTAAATTTGAACTTTTTTTCGCCGCGCCGCGCGTCATGTGGGATCTTAGTTCCCCAATCAGGGATCAAACCTGGGCCCCCGGCAGTGGAAACGTGGAGTCCTAACCAATGGACTGCCAGGGAATTCCCTGAAGTTTATTGAGGACCTCCAAAAGCTTTGTTTATATGGGTTATGTCTGTCAATACTTACTATGTTAGAAATTAAAACTGAGAAAATTTTAAATTTTTGTTTAATTCATTTTTTAAAATATTAAAACTATTCTATATTAACATCAATAAAATATTTTTATGAAAAATTCCAATTAAAAAAAATTTAGAAGAGTGACATTGTTTTGCTATCTTTAATCTCTTTAATGTTAGACTTAACAGAAGACAGCTACATTCTTATATCTGCTTCTGCATTCAATCTGTTGTCATATCCCATGTCATGCAGTCACTGGGAAATTTCACCATGAGCACAATTGTGAGAAAATGAGCATCCTAGTATTATTATGAAAACAGTTTTTACCTCACAGTATTGTTATAAAAATAACTTTAACCTCACAGACCCTTCGAAAGGGTCTCAGATCCTCAAGAGTCCCCAGACCACACTTGGATAACCACTTCTTTAGATCTGAAAGAATTGTTCTCATGTTCTTTGAAAGAGAGAAAACATTTACTAGTTAACAGATTGCATCATTTTCTGTGTGTGTGAACAGAATAACCCTACCACCACCATGTGTCTTGTTCAGTGTCTGAACAAATGCCCTCCTCCACCAACCCCACATTACTTTTTAAGCAACTTTGAGACATGTACAGGAATGGGAATTCTGTGTCAGACTCCACAGAAGGGCATCCCTGCTCAACCACCCACTGTTACCTTAGGCAAGTTACATAAGTTCTCTAAATTTGTTTTCTTGTCCGTGGAAAGGAGAAAATTTCTATCTGTGTACTTACTCTTCAATGAGATAATCCATGGAAAATGCTTGGCACAGAGATAGTGCCCAATAAATAACTGCTGTTGTTACTTTTAGAATTACTATGGCTGTTTTTGCTATAGATTTTGTCATTTGTCTATGATTGTAAGAACACTAAAGGATGGAGAAGATGGAAGTATAAAAAGTAGTCAATAATAGGAATATTCCTTAATAAAGTACAATCACCAGAAATACTAAACGTGTTTTAAAGTTTCATCAACGTAAGTGCCTGTTCCACATATAAATACAGCTCACAATTCAACACAGAGCCCGAGGATGAGGTATCTGAGCAGGGTACAAACAACATCTACCACTGAGTTCAACTTGATTCCCTGGAGCCTCTTCCTGGGCACAGTTTCCAGTGTCTAATGACACTTCTTAAGAACATAAATGAAAGATACTGATATGAAAGGTGCTTTGGGCCCATAATAGAATTGTTGCCATTGGCCAAAAGTGTTTCTACTTGGAGATCAGATATCTTTAAAAAATACACTTTAATAGTGATTTTTTAAAAATAGGAGAAATATTTAATGAGTATTTGACAGAGATGGAAGGTAAAAATATCCAGAATGGACATAGTATGTGCAGGTTGCAACACTGAGGACTGGAGTAGGGAGAGAATTTTGAACAGAAGCCTACAGCAGCAAGAGACTATAGCCTAGGACAGAACCCAGGCCTGCAGACAGCAGACCACAGGTGAGTAGGACCTAGAAGAGCCCCCTTCCAACAAGGGGAGGGGGAGACAGTCTTCTTTTAGTGATCGTGTTCTCTGCTGTTAACCCACTCTTTAATGCTAAATTCATCTCCAGATACCCAAACAGCCCGTGGTTCATCTCTCTCCTTCAGAGTACGGAACATCTTTGGGGTAAGTCAACTAATTTTGTAATTAATAATTGTGTTTGTAAAACCTAAACAGGAAGTTAAAACTTACAGCCTGAAGTGACTTACAAATTTGTGCCAAGGAAATTTAGAGTTATTTTTTAAATCACCTGCTATTTTGGATCACATGGCTTTTGGCACTCCATTGAAAACAGGACATGCAGTTGTGACCATGTGTGTAATATTTTATATGTAAATTTGGGGCCAGATTTTTTAAAAATCTATCTCTTCTAGCAGGGAAAAAATATATATATGGCTTCAAAGCTACACTAAAAGGAACATTTAGTTTAGAACAGAGACAAAAGTGTTCCTATTTGATTGGGTTCAGAACAAAATATAGTTACGTAACTGGCTAGTTGGTGATGTGTTAACTAATGGGTTAGTTCACTGTAAAACCACATAATGTTTATAACTTAACTTGTTGCTTTATGTCTAGGTGTTATCAAACTTATTGATAAATATTCTACAAAAATGTTTAACAAACATGTCTAAGAGTGAACTCGTTATCTGTTTACCTCAAGGCTGGTTTTTCTGTCTAGGTTGGTGGTCTCACTGTCTACCTAGTCTCCCAAACCAGAAAGTTAGTGTGACATTACACCCTCAATTCTTCTCCCCTATATTCAGTGAGCCACTAAGTACACTGAACATTCTGCTCTCGGAATGTCTTACAAGTTGCCCTCTCGTGCCATTTCTGTGGCCACTTTCTTAGGACAGTAGCTCTTTACTGGGCTTTTTGCCTCTAGTCTAATCCCCACTCAAACTCACCCCAATTCAGCCTACATGGTTGGCCAGGTTTCCCTTTCAAAATTCTCATCTGATGACATGACTTTTCCCTGACTTCAAAACCTGCATGTAAAGGTTGAAGTCCAAGCTCTCTAGCATGGCATTCAAGTCAAACGTCTATTCAAGGCTAGAAGTCTAGTTTGGAGCCTCATTTCTTGCCATTCCTCGCCACTAGCAGGAGCTAACCTCTCATGGCAGCAACCCCCAACACTGCGTCCTAAACACACAGGACAGTATCACACTTCCATACCTTTGCACAGGCTGTTTCATCTCCTGTGGGTGCCCTCCACTCCCCCAAGCTCCCCACTGATAGGCTGGCAAAATTCAACGCATCCTTCAAAACCCAACTGAGGTATCACCTCCTCTAGGAAACCTTTCTTTTCATCACACTGCCCACCCCGATAGAGCTGATCCTTCTCAAATGTGTTCCTTCAGCACCTTGTACTTGCTTCACCTTTTTCACACTATTTTTTAAACATGTGTCTGACTTCCTTACTATATTATGAATTTTTTGAAAAAGGGTAGAATCTAGTACTTAACTCTATATCCTATGTGCCTAAGATTGGACTCAATAAATGTTCGTTGAACTATAGTGATTTGACCTAACCTATAGTGTAAGCAGATCATGAATAAAAAAAAAAAAAATTATCTCATTTCCAGGAAACAAGTAAAATTGGATTTTGTCCCTGATTGTAAAATGATTGCCTATGTTCAGGAGTTTTGTAAATTTGACTCATTTCTTACCATCATAAAACAGAATTTGACAGTGTTATTGCTAAAATGTGTTTCCGCTTTATAAAAATACTGAAAAGAATACCATCTATGTGTCTGATAGTTTTACCACCACTTTCCTTACCAAACTACTTAAGATAGTTTACAGGAAAAAATATAAAGATAGGTAAAACTGAGAAAACATTTTATTGGGGAGAAAAAGACAAACATCATTGTGCACAGAAGGAAAGTGTAGGAGCTGGAGGAACAATTAATTTAGGGAAGATAGGTTTTCATGGTGGTTCCCAAATGAAGCTAAATTATGATCATCATAATTCCTTGGAGAGCTTTATCAAATATAGATTTCTGGGCCTCACTCTTAGGGGCTGCAAGGTAGATCTCAGTGGGGCCCTGGAAGCAATCTTTCTAAAATAATTCCCTAGGTCATTCTGATGAGCAACCAACTTTGGAAACCACTGAAATATCATAAATCTGGTGGACTCACAGGGTGTAGCTCTATTTGAACGTTATAGATAATTCCAGCAAAAGAGAAAATTTCTGAAGTCTTCAAAATAGGAAAGCCACGGAGAGTATTTTGTCTCATCTATAGTCTAAAAATTGAGACATGTAGTTCCTAGTCATAAAAAGGCGGTCCCTATGGCATTATGATACATTAGCTGCCACCAAAAACCAACCTTTCGTTTGGCGGGTGTGTGCAGGGAAGATGCTGGACCAGTGAGCGCCCAGGACATCTGTCCAGGGAGCCACATCAGCCACGTACCATCTACGGGAAGTGGCACCACTGCCCATTGGGTGGGTACAATGGTGTTGCTTATTTTCCCAGGCCACAAAGAGAGCCTTTTAAAGTAAATGTTCCAAGTACAGTGGCAGAATACTAAATTTGGTTCTGTCTTAGAAATAACACGCTTTTATCTTGAGGCAGTTGCTTGATAAAGTGGTAGTTTTGTTTGGCAGCAGAATCTTGGCACCAAGCCCACTCTGATTTTTAAAAGAAAAAAAGAATTAAACGGCACTTTTGTAGGTATTGTAAAGAAAAACTGTTGAAAAGCTTAAAAGGTGCATCTTCTAAGATTGTTAGCTGCAATTTTTTCCAACAACTGATCAACTTAAAGGAGTTATGAGGGAACAAATGAATGTGTCCTCTCAGATCTCTGTACTGTATACTAGTCTGTTCTTTTCTCCTATACGCTGAGATCGATGTTGTTTTGTGATCTGGTATCTGGGTCAGTAGCTGTAGTTTAAATCCTAAGGAACGCAAAAATTGCAGTTTTTACTCCTGTCAATTAAGAGGAGAAGAACGGAACGTGCTTAGAACAGAAAGGGACTTCTTCTCATTTTCCAGAAGCCTCAGTCATCTAAGGATTACTCTTGGAAAGCCCCTGGAGGGCTTATCGAGCTGAGAAGAGAGTAGTTCCTTAATAGGCAGTTCTTAGAAAAACCTTGTATTTTTGGCTAAACCCCAGGAAGCTGGAGGTTTAAGAGCAACATAGTGGTGGGAAGGGGAAGTTGACAGTTTCAGAAAACAAGAGTTGCAACACCCCAATCCTCCCAAAACGTGTACCAGCACACACTCACACTCACACTAGTTCTTCAGGGATGATTGATTGCTGATCTCTGCCCTTAGGAACTTCCAATCTTTCTTTCAATTATAGGAGGTAATTTCTATCATTTTATAATATTAATTACAATTATCAGCATATTATATTTGGTGACCATTTACTTCACTCAGGGCAGTCTACTAGGATTAGACAATTAAAGCTATTGTATTCCACGTCCTGAATTTTCTCCAATACACCAGAGTCGCTGTACCTGTGTGATGTGTTTGCATAAACTGGGTGCAGCTGTATGGCTAATTCTCAACTTTCAATACACTCACTACCAGTCAAAATCACAAATATTTTAATGGTTAAGGATTTGGGGGTATAATAAAACATCTGGGAAAGATTTTTTTCTTGACTTTCGAGATGAGAATTTCATTTGGTACAGAAGCAAGTTGATGCTGTAGACAACTGATGTTTCTCTTCTTTTAACAGAGCTTTAAAAAATGTATGTTAAGCTTTTTTATGAAAAATGTTCTATAACACCTTACAAAACTCATTCTGAACAGAACTAAATTTTATATCAATTATTCAGCCAGCATTATGAACATAACATACATTGGTAGGCTTTCACAAGCTAGTATGGGTCGCATAGCTACTAGCACCAAAACTCAATAGCTCTAAACAACTGTAATTTTGTAGTTTTTAATAACTGGTTTTTGTTGTTGTTGTTTTAGTAGTTTAGTAGTTTGTCTGCATCTTCTCTCTCAGGCTGTCACTTTTGGGGACTGATCTAGACTTGCCTTGACAGCTGCTTTCAAGTATAGTTTAGGAAATGAGATAACCAAACTTGTTAAGATTATTTCCAGAGTAAAAGTAATTTCATGTCATCCATTTCGGTTATCAGAGGATAACACTTGGGGCTTAATATTTTTGTTATATTTTGGATACTTGAACTTACCAGCAAAGGAAATTCTGGTAAATGAGATGATAATCGTATGGTATATTACAAATCACTGATGAAGCTGAATGTAAAATACAGAGACGAGTAAAAAAAAATGAGTAGTAGTTATGCTGAGCAAAAGGCTAAAGGAACTTTCCAAACTCATCTGTATTCACTTGTGTGAACAGTTTCCAGAGTTTTGCTCTTATCTGTGCCACATGTGTGAGAGTATATACTATACACATTTCAGTATATGAATGCATACACAGAGGATTTCAAAAGCATAAATGTGAGATTTACTACTAGGAAAACATTTACAAATATAGATTAAAATGTGATCATATTGTCTCAGCGTGGTAAAACCACACTGGAAGGCAGTAATGGATCATATGGTCACAGTGACTGGAATCTAGATTAAAGTAGACATTCTAAGCAGACTACTTGTCCCCGGGGCTTGAGAAAAGTGAATGAATTTTAACATGTTATTGGAAATTTTAAAATATTACTGAAACGAAAGACTTCAGAGGCAAGTTCTGAAGCAGAGATTATCTGATTAAATATTTACATGGCATGGGGGAAGGGGAAGCTGGGACGAAGTGAGAGAGTAGCATCGACATATATACACTACCAAATGTAAAATGGATGGCTAGTGGGAAGCAGCTGCATAGCACAGGGAGATCAGCTCGGTGCTTTGTGACCACCTAGAGGGGTGGGATAGGGAGGGTGGGAGGGAGGCTCAAGAGGGAGGGGATATGGGGATATATGTATATGTATAGCTGACTCACTTTGTTGTACAACAGAAACTAACACAACATTGTAAAGCAATTATACTCCAATAAAGATGTTAAAAAAAATATTTACACGGCAGAGCAGGGGATGAGGCATAACTACAGGACCCTGGCACTCCTCAGTTTGAAGGCATTTTTATCAGAAATACCCGAACCAGTAGGGAACATGGCAAATGTCTGATTCCTATGCCATGCTACAATATTCTGATATTAAAATTCTCATTACAAATAAACGTCCCCATTATTTGAACATGTGCTATATACAATATGTGGTTAGGATAATACCTCTAGTATAATATTTTGGAGCCTTATCATGCAGCACGGAGTAGATAATTCCCTGAAAGAGTAAGCCTCAAGGAATACTGGGTGTTATTTTTAAGCATGTATTTATCACCTCCTCTGTGCCAGGTATAAGCACTTGAGATAATGATCATGAAAGTGAGGAGAAGGAGATTGGTTGGCCTGGGATTCCATTCATACCCCATTGCCTCGTTCCTCTGCTGACTGCTTTATTTTATGAGTTCCCTGGGCCTGGCCCAAGTTGCAACTTGTGGGTTTAGAATAGACACTTGTTATGGACTGAGTGTTTGAGTCCCCCCAAAATTCATGTGTTGAAGCCCTACCCCCAATGCAATAATATTGGGCGATGGGGACTTAGGGAGGTAATTAGGGTTAGATGAGGTCATGAGGGTGGGGCCCTCATGCTGGGATTAGTGCCCTTGTAAGAAGAGACACCAAAGAGCTTGTTCTCTCTCTCTCTGTGTCTCTCTCTCTCTCTCTCTCTGAGAGCACACAAAGAAGAGGTCATGTGTGCACACAGCAAGATGGCAGCCACCTACAAGCCAAGATCAGAGACCTCAGAATGAAACCTACCTTGCCAGACTTCCCAGCCTCCAGAACTGTGAGAAATAATTTTCTGTTGTTTAAGCCACCCGGTCTATGGTATTTTGTTATGGCATCCCAAGCTGATTAAGAATTACCTGGACTGTGGGTAAAGCAAACTAGCCCAGACTGGGATCACAAGTTATTTTGGCCACCATGCTCTAGACAGTTTCACTAACTGGATCAAACTGACAGTTAGTAAATACAGAAAGGAGTAGACAGGGAATTGCCCTCCTAGACTTTATTTAGGAAAAAAAAACATCTGAGGATGATTTTTTTCCCCTTAGTTGAATGGCAAATCGATAAAGAATTGTGAATCTGCCTATACACTGACCCCATATAATGACAACATGATTTCACCACCAATTAGACCAAATATCCTAAATATCTCTGAACTTTATGATTTGGCCATTGAAGAAAGCTAGAAAAATCAGTTTATTAAAAAGATTGTTTTGGTTTGTTAATTAATTGGAGATTAAAAATCATCTCCAGTTTTTATAAAAATCAGTTTTGGTCAAAAATACTTTTAAGCCTTGGCAGATACTTTTTAAAATCAGTACGGCTTCCCTGGTGGTGCAGTGGTTAAGAATCCGCCTGCCAGTGCAGGGGACACGGGTTCAAGCCCTGGTCCAGGAAGATCCCACATGCCGTGGAGGAACTAAGCCTGTGTGCCACAACTAGTGAGCCTGCGCTCCAAAGCCCTCGAGCCACAACTACTGAGCCTGCGTGCCACAACTACTGAAGCCCGCACGCCTAGAGCCCGTGCTCCGCAACAAGAGAAGCCACCGCAATGAGAAGCCCATGCACCACAATGAAGAGTAGCCCCTGCTCACCGCAACTAGAGAAAGCCTGCGCGCAGCAACAAAGACCCAATGCAGCCAAAAATAAATAAATAAAATAAATAAATTTATAAAAGAAAATTAATAAATAAAATCAGTAGCCAAAATATATGTTATAAGAAAACCACATTAAAGAATGATGATGCTATTTCCAGGCTATTTATAGTTTTAGATCCACATCCTTCTAACGCCCAGCACTTGGTTCAATTGCTTTATCCCAATATTCTTAATTAACGATCACAGTTCATTTTTTTTAAAAAAATCAATTAATTAATTAATTTTATTTTTGGCTGTGTTGGGTCTTCACTGCTGCGCATGGGCTTTCTCTAGTTGCGGCGAGCGGGGGCCACGTTTCGTTGCGGTGCGTGGGTTTCTCATTGTGGTGGCTTCTCTTGTTGCAGAGCATGGGCTCTAGGCTCATGGGCTTAGTTGCTCCGCGGCATGTGGGATCTTCCTGAACCAGGGCTCGAACCCGTGTCCCCTGCATTGGCAGGCAGATTCTTAACCACTGCACCACCAGGGAAGCCCCACAGTTCACTTTTGATGAGAGTAAACATTTGATTTAGTAGTATAAGGCCAAAGAATTATGAGTAATTGAAATTGTCAACATTGGGTTAAAATGCAAGATAAACACTATACAATTTTTACAGTATGTAGCAAGCTGACCTAACAATAGAAAGCAATAAGTTATATTCCTGAATTAATTTTAATTACTAAACAATATTTAAGTAGTGAAAAGATTTTTCTTATTACTGGACAACCCCTCAAATGGAATGCTATAGAGAAAAATTAAAATCTAAATTATGGAGTTAAAGTATATAATCTTTATGGTCTCTTCTAATCCTGGGATTCTAGAAAATAAGAATTTCAAAGAATTCTTTGATCTACAAACAAAAAGCATAATGATTTAAAGAAGCTGGAAAAAAAAGGTAATGATTTGTGCACAACTCTGATCTTGGTCATACATATATTTAAATCTTTTTCAAAGTGAATATTTGGGATTTAACTAGAAGCATATCAAAAAAGGGAAAATGTCTCTTCTGCCCACACAGTTATTGATTTAAGCAAGAAAAAACATATATAAAATGAAATATGTTATTTGGGTAAAGAAAAAAACATAATTCTAAGTTTCAGTTGTTTTATAAATAGTTCTTTGAATTCACCCATTGATAAGTCTTTCTAAGCAATAAGTCAGTATCATCCTTTACACACAGTAGACAGCTTATGTGTGTGTGGGTATATTTGTTTAGCTAAGAGGATTCAAATTAATTTTCTATTTCAAATCCGATAAGTGTAACAGAAGAAGTATGTGAAGTAAAACCTTCTGAGTAATGTAGTACATTTTAGTGGTCCTAAATAGATCATATGAGATCCATGATTCTCTTGGGAAAGAGAAGAAAATGAGAGAATCAAACCTCTGCAAATAAAATGAGCTAAAATTTTATATTTTTGAAAAGTATATTATACAGTGATTTTAACGAAATCATGTATATTCAGAACTTAACCTTAAGAACCAAACTGTTGACAGTAAGCACCATAAATTCCTCCAAACTGACTCAAACCCAGGACTTATTATCTAAGAAACTAAGATGAAGAATGCATGTGTGTTTGCAAGAGTGCAAATGTGCAAAATTCACCTTGGAACATTTTTAGTCGCAGTGATCATATAGATGTTTCCCCAAAAAAGATTGGATCAAAGTTTTTGAGACCATAGCCCTATTCCACTACCACCAATGATAAAATACTTCCCAGCAAAATGTGCTTAGAATTAAGTAGAATCATTTTTTTAAATAAACAGTTAATTTAATACTTGCTAAAACCTTGTATGTAAAACATATATACAAATACAGTAAGAGTTATAGTTGATTTATTTTTTAAATTTTTATTGAATGATTTTTAACAGATTCACATTATAAAAGAATATAACTTGTGCTAAATTTCAGCTGTTTTCAACACCATTTACAAAATCACTTTTTAACATAATCTAATCATGTATTCCTTTGCATACTAGTCAAGGGTATAACTTCCCCTTATTACAGAAAATAATAACAAGTAAAATAAATTGGAACTCAGGCAGAATCAATGACTTGGGTGTGTCCCAAGAGAAGAGTGTGTACCCTAGACATTACCAGGAAGAGCAGCCCAGAAATAAGGTCTGCAACTCTTGAATTTTATAGTGTACTCAATTACAAATCACTAAAACGCTTTAAACATAATGGCCTGAACTAAACCGCTTGTACAACAACCATTCAGCAAATATCTGATCATTCAAGAAATATGTATTGAGTGTCTACTCTGTGTTTTGCCCCAGGGCAGCCACTGGACTCTGTCTGCTGAGGCTGCCATGATGGCCCGAGTGTGTGCACCGCCTTGGTCCCTAATGAAAATGATCAGAACTTTCTTTTAAAAATTATATTCATAAATTATACTCATTTTGTTAAAAGGACATATCCAAAATCGCTAATCAGAGAATTCACCAAAATAATATGTCTATGGCCCTATTAAGAAAAGCGAAGTTTGTCAAGGGGAAGAAAGGCTTTCTCTTAAAAAAGACGATAGAATTCCTTGTCTCAAACTGTAACACCTCATTCATAGGAGACTGTGTAGCTGTATAAAATGATGTGGCTTTCAACACCTGATCATTTATTAACATTGGAACTGTCTTCCTACGCATACTTGAAAAGTCCATGTTTTGAATACTAGTTAAATAAAAACTTGAGATCTTAAAATGTCTCAGTTTCCCTGTTTTTAAATTAGATTTATTTCATAGAACAAAGTAGTTCTCCCATAAATAATAACACTTCAGTTGGTATTTTTTTAAAGCAGTAAAACAGTTAATAGTTTTGTTTATAAAGCTTGCTGTTCATTGTAATTCTTAAAAAAAAAAAAAGAAAGAAAGAAAGAAAAAAAACTAGTTTCTCAGACCCAATGGAAAACACAATATAAACATGGAGGGCATGAGCTGAATGGGTCTACCTCAGAGTAGTACAAACTGTGTTATAACTGTCTCAAACTTGATTCTACTTGTGTTACTGCCCCCTCTGTATATGCAGTTTCACATTTAATACACAACCGGCACCCTATTAGCCTCTTCTTAGAGTAGGACCCTGAGAGTTAGTCCATTGAGAAATCACATATTATTTATGATACCAGCTTGAAATTTTAAAGAGTGTCTAATCTTTAACAAGGCAGAAAGAAACAAAAATTTTCCCACCAATGAAACTTATCACCATGTAAAGAAGAATATATACTTGGCATTGAAGTGTCCATCTAATTGTAGGATGTGTACCTACACCTTTTTAAAATGTATGAAAAGCTCCTAATTTTGAAAAAATAAACATGTTGAAATACTATTGATAGGGTTCAAGTCCAAGCAAAACCTATGAAGTGATCTTTACTCGAGTAATCAGAACTAGTTTTCTCTGCGATGTAGGTCATCCACAACCTCGTTTCAGGTATCCGTTAGCCGTAGGTGCAACTGGCGTCATCCCCGTGCATCCAGAGGCAGATCTGGGCGTACTTGAGGGGCGTGATGCGCACGGCCACGTTGTAGTCCTTCTGAACACCGTTTATGTCCACCCACTGGTGGCCGGAATAGACCGCGATGATTTTGCGTTTCCATCTCTTTCTGTCTGGATCTTTCAGACGCAGATAGACCCCAGAGCCAGTGGAGCCCGACTCGGCATCGCAGTATTGATAGAGAAGATCATTGGATTCATCGGACACACTGCAAAACCGGTAGACTAACTGATCTGCCCTGTCGTGATCAAATCCTGAGAAGTGGATCATCCCGCCTGGCAGCTTCTTGATGGTGGGACTGATTCCCAGCTCCATGTATTTCTTTTTGTGAGCACGCTTCAGCTCCAGAAGGGCGTAGTCATAATCCAAGGCCGCGTCTCCCCTCCCTCCTCTAGCCCAGCCTTTGGGGATGTGGGTGTTCTTGACCCGGGTCCACTGGAAGGAGGGCATCCCATCAGCAGCTCTCTGACCCCGAGCCGATTCCTTTCTCCTTCTTCCGGCCTTGGCTCTCTCCTTCAGACTCTCTCTGCTACCCTCTCTTCCATCACCACCCCTTGCTTCCCTCCTGCTCCTCCTGGAACCTCTGTGTTTCTTGCCACTACCTTTATTTCTCATCTTCAACAACCCTACCCTTAGCTTTTTGCTGCCTTTGATGTAGTCGTTTCCATCGTGGACACAATGGGCAGCTGTTAGGACGTGGTTGGGGGAGACGAGGATACCACTGCAGCCCGTGGAGAGCTTCACGGCCGTATTGAAAGGGAAATTGGTTAAGAATCTCTTGTCCAAGATGCTGAACCTGCTGTCAGTGCCGTACACGTGTCTCCTTCTCCTCACAGGTGCTCCCTGTGCAGTGAGATTTTCATGTGGCTCGGGGACCCAACCTTGAACTTTCACTCTGGTCAAGGTTCGGGTGCCGTTCTCAAAGACAGTCTCATATGAGAGAGAGTCTTCCAGGTCAGAAAGGTTGGGAGCCGGGAGTTCTTTCTGGCATTCGATGCCACACGCTTGATTTAACACCATCTTAGCGTCTGCTTCAAAGGTGGGGCTGGTGAGATGGAAGGTCCTTTCACTGACAAGCCGGGGTATTTTTCTCAAGTGCCACATAAAATCCCGTTCCATTTCAGATCCATCGATGGGAGTCCGCCCAAGGGTGAAAAGTATCAACCAAAACAGCATCGTTTCCATTTTGTTCTTCTACGTTGTCCTTTAAGATAGAAAGAGAAGCTTTATAATGGTTTCTTTTAAAATATGTTACTTATCATTCATTTAGGTCTTGGGTCCTAAAGGTAGCTTCACCACAAATAGGAGCCCATATTTTCACTGTACTTAGATTTTACTGAGATTAGATAAACACCCTACTAAGTAGGCTCATACAGACATCCAAAATCAGTAAATTGTTTTCACTCAGACTTCCCTCCACCAGCCCTAATCCCTGTGCATCCTACCCCCATCTGCCATCACCCTCTCTTTCTCCCCTCTTTCAACCCAACACATGGGAGAATAAGAAGGGGTGGCAAACTGGGGTCCTCTGTTGCATAAGCCACACCATCTTCCTTCCAAGGTCTCCTACAACCTTATCTCCAGATGATTTAGAAATAAAGATAACAGCAGATGTCCGGCCCTTTCCCTGAACTAAGCTTCTTAATAAAAGCAGGGATCACAAATTCCTCATCTCTACAATGTAAATGGCTAGCATAGAGCTCAAAAAAAGCATTCACTGGAATACAATGAATTTCCCTTAATCACGGCTTGCAGACCAAGCTGATTGATGGTGCAATTAAAATCATAGGATAATATTCTAAAATATTCAGTAGAGATTTTAGAAGTAAATAAATGGGCTCCTCTGCTATTGACCTGCTTTGATTTTTACAAGCAGAACCCCTAATCATAAAAAGAAAATACACAGCACAGGCCCTTTTATCCGAAAATAAGAAAAATGTACCCTGTCCTTTTTTTAAACAAAGTTGTGCTTGGAACTACCACCTAAGCAAAGCACCACACGAAAATACTTTATAGTGGCATTTTACTTTATATTAAAATTGTAAGAATTTATGGAGCACAGGCGATGGTTATGCATTTGCTACTTGGGGGAACATGATCCTGATGAAATATAGTCCCTTTCATCCTGGGTCTCTCATCTGAAAACTGTTTAAATTGTATAATACCTCTTCTACTGTTTACATCTTCTTGCCTTCATTTCCTGCTCCTCTAGGTTCACTGGTATGTAAATCTGTTCCTAGAACTGATGTTTGTCAGTTGTTGCTTGGTGAGAGTGAGGGGGAGTAGCAGTCTTTGGAGCAGCAATTTGGAAATTTGTAAGCTACGTTCCAAGTTGTTTTTAACTAATAGTTAAAATATCCAGGCTTAGCAAATGATTTGCACTGTGTACAAAGCAGAGGCAGTTCAAGGTTAGATTATTCCTACAATACCTTCACTCTCAAGGCTTTCTCATAAGCTTTCTTTGCTTATCAAAGAAAAGAAAGCTAATAAGGAATGTCAAGAATGGCCCACAAAGCAGGGTACACCCATAAGATCCTGGGAGCTGGCAGGAAAAGCAAAAGTTGTCTCTGATTCAGAGCCGAATGTGGGCATCTCTTGACACAGCAGAGTTCATTTTGCCATATACAAGTACAGAATTTTATTAACAAACTAATAACATTCTTTTGATAAAACAAAAACATATACTACATTAACCTTTTTGTTATTTAAACATGATCTATTCTTGAAAACATGACATAATTAATTTGAATGATCATACATTGGAACATGTTAAGCAAGTTTAGAATAATCTTTACCATGACTTGGCATCAGCAAAATTACATAGAAGTTTTGCAATTTCCATTTTTTCCCATTTGCTCACAGTTGAATGCTAAGTAATGGTGATTCTGGTTAATATTCGTATTGTTTGCTGAATAGCTTGTGCTTTATTTTGGAGACAGGGCATTCTTCTGTAGACTGATGGATATTGTCCAAAAAATCAGTAAACAATATACTTGAGAAAAAAATCCACACTCATGTCACAATATTTTCTAATCATTACCATGGCAAATTTGACTTTACACAAAGCAGTAATTATATCAGTAATGATTTTGTTGAACCACTTAGTATTTTCTTTTGTTGCCTTTTGTGCAATTTTCATAATGAGTATTTCATCCATTTTATTTAATTGGATTGGAATGACAAAGGCTAACAACTCAGTAACTCTACTGAGACCCTGAAATTGTATGTTTAACTGGGTGGTTCCCAAGATGAAAAGTTATGTCTTTCCAAAAAAAAAAGCTAAAATCAGAGTTATTTGCTGCCTCTTAGTTTATCAACAGGCCATAATAGATGATTAAAAAAAGATGTATATATATCTTTTTATCTACTTGAATCTTAGCAAAATTTCAACCAAGGGAGTTTTTTGATGTGGGAAACAAAAGTTTTAAAAATCGATTTTTTATTTAGCCCTATGTGATAACAGCTGTTCATTATGTACTTAATATATGATTACAGCAAAGACTGAGAATCAGCCAATTACCCACATTAAAAAATACACAGGGGCTTCCCTGGTGGCGCTGTGGTTGAGAATCTGCCTGCCAGTGCAGGGGACACGGGTTCGAGCCCTGGTCTGGGAAGATCCCACATGCCGCGGAGCAACTGGGCCCGTGAGCCAAAATTACTGAGCCTGCGCATCTGGAGCCTGTGCTCCGCAACAAGAGAGGCCGCGATAGTGAGAGGCCCGCGCACCGCGATGAAGAGTGGCCCCCGCTTGCCACAACCGGAGAAAGCCCTCGCACAGAAACGAAGACCCAACACAGCCATAAGTAAATAAATAAATAAATAAAATTTAAAAAAAAAAAAAATACACAGGATCACTTTGTACATTTTAACACTTGGTAATAATGATCTGTGCAGTAATAAATGTGTGAAAGGCATTCCTAGGCAAAAGAGAGAACGTCAAAATCATGGTGTTGTGGTATTGCTTCCACAGTTAGGTTTTGTTTTTCGGATTTGGGTTGGTTTTTTTTTTTCCAGTGTTGTTTAATTTAGCCTTGCAAATTTTTAGCTAGTTAGGATTTAGATAGGCAGAACGCAAATATTAAATTATAACAGACCAGATGGTATTTTACTATACAAATAATTGACCTAGAATATGAATCTCAAATTTAGAAGTTCCTTTATTCTTTACCAAATAAAACATGTGCCCTGTGCATTAATTCTGTAGTCAGACTTTTAAGAAAGTCCCATGTAATGGTTAGTTTTATGTGTCAACTTGACTGAGCCACAGGGTGCCCAGATATTTGGTCAAATATTATTCTGGGTGTGTCTGGGAGGGTATCTCTGGATGATATTAACATTCGAATTGGTAGACTGAGTAAAGCAGATTGCTCTCCCTAATGTGGGTGGGCCTCATCCAATCAGCTGAAGACCTACATAGAACAAAAAGGCTGACCCTCCTGTGAGTAATGGGGAACTCCTTCTGCCTGACTGCTTTGAGCGGGGAAATTGGTTTTTTTCCTGCCTTTGGATTCAAAATGAATTTTGAATAAGATTTTGTTAGTAAGATTTTGTTAGTAGGATTCTGTACTTGTGAGTGGCAAAATAAACTGTGTCACATCAAGGGATTCCCAGGTTGTAGTTCCCAAACCAGCAGTGTCAGCAGCCCCTAGGAACTTGTTAAAAATGCTAATTCTCAGGGCCCAACCCAGACCTACTGTTCAAAACTCTCCAGGAGGGGTGCGGGTTCCCAGCTAGGCATGTTGTACACAGCCCTCCAGGCAGTTCTGATACTCAGTACAGTTTCAGAACCACTGCAGCAGCCAAGGTCCTGGTGTAGCAGCTTAAGCCCCTCCCAGAAGGTGGACTTTCCAGGGATGATTGCTTCACCAGGTTTCAAAGGACCTCTGCTTCATCTCTGTGTACAAAATAAATTTATTCTAAACTTTGCTCTTTTACTATGTCAGCAACTGTTAATATTGAATGGTTCCACCTTTAATAGAAAAAAAAAACATACTTTTACATAAGTGATTTAATAATACTTCTGAAAAGATTCAAATTCAGTAGGCTTGTACGTAACACCTCTGATGCTACAGACGCTACAGATGATGCAAGAGTGTTAGTTCGCCAGCCCTGTCTGGTGCCCTTTGAGGGACTCAGCTGCAATGCAGCCCAGGAATAAAAGCCATGCCCACATCTATCCTTGGGCACGGGAAGGGCAGAGCCTTGTCATATGACCTCAGAATCACAGTAATAAAGGACATGGATTTAGTGAGCCTGTCTAATTTGGCCTGTAATTTCAAATTGGACAGATGTCTCAGGACACTTTCTTTTGGGAAATCTAAGTTTGCCTTGTGGTAAAACGCCAATGTAACGTAAATGATAGCTCTTGCTGATAGAGCAAGCCATGGTTCAGTGGGTACATCTATAGACGCCTGTCATCCAAAAAGCACTAACTAAAGAGACACGGTCCCAGCTGGTGGAGCAGTTATAGTATTTTGAAAGCTTTAATGTCCCATGTCTTCCCTCATTCTCCTCCTTTTTCCTGTCTTCCATTATAATTGTGACCTTCCCTGTCACTTTCCAGATGGCTTGGATTTGGGGCTTCAAATTCCAGTTTTGGTTAATGAAAGTGAGGTTGCAGTCATGGCTCTCACCACGAGTCAATGTACACATAGTTGATTATGGGTTGGACCATGGAGACGAATGGAAGGGAAGAGAATTAGGCAGGAAGCAAGAATACCAGGATTTATAGATGAATTCTTACTGATGAAGCAGATATTAGTCCACATTTCTACCTGGTCTATACTATTAACAGAAATGACCACCCATAACTACAAGAGATAACTTACTATTGCTTTTGTTTGGTTGCTTGCTTATGCTTTCTTAGAAATGTGAATGCTGATAGTATTTAGAATATTTGGGTATCTCTACCAGCATAGTGGTTACAAGGGCAGACCAAGGAGTAAGAAGACTTGGGTTAAGTGTCATCTTTACCACTTATTAGGCAACTGAATATGGGCAGTTCATTAAGTTCAATTAGGTTTCCATTTCCTCATCTGCAAAGTGAAGATAATAGTAATCTCAACTTCATAACGTAATTGTGAGAATTAAATAAGTTGATATATGCAAAGAATTACCACTGAGCCCAGAGCATAGACACAATCAATAATAAGTTCTTTTAGAGTTATTATTCTACCTTAATGGGTGAATTAATATCACTTTAAAACAATTCATTATATAAGGCAAAGTTATAGCGCTCTTAGTTTTCTGGAAAGTCAATTTTACACTCAAATATTTTTATTTCAGTATAGTTTCTGACACACTCTCAAACTCCGTTTTTCTTTGTTTTGTTTTTTGTTCAAGGACAGCTTCACTTTAGAGACTTCCCAAATGAATGCTTTCCTAATTACTCATTTCTATGAATATCTGTGGCTTTGTAATATATTTTTCTCATTGCTATTAAACTTCAGTGTGATTAAACCTTACCCAGCCACAGAACACTTGAATTGCATTTCCCGTGTCTTATTTTTAGCCTGAATCTACCCTAAGAATTCTGGAACTGCAACAGGCCCTCAGCCTAAAAAGAAACAGTCAGTGTCAGAATAATTACTCTAAGGGAGCGATTTACAGTGAAAGAAAAACCTAACTTTTTGATTGAGTCATCTAGAGTGTATAGAATTTTACTATGGCATGACATAATTACATTCTCAGGCTGTTTCTCTTTTGTTTTTTGGTTTGTTACCCTTTAAAGTTTATATTTTAACTTATGTCAGGCAGACGAAAGAAAGATTAGATGATCTTGCTATATTAAATGTTTTGAATGAACTATTTTTCTTGTAAATGAACATGAGCTGATTTACCATCCAGAATCTGCACCAGGTGATAGAGTCACACTTACTTGGGCCCTTCTTTTCACCTGGTCCCTCGTAATGGACAGTGAAGTAGTTGCCCAAGTTCATGTGTATAGTATGCTGCCTTGGATCATAATTTTGCATTACTCTGTCAAACACTTTCTGGGGGGCTGATACGAGTCAGGGACCACTCAGATCAATGGCCTCATAGGGCCAACACCAACTTCTACCTTAATGTATATTAGGACACAGAAATGACTGCATAACCACTTTTGACAACTTGCCTATCCTTTATTTAGCCATTCATGATCCCAGCCACTCACCCCTCCCAGCGTCACTGCCTACATTTACACATGTGCACGAATGTGAAAACATATTCCAGCTATCTCCCTCCTCCTCCACGTTCAACTTCTACCTGCTCGGTCAAGACTGACACACAACAGGTAGACATTGCGGTCTGGACCAGATACTCTCTGTATCTGCAGAGAGAAGTGCTGGCTTAGGCAAAAGGCCAGGGCAGGAGAGGAGGAACATTACTAGTGAGAGCAGACAGGTAGAAAGCGAGCATTAAATGGGTCAGGTTTTGGAGAACACTTGTCAAACTTTGAGTCACTTTCGCAAATTGGGAGCAGATGCAGAGGAGAATAGGTATTTTAGAAAGTTCGGTTCCCAGCGCACTTGAAGCTCCCAGTGAATGTCAGTCACTAACTGGAGCACGGAAATGGAGGCAACATTTGGGCTAAAAAGTGTGGGATCAGTATGACGAGAAAGTAATAGTGTTAGTGACGTGACCAAGAGGGACAGTGAGAGCTGGGGTGCGTCAATGACAGTGGTGTCAGCGGGCTTTGAAGCCAAACCAACTGACGTCCACTTGCAACTTCTCAGCAGTATGAGTTTGTGAAGGTCACTTAATCTCTCCAAACGTTACTTTCTACGTTGGTTCAACAGGGATAATGTTTTGGAGTATTTTTGTGAGACACTAGTATTATATATTTATAAATACAGTGCCCAGAGCACAGTAAGCCCTCAGCAAATGGCAGCAATTATTATTAGAAGCATCAAAGAATAGGGGTCAAAATCTACATAGGTATTTATAAGGGATTTCATGCATCTCTGACTGCTGTGGACTTCATTCACTGTGGTACGCCAAGTACAGGCAGATCTCGTTTCATTGTGCTTCACTGCACTTCGTAGATAATGTGTTTTTTACAAACAGAGGGTTTGTGGCAACTCTTTGTTGAGCAAGTCTATCAGTGCCATTCTTCCAAGAGCATTTGCTCACTTCGTGTCTCTGCGTCACATTTTGGTAATCCCTTTTCATTATTATTGTATTTGTTATGGTGATCTGTGATTGGTGATCTTTGATGTTATTTTTGTAATTTTTTCAGGGGGGGCCACAAACCACACCCATATAAGAGGGTGAACTTAAGTATTGTGTGTGATTGACTGCTCCACTCACTGGCACTCTCCCCATCTCTCTCCCTCTCCTTGGGCCTCCCTGTTCCCTGAGACATAACAGTATTGAAATTAGGCCACTTAATAACCCTACAATGGCCTCTAAGTATTCAAGTGAAAGGAAGAGTTGCACGTCTCTCACTTTAAATCAGAAGCTAGAAATGAAGAAGACATGTGGAGAGCCGAGATAGGCTGAAAGCTAGGCTTCTGCACCAGTTAGCCAAGTTGTGAATGCAAAGAAGTTCTTGAAGGAAAGTAAAAGAGCTACTCCAGTGAACACACAAATGATAAGAAAGCAAAAGAGCCTTATTACTGATAATGGAGAAGGTTTCAATGGTCTGGATAGAAGATCAAACCAGCCACACATTCTTTTAGGCCAAAGCCTAATCCAGAGCAAGGCCCTAACTCACTTCAATTCTATGAAGGCTGAGAGAAGTGAGGAGGATGCAGAAGAAAAATCTGAAGCTAGCAGAGGCTGGTTCATGAGGTTTAAGGAAAGAAGCCATCTTCATAACAGAAAAGCACCAGGTGACGCAGCAAGTGCTGGTGTAGAAGCTGCGGCAAGTTCTCCAGAAGGTCTAGCTAAGAGAATTCATGAAGGTGGCTACATTAAACAACGGATTTCCAATGTAGATAAAACAGCCTTCGATTGGAAGAAGATGCTATTGGACTTTCACAACTAGAAAGAAGTCAGTGCCTGGCTTCAGAGCTTCAAAAGACAGGCTGACCCTCTTGTTAGGTGCTAATGCAGCTGGTGACTTTAAGCTGAAGCTAATGCTCCTTTACCATCCTGAAAATTCTATAGCCCTTAAGAATTATGCTAAATCTACTCTGCCGGTGCTCTAGCAATGGAACAACAAAACCTGGATGACAGCACATCTGTTTACAACATGCTTTACTGAATATTTCAAGCCCACTGTTGAGACCTACTGCTCAGAAAAAAAGACTCCTTTCAAAATACGACTGCTCACTAATTTTGAATTTTGAGAACTGTAATTTATATTTTCTTTTTTTTTTAATTTTTTTTTTTTTTTTTTTGCTGCGCCGGGTATAGTTGTGCAGGATCTTTCGTTGCAGCGCTCTGGCTTCTCTCTAGTTGTGGTTCGTGGACTTAGTTGACCCGCCACATGTGGGATCTTAGTTCCCCAACCAAGGATCTAACCTGCATCCCCTGCATTGGAAGGCGGATTCTTAACCATTGGACCGCCAGGGAAGTCCCTATATTTTCTTTGATAATACACAGATGTTTTGAGATGAACTGATTCTAAGTAACTGAATCTAATTAAAATGGACTCTTAACCCAGAAAAAAATATGTTACTGCTCACTGACAATACACCTGGTCACCCAAGAGCTCTGAGGGAGATCTACCATGAGATTCATGTTGTTTTCATGCCTGCTAACACAACGTCTGTTCTGCAGTCCATGGATCAGGAGTCATTTTGACTTTCAAGTCTTATTATTTAAGAAATACATTTCATAAAGCTACAGCTGCCACAGATAGTAATTCATCTGATGGATCTGGGCAAAGTTAGTTGAAAACTTTTGGAAAGAAGACACTATCGTAGATGCCATTAAGAACATTCATGAGTCATAGAGGTCAAAACATTAACATTCACATGAGTTTGGAAGAAGTTGATTCTCATGGATGACTTTGAGGGGTTCAAGACTTCAGAAGAGGAAGTAACTGCAGGTGTCATGGAAACAGCATGAGAACTAGAATTAGAGGTGGAGCCTGAAGGTGTGACTGAATTACTGCAATTTCATGATAACACTATAATAGACGAGGAGTTGCTTCTTATGGGTGAGCAAAGAACGTAGTTTCTTGAGATGCCATCTACTCCTGGGGAAGATGCTGTGAAGATTGTTGAAATGACAACAAAGGATTTAGAATGTAACATAAACTTAGTTGATAAAGCAGCTCAAGAAAGAAGTTCCGTGGGGGAAATGCTATCAAACAGCATTGCATGCTACAGAGAAATCGTTCATAAAGGAAGAGTCCTTCGATGCAGCAAACTTCATTAGTGTCTTAATATTAAGAAACTGCCACGGCCGCCCCAGCCTCCAGCAGCCACTGCCCTGCTCAGTCAGCAGCCACCAACATCGAGGCGAGACCCTCCACCAGCAAAACGGTTATGACTTGCTGAAGCTCAGATGATGGTTAGCATTTTTTAGCAACAAAGTGTGTGTTCAATTGTTGTATACGTTGTTTTTTAGACATAATGCTATTGCACAGTTAGCAGACTACAGTAACTTTTATATGCACTGGGAAAACCCCCAAAATCACGTGACGCTTTACTGCAATAGCCGCTTTATTGCAATGGTCTGGAAATGAAGCCACAGTATTTCCAAGTTATGCCTGTAACACATCCTAATCCCCAGATTAGGATGTGACTATGACACATC
Organism: Balaenoptera musculus; assembly: GCF_009873245.2. Lineage (NCBI taxonomy): Eukaryota > Metazoa > Chordata > Mammalia > Artiodactyla > Balaenopteridae > Balaenoptera > Balaenoptera musculus. Next base: position 73,414,062 of record NC_045796.1, read on the forward strand.
CTAATGTGTCACATGTGACTGTGTTCCTGACTTGGTAAAAGAGACTTTGCAAATGTGAATTAGTTAAGGATTGTGTGATGAGGAGATTAGCTCGGGTTACCCAGGTGAGCCCAATGTAATCACAGGAATCCTTCTGAGAAGGAGGCGGGAGGGTCAAGAACGAGAAGGATCTGTGAAGATGGAGGCAGAGGTCAGAGGCAGGCAGGACCACGAGCTACAAAATGCGGGTGGCCTCTAGGACCTGAAAAGGTAAGGAGACATTCTCTGCTGGAACTTGCAGGGAAAAAGGCAACCCTGCTTACCCTCTCTGGACTTCTGGCCTCCAGAACTATAGGATACTCTGTTAAGTCCCGAAGGTTTTGGTAATTTGTTACAGCAGCGATAGCAATATACTTAGAAAGGTAAAAACCTAGTTTTTAAAACTGTCTGCCCTGGATGTTTGGAAAGAAAGAAGTAGTGGGGAGTGATATAAGGGGGAAAAGAATGTTTGGTTCAGAGACTTAAACATAAATGAAAATGTTCATTTTTAGGAAAATTATACAGACACACCACATGAGAGCTAAAATCAGAAGATCGTGATAAAACATTCCGGTAGCATGCAGCAGTATTGCTAGGGAGAATCAAGAATTGGAACAGGATAGATAAATGTGTTTATTCGACAAATACACACAATGTTTACAGTGCTGTGCATCATTTCATAAGCCTCTTTCCTTGCTTATGAAACTCTGTGATAAGTCCTCCTTAGCCACTGAGTTGGACTAGAAAATTTCTAAGATCTCTTTTAGCTCTAAAGTCCTAGATTAAATCACAAATGAAAAAAACACGAGTTAACTTACTCATCACTGAGCCTCAAGCCGCTTCAATTCCTAGTCCCGGGTGAGGGGAGGGGTTGGGGGGAGGTGGATAGGAACTTGCCTGCTATCCCTATTTCTACCACTAGATGGCGAAGCTAGCCTGGTGATGCCCAATCCAAAATCCCACACTTCAGATGGTTTACGTTCCTTGAGGTACAAAATTGAATTTATTTTAAAAGCATGTAGGATTCATGGGAGGGAGAGAAGTCTAACTGGCTAATAATATACTAGATGGTTATCACATGGAATTGATCACATTTAGAAAACCCATCTCCAGGCCACAGAGCCCATCCGGATGAGCTGAGAGCTGATAATGCTGTCTACAGCCAGACGGTTTTCTGGCAGGTGGTTTCCCCAAACCATTGTGGTGCCAGCACACTTCCACTATGACCTCCAGCGCTGCTAAATAGTCCCCCAAATGTGCTGCAGTTCATTTCAACAGGAAGAAAAATCTTCAGCCTGTCAAATATTTCCCATGTCTATCAAATACTTAATAATTCACTTCCAAAGGGTAAGCTCTCCACTGATTCTATGCTGAAAATAAATGGCAAGGAAGTTCATTGACAATGTGCCAATTGCTATTCAAAATATCATACCTTAGCAATATCTTCAGGTTTAGTTTCAGGAATGAGACAGAGTAATGTCTGCTTGAAAAGTTTAGCAGTAGTGGAGGGAAAGGAAGATGGTAAAGTTACACAGTTGATTACTTTACAGTAACCCACAACTTCTGTTTCTCATCATAATAAAAAAATAAAACTTCCCTTTGTTTTTTAAGCTATTTTTCCAGGACCTGTATATTTCAATTTGTGCAATGGATATGCTGTGTGTAAATCAAATTTGGGGTGAATGGCACTGAGGGAGCCCCAAGGGAACCCTCTGCTGGCTCTCTCATCCACTGACATAGGAAATGCACAGCGTTTATTTTTTATCTTGCAAGTTGGCCTTGGAAAGAGAAGAATATCTGGAACTGTATTAGGTTTGCTACTCTTCAGGCTTTAAAGCATCTTATGATCACTGTGTTTCTAGCTAAGCAAACATCTGTTAAAGCTTGTGAAGCTTTTGAAAAAATTTTAGTTAAGCAAAGTCATAAAATAATAACCTTCATACTTTGCTGTTTCCAATCTCTCATCTCAGATTTCTCAAGTGCAAAGTTAACCCAGGCGAGATAGCTTCAGCCTCCAAAATTCTGAGTCTGATCCCGCTGTTAAAATGCAATGCGCTTGCCTTGCATAGTTGAGCATTGGGCAGAGAAAGGTAAGTAATGAACTCAACAGGGGAAATTAACTCACATTAGCAGTTGATTACTTTAACATAATAAGCACATTCTATGTGCCAGGCACTAGGCTAAACAATCTCACATTTGAAAACACGAAAAAGATTCTTAAAAGTGTGCAGGGTTCCGAGCTGTCTGGAGGAAAAACAGGAAGAGTATCCACATCCAACCTCTTCTCACGTTAAAGGAGCTCTTCTAGTTATTTCCTAATAAACATAAAATTCCATATGATGCTCACACACTACTTTCAAGCCTAGATGTCTTATTTGGCTGGAATTTTAACCTTCCCTCTTCTAAATTATATACCAGATCCTAAGCATAATTCTCCAAGCAGCAAAATACGACTTTTATAACTCTCTGTGGAGACAAATGCACTTGAGATAAAATGAGAATTTCAGAAGTGAGAAGAGTTAATAGAAGGGAAAAAAACACCTAGACAGGATATGCAGCTTCTTTCGAATCAATGACAGTGTAAAAAGGTCAGAGGAATCAGGCAGGAAGTGTTTCTACAACTTTTCAAAGACTTTTATGATAGAAAATTTCCAAAGCAGAGGGAAAGCTAGAAAGTAGAAAATTACAACCCTACATGCCCGTCATCCCGCGGCAACAATTACCAACATTTTAACAATCTTGTCTCACTCAGTTGTCTTCCCCCACCTTTTTTTTTTCCTAGAGTATTTTAAAGCAAGTCCAAGACTTTTCAATTTCATTTCATCTTCTCACTTAAAAAATGTTTTCCGCTGCTCCTTTTGCTGACCTGTGCAGCCAGGTTGATGAGAGAGAGAGATTCCTAGCTTCCATAGTAACTCTGCCAAAGAGGCTTTCAAGGAGACGAGACTTTCCAGGAATGCGTTTTACACCTTTTTCAATGGCATCTGTTAATAATCATAAAAATAAAGAGGGCCCCCTCTGGTAGTGCTTAAGTGGAAAGAATTCCATTTATATTCCAATGCAAATAATTTTACTGTTAATATTAAACGGTGCAGAGGCCGACACAAAGAATTGCCTATTTGGACGAGTAGCTTCTTTGATGACTTAAAACTGCTAAGTTTGATCCCTATCTTTAGAGCCCTTCAAAGAAGTTCTCCCCGGGTGGGTCCTGCCTTTCTCGGGGGAAACTTCCAGGTTCTAGGGTCTCGCCCTGTCCGGGGTCGGGGGGCGGTTTCCATCCTTACCTGCGAAGCTCACTCGGTCCCGGGGGCGCTGCCCTGCTCGAATCAAAGTGCCCCCGAGGCAGTCACCGATGCCGGCGAGGCAGGAGGGCAGGGATGCAGCTGCCTCGAGCCTCGGGACAAGCCGGAGTCAGAGCCCGGGCGCCAGGCCACCGCCCGCCAGCGCCGCCGGGAGCTCGCGGCTGAGACTGCGGGGAGGCGGGAGGCGAGCTGAGCGCCGCGTCGCGGAGGTGGGAGGGGAGAGGGGGCGGGAACCGGGGCGGCCGCCGGGGGCGGGGGGCGGGGGGGAGTGTCGGAGGCGAAGGGAGAGGAGGGGGGCAGGCGGGGAGGAGGAGGAGGGGGTTCTGGGGAGGGTTTACGAGGAGGTGCGGGGCGGACCGAGCAGCCTCTCACCCCAGCGCCTCTGCCCCGGGGGATTGGCACTCAAAAAAGCAGTCCCGAACACCCCCCCTTTCCTAATACACTCATGCATTAGGAAAAATTCATGAGTCGGTTCACAAGAGATGTCTGTCGCTGTGCTAGGGTGCATCCCTTAAATAAGGTCAAGAAGATACTCCCAAGTGTGTGCTTGGAGGGATAGCGGGGGTGTTCGGGACTGCTTCTTTGACTGCCAATCCCCCGGCTCTTAGACCCCAGCGTCTAGAAGAACCAGGGGCGTTCCCCCAACCCCATCGCAAGCCTGTCTCCGCCCGGAACGCGCTCTCCACAAGGCAAATCCTGCGTCTCAGGCTCCTGCTGGCGCCCACACCCAAACTGAGGACCTGCGACCTGGCCTTGGGCTGGGATCTGGGTCACCCTGTGAGCATCCCATGCGGCCTCCAGGGGGAGCGCGTCAGTTTCTGTCTGTCCCGAGGCTAGTTGGCTTTCTCTACTTTGGACGAGCATCCTTTAAAATGTTTGCCCACCTCAGTCCCACCAAAATTCTAATCACATCCTTTCTTACTCTCTTTATTCTCCTCCTTAGGAGAGGTGCTCCTTTGGGGTGGGAGCTGCGTAACGAAGGGGACTTCATTTATTCAACATCTACTGATCTTCTACTGGGTGGTAGGTCTGGAGCAAGATGGCACTGATAGAAAAATGAGTTCAAAAACTTGGTGCTGGCCCTCAAGGAAGGAAGATCAAATAAGTGCACAAGTATTTATAACACAAGGTCTTAGCATGTCCCATAAGACTTGGCTCAGTAGTGGTTTATTGCATTTCTCAAGTTTTTATTTTTTATTTATTTATTTTTTTTAAACAATGAGATTAGAACACATATACAGTTTTGTTTCCTGTTTTTCCACTTAGCGTTTTCATTTAGGCGCTTACCCATATAATTAAAATCTATTAATAAATTTTAACTGGTATAAAACAATTATTTCTGAAGCTCTCTGTCTCACCAGTTAGATCATAATCTTCAAATGCATCTTTGAATCACCACCCTCTACCACAAGGGCTGGCATATAACGGCTGCTGATTATGTGCCGAACTTAAAAAGTTTGCTGGTGAAATGGAGTGTGGGGAATTGAGAGAGGAAGCCCAGAACTCAGAATGGGAAGTCCCGTCTGACACTAAATAGCTATGCCCTGGGCCTCAGCCTCTTCATCAGTAAATTGAGAAGGTTGCACTGGAAGAGTTCTACAGTCTGTACTTCTCAAACATTTTTGGGGATTCTAGCACTGCATAAATCCAGGAGGATTTAGTGTGGATGCAGGTCTGATTCCTCTAATTCCATCAGCACCCCTATTGACATCACATAAAGCCAACTTCAATGCTCTCACATTTTCAGGGGCCCCTTCCTGAGTCTTTTGCCCCAAGCCATCTTTTTCCCACCAGTTTTACTGAAATGTAATTGACATGTAATATTGTGTAAATTTAAGAGGTACAATGTGATGATTTGTTACACATATAGCGAAATGTTTACCACAACAATGTTAGTTAATACATCCTTTACTTCACATAATTACCATTTTTTAATTGTTTTTATGGTGAGAACATTAAAGCTTTACGTTCAGAGTAACTTTCACAATACAGTATTGTTAACTATAGTCATCAAGCTGTGCATTAGACCCCTGAAACTTATTCATCTTATAACTGAAAGTTTATGCCCTTTGACCAACTTCTCCCCATTTCCCGCATCCCTCACCACATTGAGTATTCTTGGCTCTCTTTTCAAATACTGGTTGACTATATATGTGTTGGTTTATTTCTGGGCTCTTGATTCTGTTCCATTGGTATATGCATCTGTTTTTGATGTATAGATATTTAACTAGATTGGTTAAATTTATTTCTAAGCATTTTATTATTTTGGATGTTATTATAAATGGGATTTTTAAAAAATTTGGTTTTCAGATAGTTCATTGTTTGTGTATAGAAACACAACAGATTTATATAGGTTGATTTTGTATCCTGAAACTTTAGGATAGTTTATTAGGTCTAAGGGTTCTTTGAAGTCTGGAATTTGCTCTGTACTGTACTACTCTATACAAGATAATGTCATCAGCAAACAGAGACAATTTTACTTCTTCCTTTCTGATTCAGATGTCCTTTTTTTTTTCTTGTGCCTAATTACTCTAGTTAAGACTTCCAGTAGTATTACGAACAAGAGTGGTAACAGCCTTTATTATTTATTGCTGTGGGCCTTTATGATGTTGAGGTATGTTCCTTCTATACCCAATTTTTTGAGAGTTTTTATCATGAAAGGATGTTGAATTTTGTTAAACGCTTTTTCTGCATCTATTGGAGTGATCATATGATTATTGTCTTTCTATTAATGTAGTGTATCACATTTATTGATTTGCATATGTTGAACCATCCTTGCCTTCCAGGGATAAATCTCACTTGATCATGATGTATGATCCTTTTAATGTGCTCTTGAACTCAGTTTACAAATATTTTATTGAGAATTTTTACATCTGTATTCATTAAGGACATTTACCTGTAGTTTTCTTGTGATATCCTTATCTGGCTTTGGCATCAGGGTAATGCTAGCCTTGTAAAATGAGTTTAGGGGTGTTCTCTCCTCTTCAGTTTTTCTGAAGAGTTTGAGAAGAATTGGCATTAATTTTTAACGTGTTTGGCAAAATTCACCTGTGAAGCCATCTGGTCCTAGGCTTTTCATTGTTGGGAGGGATTTAAATGCTGATCCAATCTCCTTACTTGTTATTGCTCTGTTCAGATTTTCTATTTCTTCATGATTCAGATTTGGTAGGTTGTATATTTCTAGGAATTTATCCATTTCTTCTAGGTTGTCCAATTTGTTGGCATATAACTGTTCATAATACTCTCTTATGATCCTTTGTATTTCTGTGGTATCAGTTGTAATGTCTCCTTTTTCATTTCTGATTTTATTTAATTGAGTCTTCTCTCTTTTTTCTTGGTAAGTCTAGCTAAAAGTTTGTCAGTTTTGCTTATCTTTTCAAAAAACCAACTCTTAGTTTGATTAAAATTTTCTAATTTTTTCTAGCCTCTATTTCATTTATTTCTACTCTTTATTTTCTTCCTTCTACTAACTTTGAGCTTAGTTTGTTCTCATTTTTATAGTTCCTTGGGGTATAAAGTTAAGTTTGCTTGAGAGCTTTCTTTTTTCTAAATGTAGGCATTTATTGCTATAAACATTCCTCTTGGCACTGCTTTTGCTGGCTCCCATAGGTTTGGGTATGTTGAGTTCTTATTTTCATTTGCTTCAATATACTTTTTGACTTCCCTTTTAATTTCATCTTTGACCTATTTGTTGTTCAGAAGTGTGTTGTTTAATTACCACATATTTGTAAATTTTCCAATTTTCCTCCTGTTACTGATTATCCCCCCGCCACATGTTTTTGATGTCACAATATACATTTTTATATTATGTATCCATTAACAAATTACTGTAGCTATAAGTTATCTTTAGTTCTTTTGTCTTTCAACATTTATACTAGACCTAAGTGGTTAACACGTCACCATATTACAGTATTAGAGTATTCTGAATCTGGCAGTTCAGATGTGTGTTGTTTATTTTTGTATGTTGTCATGTTTCTAGTTAGCAGTCTTTCATTTCAACATTTCTTGTAAGGCAGATCTAGTGTTAATGAACTCTCTCAGTTTTTGTTTGTTTGCAGAAGTCTTTATTTTGCTTTCACTTCTCAAGGACAATTTTGTTGAGTATTCTTGGTTGGCAGTTTCTTTCTTTTTAGCACTTAGAGTATCATCCCATTCTCTCCTGCTCCACAAAGTCTCTGATAAGAAATCTGCTGAGAGCCGAGTGCAGAGGTGTGCACTGGCACCAGCCCCAGGGGGGCATGGTAGCTCATTGGCTCAGGCCATTGGGGTCCACGGAATTGACTTGGTGAGCACTACAAGAGGTCTTAAGAGGCTGCAAGGGGTCTTAAGAGGTTGCTTCACTGCCCAGCAGCATCTCCAGGTCCAGCAGCTAGGGACCAGGGCAAGCACGGGTAGTGGCCAGAGCCAGTGATACACACACACTTGGCTGTGGGGGACCAGCTGTAGGCACCTTTGTAGTGGCAGGGGGGTTGGTTGCAAATGTACACGTAGTGGTGGGGGCCAAGGCAGGCAGCTGCGGAGGCCCTGGCTATCGGCGTGCGCGACTGTGGCTGCTGGCTCTTGTCATGGGCACACGGCAGTAGAAGGTGGTGATGGAGGCTGGGCCCGGAGCATGCAGGTGCACTGGCTGCCTGTGAGCACAGCGCAAGCATGTGATGGAAAGACAAGGCCAGATCTGGGCCCACAAGCAGCTGCAGGGGCTCTGACTTCGGGCATGCTTTTCCATGTCTCACCGTCTCCCCCCCATGCATGCGCATGACAGTGAAGTCTGGTGATGGATTGCATGCAAATGCACAGCTAGAGGGGCCAGCCTTGAGCACACGCACAGTGGTAGTGGTCGGTCTCTGGGATCTAGGCTGGTGTCTTGTATTCTGGCAGCCAGAGAGGCCTGCAGCGGCCGTCGGTGTGGCTCCTGGGCTCTGGCAGGACTTGGGGGGTGAGGAGCAGGGAGAGACTCAGGTAGCTGGTGTCAGCAAACATGAATACCTGTGGGACGACAGCCAGTGAAATGTGCAGGAGGTCCATGGTGGTTGTGCTGGCGGTTGGCTACTTCAGTGGTGAAAACTGTTGGGTTTATCAGCAGAGCAGGTCACCGAGAACCAGGATCACGCCCGCTGGATGGCTGCTACTGGCAGCCCCTGCTTTTGTCCCTTGCTCCTCGCCATCTCTATTTGCTTCCGCTCTGTGTTCCCTGGGCAGGGTGAAACCAAAGCAGAACCTTCATGGGGTGATCTGAAAGGCTGGGGAAAATGGTAGCTCACCTCACTCTTCCTTTCCCGATGAAGGCAACTCTTTCTAGCTTGTGTGTTCCCCTCGTTGTGCTGAGCGCTGCCACCTGGTAGGTGTGTGCATGTGGGGGAGTGCAGGGGGGAAGCAACAAAGCAGACAAAATGAAGCTGTCTTCCTTCCCTTTTCAGGTGGTTATTCTCAGGGTTTTTGTTCCACTGTTTTGCTGTTCCATCTTCTTAAGTGGACTCCAGAGCTCCTCCAGATCTGTTTTTGTTCACTGATATCCGTCTAATTGCTGATCTTTGTGTGGGTGCAGAGGCTGGAGCCTCCTGTGCTGCCGTCTTGGTAACATGACGCCCCCATCTACCCCAAGCCCCCTTGTACTCTATTTCTGGATCTGATCAAGGTTGTCTTAGCATCAGCTGGAAACTTTTAAAAAATTAATTAGCCAATTCATTAATTAATTTCTAGCTTTACCTCGTCTGGCCCTGATGCGTGATAAATACTGCTTCTCTGCTTTCAGGATTCTGGCTTCTCTTTATCGGAATTTCTTCTCCTGGTTTCATCCAGTCCCTCAGGTTTTCTGTAGCCTTGGGTGAGCAATTCAGACACCCATACCCGACTATCTCACAAAAAGGCCCTTTGCCAACCCCTCAAGTTCCCCATTCTGGTGCTGTTACAATGATCCTTCAACTTTCCAATGCTCGTCAACCAGTTTTCTTTGTGAGAATGAACACTTCGTACAATATGAGTGACTCCTACCATTTTAGAAAATGCATTGTAGGGAATGCTGTTGTCAGTTTAAAATAAAACATGAATAATGAAGTTTCTAGGCTTCTTTCCCCAACACTCCTAGGCTTGGTCTTTTAGTGTTGTGACCATCATGACCAGAGATTTTATCCAATTACTCTCAATACGGCCCAAGCCCTCCATTAATGCAGGAGTAGAATTCATAATTACCTACCCTGTGTGGGGCCTCTAGGTTATGGGCTCATTGGTATACCCCTCCAAAAATGGACCAAGAGTCCTGGACACATCTCTTGTCACATTTCAGGTCATTAGGGATATTGTGACTTTGGGAGAAGTCGTGGCCATGATTAAGGCTGTATCACTTAACTTTTTTTTTTTTTTCCTAAACTTGATTTCCCAAGGGACTCAGATCAAAATAGAAGAGCTCCCTTTCTGAGGCTAAATCTTATTTGTCATGGAAATGTACTTGGAAAGTTTTAGCCATGGAAAGACAGGAAGAGGAGATGCTTCATGGTTTATCTATGGTCAGGTCTAAGCGATGACTCAGCCTTGTAGAAGGGGAATGACTTGCTGTGGCTGGAATCAACCTTGTTAACTTTTAACCCCAAAGTTTGATCAAAACCTTTTACTTATTAGGTAGTACGGATATGGATCTTTGTGTTTAAAACCCAGGGCCTCTTGACTAACAAGACAGAGAAAATTAAGCAAATGTGATGATAAGAAAAATTAGAAGATAAGGTGACATTTACCCTCAGATTAGATTTAGTCTGAAAGGAGCCACCTATGATCAGCTAATTTGAGGAACGGCTTCTGGCTCTCCACAAACCTACAGAATCCTTGACTTTCTCCGTCTTTCTCTGTGGCCCGAGGAGAAGCAATGATGTATTCCCAAAAGAGATCTGGCAGTTGTGTCCCCAGGTGTAGCCCTCCTCCATTTGGACCTGGTCTCTCTGATAAGTGGTGTTGATCTCTCCCTCCTGTGTGCCTGCACTGGACCTGGATACTTGTCACCCTCTTCTGGGATTATTTGTTCCCATGTCTGTTTCTCAGACTGGACGGTGAGAACCTCAAGAGCATCAAAACTTCTCTATCTCCAACACCAAGTATAGTGCCCAGAATTTTGATATTCAGTGTTAGCTGAGAAAATGAAAAGGCCTCCAAAGGGGACCAGAATTAAGAGATTCTCTCCCACTGCGATGGGTGAATTAGACAGAGTAGAGAAGATTATCAGAAGAAACCAGATTTCCCACAGAAATAACTAAGACTTAACCTAGAACCATCACAAATAAGTATAAATAAAAAACCTGAAGAAGACCTGGACTCCAGGGAATGCAGCTAGTATACAAACACTGGGCCCCAACCAGAGACAGGATTTCATAGGGCATTGCTGACAAATAGAGAACCTTGTAAAGCTGAATTTATAAGAATGTAGATTGAGGCTAATGGAGCAGAATCACTTACACTCCAAGCTTGGAAGCTCATGATACCTTTTTTGTCTATTATTATTACTTTCTCTTTTGGTTCTGGAAATAGTGATAAATACTACAGGACATGAGCAAGGCTTCGGTAAAGATCTTTAACAGGGTCAAAATGATCCTGGGCAAACTGTACTTTCTAACACGTATCCAATCAGGAAGAATAAAGGCTGTTCTCTGAATGTGGCACTGAGTGCATCTTAGGCTTGTAACAACACTACCCTCAATGGAAGTGTTTTTGGGGTTGACTAAAGTTGGAAGCTGAACACTGCCACTTATTAACTATGTGATTTGTCAAGCCATTTAACCTCTCTTTGCCTCTGTTCCCTATTTGAAAATTTGGCATGACAAAAACTTGCCTGGAAGAGTGGTTCTGAGACATAAATGTGAAAATGTATGTGAATGTCCTTAGCTGTGACCTGGTCCATGATAGGTGCTCAGTAAATAAATTCCAACTCCACAGATCCAGAGAAGTGGTCCTGGAATAGAGTATAGTGGGTGACAAATGGCAGAGGTCATGACCTCACTCCCAGGTGTAACCGGAAGCTGATTTCTGTGCCTCCACATGACCCCCAGATAAGAGACCCAGGGACCTCTAATGTCAGCTTCTTCTCTCAGTTATGCTTTCCCTTCTGTTCTCATTGTACCCAAACTCTGACTAGAGACAAAGCATCAGTTAGGTCAAACAGTCTTCATAACATTGAAGTCACCTGGTAGAGGGTGAACAAACAGGGAATGATCACCAGAGGGTGGAGTGAAGGGTATGAAGGGAGGAGCAGTGAGAGATGGAAATAACACACAAAGAGTAGGCCACCTTTGATCTTAGGACCCATGTTTCAGATTGCAGAAGTTTTGGTATAGCTAATAAATTGGAAGGTTACTGTGAAAATCCAGATTTCTAGGATTTTTCTGTGAAAAATTAGAAGATCACACAAGTCAAATTCACATTCCCTCATGGCAAGAGTCCGTTGAAGCCAAGTAGGAGCCAACAAATGAGGTGGCCCAGCCCTTCTTGAACTTGACAGTTGCTTCCACTCCTTATTATCTGCCCTGTATCCGGTCTCAATACTGGTTTCCATTTGTTATCTCAATGCATGACTGTTTCTCTTAGCCAACTGTACTATTTACACGATAGGGAGCTACCAGAAAAGATAAGATCAGTTTGAGTGTTAGAAAGATAATCTTGGAAACTGAAGGATTTGTTACTGTGAGAGGGAGAAAAAGTGAAAGAGAAGGATTAAAGATCAAAAGTAGAAAGATCAGCTTAGGGACTACAATAGTTTACACTAAACATCAAGAACATTCCAACCGGGCAGTAGCCCTGGAGGTGGGGAGAGGACAGATTCCAGAGATAGGTTGGGGGTAAAATTGAGGGAGCTGGTGACTGAACATAGAGGGTGAATGAAGGAAAGGGAGAATTTCAGGGCTCAAAATATGTCAAGGCTATGCACAGGGGTCTTTATTACAACAGTTTTTGTTTAGTAGCAGAAAAATAGAAACCAAGTGAGTGCCCATCAAAGGAAAATGGTTGAAGATACCATGGTATGTCCATGCTCTGGGACACTGTACTGCCATTGTCAGGAATAGGTCAGGTCCAAACCAGCTGCCATGCAGGGATTTCCTCTGAGTGTACTTAGGTAAAATGCACTGAGGAACATTTATGAGATGATTCCATTAATGAAAAAGCAGCAACCCCCTAACCTACGTATATATGTATATGCAGAGTGGTGTGTATTCATTCATATATATGTATGTGTGTATGTTTGATTATGATCATATGAACAAAGGAAAAATGATGGGAATCACTATATTAATAGAACGTGGGAGTAAGTGGAGGATGAAGGAAGTAGGAAAAAACCAAAAAAAAAACAGCAAAAAAGAAAATAACTATATTATAAAATGTGATCTTTGGATTTTTAAAGAATGCATATTTTATTTTTGTCGAATTGCGTATGTGTGTGTAACCATTGAAAAGGTGCATGAAATGGTTACATGGGGTTTGAGGGATTCCAGTTGATTTTAATTTCTTAGAGTTATAGATTATTTATAAAATTGGTATAAGCTCCCCACAATACGTGAACCTAAAACTGCTTAACAAATGAAGTTTATTAATTTTGTAAAAACCCACAAGAGATCTCTTTTCATTGTAGACAAGCACAAATCGAGGTATATTTTTCAATCATCTCAGTATTCCTCTCATTTTATATTTAAATCCTGCCATGGCTATTTACCAGCTGGGTGAACTCAGGCAATCTACTGAATCTCTCTCTCTCGGCCTAATTTTTCTTATTTGAAAAATGGGAAAGATCATCTTAACCCTGAAATGTTGTTGTTAGGATCAAATGAAAGAATATCCATAAAGTGCCTGAACCCTGAGACTCTCCTTAGATGACAGCTACTATTTTTAGTACTTTGAGAGAATACTTTCCCCCTACCCTGCTCACAAGTGTGCCATGGTTGATGGTTTCAGCCACGGCCTTCAGTTCCTCCTGAACCTCCACTGATACTTTTCCCTCCAGTTCCACTGACAACGCTCCCTCTCCTTTTCTTTAGACTTTAATCAGTTACTTGAGGCCAAGGAAGGGATTCTGGGCCACTGACCAGTGAGCAGGCATCAAAGCTCAGTTTCTTTCTCATCCTATTTTTAGCTCATCAGACTTCTTAGCTCAAAACTTACCATCAAATTTAAGTCATTTTCAAGCCTCCTGATCATGTTTAACAAGTAAAAGCCTTTCGGGGGGCATGTTTTTACAAGTTTGGCAAGTTTTATTTTTTGCAAGTTTTGCTCGCAGTGTAAAGAAAAAGATGAAACGAAGGTGGGATTTAGGTGTGATAGCATTACTAAGTGCTAGGTAATATTTACAGAGCCACCCTCCCTCCCAGCCCCATCAAAATATAATAGAAATTATTTGAACTTTGGATGCAAATAGGGTCAAATCGATTTAGAGGAATTAAAATCACCTTATGTTTGCATATTTGTTTAGTGTCTCCACTCCTGGAGAAACAAGAAATACTGAGATATTTCAGGTAAAGCTGCACTGTGTCGGCATTGAAGTTGCATAAGGTGTTTCTGTTTTATTTTCAGCTAAGAAATTCCATATAAGTCTGGATAAAACTTAACCGTTCAATTTGCCATGTTGTCTGTTTTATTTCTAAAATAAATCATTGATACAGGCAAAATGTATAAATAAGTGTAGAAATGCAAATCCCAATCAGTTGAAATTTTCCCTCAAAGTTTGGTTGATTCCACATAAAACCTTAGAGCAAGTCTGTCCTAGCCCCAGAGCTTTTCAAAAGGAACTACAGGGACCCTTTTATAATGAGGAGTTAGACTTTGGGCATTTCTTGAATTTGTTGGGGGTTTTCTTCATATTTTATTTGTATAAGAATTTTATTTCTTTCTTTCTGAATAGAATTTCCTCTTTTTTTTTGGTCTCTAAATTACACTTTAATCTTCTTCTTCAAACAGCAGATTACTTTAAATATTTTAGAAAATAAACCTTCAGATGTGGCCGTTTCTGGGTAAAAATTCTATTCCATTTGATTTGCCATGATTAATAGAAAAACAGAAACCAACATTTACTGTTTATAATGCTTTAGGCATTGTTCTAAACAGGGTTTCTCAACCTCAGCACTACTGAAATTTTGGACCGGATGATTCTTTGTTGTTGAGGGCTGTCCTGTACATTGAATACCGTTAAACAGCATCCCTGGCCTCTACCCACTTGATGCCAATAGCACACCTCCACCCTCCCTCCACCAGCTGTGACAACCAAAATTTCTCTAGATGTTGTCAAATGTCCTTTGAGGGGCAGAATCACCCCAGTTAAGTACCCCCCACTGTTGCAGACACTTTCACATAGGTCATTTTATTTACTCTTTACAACAGAGACTATGAGAGTTTATGTTATTTTCCAAAGGTCACATAGTGGGTTAGTGAGTGGGTTCCTGGGATTCAAATTCCAGTTGGTATAATTCCACAGTTCCTCTTCTTTTAGAGATCATGCTGGAAAAAAAGAAAAGAAAAAGGAGAAATCTGACTTAGGTTCAAGATTTCTTAAAACATAAAAATTATTCTGAGTGCTATTCTCTAATACTTTCTACATCCTCAAACCTTATTCTCGTCCCCAGGATGTGCTTTTAGCTGCCACCAACCCCCAGCCCTCCCTCCCAACAAATATCTCATTTTTCCCTGAGAGATGGAAGTTGTCTAACGTGAGTTTTTTCCAGCTTTTTTCTCTTCATCTCAAAAGTCTTCCGACACCTAACCCATCCTTTACCATCCTTCTTTCTAAGCCCAACCCCTCTACCTGTGCCCTTGATCACACCCCCTCCCTTCTCTCTAACCTTGCTTCACGAATGATCCCTACTACAAATGATCCCCGTGACAAGTCTTCAGTTCTTCCCTAGGCCTGAGCACATGCTTCTCCCTTTGTGATGGTTACTTTTAAGTGTCAGCTTGAGTAGACCATGCATGGTACCCAGTTATTTGGTCAAATATTATTCTAGATATTTCTGTGAAGATATTTTTTAGATGTGATTAAAAATCAGTAGACTTTGAGTAAAGCAGATTACGCTCCATTAGGGGGGTGGGCCTCCAATCAGTCAAAGGTTGGCCTCTCTGGAAGAGGACGAATTTTTTTTTTAAAGGAGTCTGTCAGTGGATGTAATGGTTATGCCTCAGGAGGTCTTGTCTCTATCATTTGCTTTTTCTGTTCCAGTGAAGTATGTTGTCAAGCAAACTTCTTTGAAGATGAAATTCTTAGGACTGAAACTACAGCTCTTGTCTGCGTCTTCAGTCTGCCAGCCTACCCTGAAGATTTTGGACTTGCCAAGCCTGCATAATCACAGAAGCCAGTTCCTTAAAGTAAGTCTTTCTCCCTGTATACACAAATAGAAATTTGTTCTATTTCTCTGTAGAACCCTAATATACCCTCCTTTCCTAAAACACCTTTTCTCTGAAGCTGCCTTGCATCTAAACTCACATGCCCCTCCTCTACAAAGTCAACTCTACTATCCTCTCTCCTTCTGCTGGCTGCTCTTACAGTCTGCATAAGGAGATGTTTGAAATAGGATTTCTGCGCTGTGAGACAAGGACCTTATCTATTTCATTGTTACATTTCCAAAATATGTCTAGCACAATAACTGGAATATTGTGGGTACTTGAGCTTATTCATTTGAAATGTCAAATCCTTTCTCTAAGTAAGGCTGAAAAACAACTGAGAAAAATGCAACAATAAACATTTCCTTTGATATTTCTGTACTAAGATGTTTGAATTTGAACTCTGTTTATTAAAAACATTCTTGCTGGGTAATTTAGTCCTCTTTTCTCTTAAAAATTGTTTTTCAGAGTTGCAATAAAAGAGCAACCCAAATGCATAACAAGATCAAAGAAATCATTCCCCACATCCCAGTAGTGATGAACAGACATGTGGTGAGTGGCTGGTGGACACTGTTCTATGTTACTACAAGTTTAACCCCTTTGTTTCTGTCCATGGTACCTAGAATGTCCTTATAAAATTAGAACATTAGGAAAATTTTGAATTAATTATTAAACTAGATTTTTTTAAGTCAATAAGAAAAAAAAAGCAACAGGGTCAGAGAAGGAGTATTACTGCTGTTAGTGAAAAACAGTTATATCAGTTGAAATTTTGACCTTTAGGCTGAAAATGAGAAAGTGGGTTTTAAAACAGGAACATATTCTTAGGGAATAAGAAGGAGCTGGAGCTTTTAAAAATTCAGTGGGAATTTACCACTGATTTTTTTAAAAAAATTTTAGCAACACTCAGGGCACTCTAAATTGAAAAGAGAAAAAATATTATCCATAATAACAAAAACACATAAATCAAACCACTTCTGCTTTTATATTTGTCTTATTTCTACAGTCCTTGACCATTTAGATTTATAATTTTTCCAACAATGTATTATAAAATCTTTCAAACAAATCACTCTATCCATCTTATTTTTGTTTTAAATACATTTCAAAGAAAGTTGCAGACATCAGTATACTTCACTACAACCAAATGGGATTTGTTCCAGGTATGCCAGGCTAGTTCAACATTCAAAAAAATCAAATAATGTAATATATCACATCAACAGATTAAAGAAGAAAAATCATATAATCATATCAATAGATGCTGAAAAACATTTGACAAATTCAACATCCGTTCATGATCGAAGCTCTCAGCAAACTAGGAATGCAGAGGAACTTCCTTAACTTGATAAAGAACATCTATAAAAGAAAAACCGGGCTTCCCTGGTGGCGCAGTGGTTGAGAATCTGCCTGCCAATGCAGGGGACACGGGTTCGAGCCCTGGTCTGGGAAGATCCCACATGCCGCGGAGCAACGAGGCCCGTGAGCCATAACTACTGAGCCTGCGCGTCTGGAGCCTGTGCTCCGCAACAAGAGAGGCCACGACAGCGAGAGACCCGCGCACGGCGATGAAGAGTGGCCCCCGCTTGCCGCAACTGGAGAAAGCCCTCGCACAGAAACGAAGACCCAACACAGCCAAAAATAATAAATAAATAAATAAAATTTAAAAAAAAAAAAAAAAAAAAGAAAAACCTATAGCGAGGACCATACTTAGTGATGGGAAACTAAATGCTTTCCCCCTAAAATTGGGAACAAGGATGTCTCCTTTCCTATTTAACATCATACTGGAAGTCCTAGCTAATGCAATGAGACAAGAAAATAAATAAAGTATACAGAATGGAAAGAAAGAAATGAAACAGTCTTTGTTTCCAGATGGCATGAATGTCTATGTAGAAAATACCAAAGAATCAATCAAAAAAACTGCTGGAACTAATAAGCAATTACAGCCAAGTTGCAGGATACAAGATTACTTTCCTATATGCCAGCAATGAACAATTGGAATTTGAAGTTATAAAAACAACACTATTTACATTAGCCTCAAAAAAAAATTTTAAGAGATACTTAGGTAAAAATTTAACAAAGTATATACAGGATCTATATGACAGAAACTACAAAATGCTGGTGAAAGAAATAAAAGAATATCTAAATAAATGGAGAGACAGTCCATGTTCGTGGATAGGAAGACTCAATATCACCAAGATGTCAGTTCTCAACTTAATTTATGGATTCCACACATTCTCAGTCAAAATCCTGGAAAATTATTTTGTAGATATCAACAAACTGATTCAAAAGTTTATATGGAAAGGCAAAAGACCCATAAGAGCCAATACGACACTGAAGAGGAACAAAGTCAGGGGACTGACATTACCTGGATGAAGACAGTGAGGTATTCGTGAAATAATAGATAAACACATCAGTAGAACAGAATAGAGAGTCCAGAAATAGATCCACACAAATATAGTAACTGATCTTTGACATGGGAACAAAAGCAATTCAGCGGAGAAAGGATAATCTTTTCAACAAGTGATGCTGGAACTACTGGACATCCACATGCAAATCATCATCATCATCATCATCATCATCATCATCATCATCATCATCATCATCATCATCGTCATATAGCCACAGACCTTACACTCATCCCAAAATTAATTCAAAATGGATTATATATGTAAAAATGCAAAATTATGAAATTTCTAGAAGATAAAAAGGAGAAAATCTAGGTGACCTTGGGTTTGGTGATGAGTTTTAGATACAACATCAAAAGTGTGATCAGTGAAAGGAAAACTTGATAAGTTGGATTCCATTAAAATTTAAAACATCTGCTCTGTGAAGGACACCATTAAGAGAATGAAACGACAAGCCACAAACTGGGAGAAAATATTTGCAAAACACATCTGATAAAGGGCTGGTATCCAAAATATACAAAGAACTCTTAAAACTCAATAATAACGAGACAACCAATTAAAACATGGGCAAACAATTTGGACAGACATCTCACCAAAGAATACATACAGATGTCAGATAAGCATATGAAAAGATGCTCAATATCATATATCCTTAGAAAATTACAAGTTAAGGAATCCTCTGGCGGTCTGGTGATTAGGACTCGGAACTTTCACTGCCATGGACCGGGGTTCGATCCCTGGTCAGGGAACTAAGATCCTGCAAGTTGCATGGCGCAGCTAAAAAAAAAAGAAAGAAAATTACAAGTTAAAATAACCACTACACACCTATTAGAATGGCTAAAACCCAAAACACTGACAACAACAAATGCTGGTGAGGATGCAGAGCAACAGGAACTCTCGGTCATTGCTGGTGGGAATACAAAATGTTGTAGCTACCTTGGGAGAGAGTTTGGCAGTTTTTTACAGAGATAAACATAGGCTCCATAAATCCAGTCATGCTGCTCCTAGGAATTTACATAAATGAGTTGAAAACATCTGTCCACCCAAAAATCTGCACTTGAGTGTTTATAGCAGCTTTATTCATGATTGCCGAAACTTGAAAGCAACCAAGATGTCCTTCAGTAGGTGAATGGATAAACAAACTGTTGTACATCCAAACAATGGAATATTATTCAACAATAAAAAGAAATGATCTATTAAACCATGAAAAGACACAAAGAAACCTTTAGTGCATATTGCTTTATGAAAGAAACCAATTTGAAAAGGCTACGTATGGTATGTTATGGACTGATTGTGTCCCCCCAAAATTCAAATGTTGGAGCTCTAACCCCCAATTTGACTGTATTTGGAGATAGGGCATTTGGGGAGGTAATGAAGGTTAAATGAAGTCATAAGTGTGGGGCCCTAATTGTATAGGACTGGTGTCCTTAAAAGAGAGGAAAAGACACCAGCACTCTCTCTCTTTCTCCGCCCACACACAGACAAGAGGCCATGTGAGGACACAGCAAGATGGAGACCATCAACAAGCCAGGAGGAGAGATCTCACCAAACACCAACCCTGATGGCACCTTGATATTGGCCTTCTGGCCCCCTGAACTGTGAGAAAAAAATCTGCTGTTTAAGCCATCCAGTTTGTGTTATCTTCTTATGGCAACCGAACATAGAAATACACAGTATGATTCCAAATATCAGCTATCTGAAATAGGCAAGACTATAGAGACAATAAAAAGACCAGTTGTTGCCAGAGGTTCAGGAAAAGGGAGGGAGATTTGAATAGGTAGAGTTCAGGGCATTTCTGGGACTGTGAAACTATCCTATGTGATACTGTAATGATGGATACATGAGCTTATTCATTTGTCAAAACCCATGGAACATACAGCACAGAGAATGAGTGCCAATGTAAACTATGGACTTTAATAATAATGTACTTTATTTAATAATAATGTATCAATATTGGTTCACCAATGTTAACAAATGCACCACACTAATGCAAGATGTTAACAATGGGTGAGACTCTATGCATGAGTTATTAATACTTTCTCTGCAATTTTTCTATAAACCTACTCTAAAAAATAAAGTTTATTAAGACTTTTAAAACTTAATATTCTAAATGTTAAAAATTAACATCATGGATAACTACCAGTTTTTTCTTCACAATTATGTGTACTTTAATATAATACCTATATTATCCAGTTGTCTGTCATGTTCTTGAAAGTATTTTTCTGGTTTGCTGTTGACATTTTAAAGTTAAGGGTTTTTTTTTTTGGTTTGTTTGTTTGTTTTACAGAATACTAGCCCCAAGTCAACTAAGAATGTAGCATATTTGTGACCTAAAGATGACAAGGTTGGTCCGCTTTTTAAAGAAAAATAACGTTCACCTCGAATACTTGAAAACACTGCATATTTAGTTATTTTCACATTTGCCATTAGTCTACCATGTGAAGAAGGTAAAGATGAGGAGAGAAGTCAGAGTCGTCCAGATCCCCTTAGAAAGTAGTTGCACTTCACCAAGATGGGGCAAGCCTGCCTGCCAGCTAGGACCTTGCTTGAAGTGATGGTGGTTGCCGGGAACCATATATGCCCCAAATCTCATACACCCCTTTTTCCAGAGACATTAAAGAAGGATTCTGAATTTGTTCGTATTGAGTATCTACAAAACCTAAAGCATACATTATCCCTTCTAAGTAAATTCTCAGGACCACTCACCTTTTACTGCCCCCCGTCCCCTCCTACTCTTCTTCCTCTATTTTTTATCCCTGGTCCTATGTTCCTATGTTCCAGCTTTCAGTATCTGCTCTGCTCTCTCCACTTCCTTTCTTCTTCCTTCTGGTACATTCTGTATCATTTTCTCCAATATATCTTCCAGTTTATTTTATATCATTTATTGTTAAAACCACCTATTAATGTTTTGTTTTTTTTTAATTCTTTTATTTCAGAGAATTTCAAAGTTCTCCAAACATCATACACATATACAAAATAGACAGAAGAGTAAAATGAATGCTCATGGCCCTGTTGCCCTGCTTCAATAATTGTCTTTTTTCATTTATACTCCCATATTTTCTCTACAACTAAGTATTATTTGAAGCAAATCTGATAATCTTTTTTCAAGACTGCTTTTATTTATTTATTCTTATAATTTTTATTGGAGTATAGTTGATTTACAATGTTGTGTTAGTTTCAGGTGTACAACAAAGTCAATCAGTTATATATATATATATATATATATATATATATATATCCACTTTTTTTTAGATTCGTTTCCCATATAGGCCATTACAGAGTATTGAGTAGAGTTCCCTGTGCTATACAGTAGGTCCTTATTACTTACTTATTTTGTATATAGTAGGGTGTATATGTCAATCCCAATCTCCCAGTTTATCCCTCTCCCCACTTACCCCCTGGTAACCATAAGTTTGTTTTCTACATCAGTAACTCTATTTCTGTTTTGCAGATACGTTCATTTGTACCCTTTTTTTAGATTCCACATATAAGCGATACCATATGATATTTGTCTTTTTCTGACTTACTTCACTCAGTATGACTCTAATTCCATCCATGTTACTGCAAATGGCATTATTTCATTTTTTATGGCTGTGTAATATTCCATTGTATATATGTAACACATCTTCTTTATCCCTTCATCCATTGATGGACATTTAGGTTGCTTCCATGTCCTGGCTACTGTAAATCGTGCTGCAATGAACATTGTGGTTCATGTCTCTTTTTGAATTATGGTTTTCTCTGGGTATATACCCAGTAGTGGGATTGCTGGATCATATGGTAGCTCTATATTTAGTTTTTTAAGGAACCTCCATACTGTTCTCCATAGTGGCTATACCAGTTTACATACCCACCAACAGTGTAGGAGGGTTGGCTTTTCTGCCCACGGTATCACCTCACACCAGTCAGAATGGCCATCATCAAAACATCTACAAACAGTAAATGCTGGAGAGGGTGTCAAGACTGCTTTTAAACACATGGCTATCTCTCCTTGATAGGCATTCCCTGGCCCCTGCTTGTTTGTTCATCCTCTAGGAGATTCTATCAGAGCCTCAGGGTATAGTGAGAAAAGATCGGGAAAGTGTAGCATACCGGGGCAGAGAGAAGCAGCTGACACTAGAGGTCTCAAAGCTATTGCCTCTCCGGGGAGTCATGTGGCACAGTGATGAGTTTGTAATTGGAGTGTAGTAGTGACCTCTGTCATATGTCACCTCTTTTATTCTGCTCCTGGGGCCACTCCTCTGGGCCCATGGCTTGTGGCTCAAGAAACTGATGCTCTGAGTCTCTTTATTGTATTTGTGTTGAAGTACTTTCAAGACAGACCTCAAATAATTCCTTCAGACACATTTCTGAGGAATATGAGCTCACAAGGAAACAAGGCATGTGAGCAAGATCCAGGAGACCCAGAAGCACAGAGATTGCAGACATTGGAATTATTGGACATAACATTTTAAATAAGTTTGTTTACTATGTTTAAAGGAATAAAAGAGGGCATTGAAAATATGTGTAAGGATCAAGAGATTCATTTTTAAAAGACCAAGCAGATTTGAAAAAAGAACCAAATAGAATTTTTTTTGAAATGAGACTGCGATAACTGAAATTAAAAACTCAATGGATATTGTCATGGATGAGATAGTCATGCCAGAAACATTGAACCTAGATGTGATTAAACCTCTAATTCCAACTATCAGTTTACAAGTGCAAGAGGAACTAAACCACAGATAAGCAATTGGCAAAATCCAAATTGTAGAAAATTCCACAGGACAAACAACTCATTAAAAAAAAAAATAGATTGCAAGGAAAAGAAAATATGGAGGAGAACCTATTGATTCAATAGCAACATAAAAGACATATTTACCAATCGCAATATTCATAGTTTGCTTGATTCAAACAACTTGTAAAAAATACAACATTTAGGATACAATTGGAAATTTGAATAGTTACTGGATGTTGAGCCTACCCATGGATAATAAGTGGCTATTGTTAATTCGGGGTGTGATCATGGTATAGTGACTTTGTGTAAAAACAAGTGTTACTATCTTTTATAGGTACATACTGAAATACTTATGGGTTTCTGTTTTATTTGCATTGTGAACAGAGAATTAGCATGATCAGTCATTCTGGTTCACCTAAGACTCTCCCAGTTTTAGCACTTAACCCCTTAGTCCCAGGCAAACCGGGATGATTGGTCACTCTAGTCTAATGTCAGTTCTTTAAAATTGGTTGAGTTATCAAATTATGATTAGATTATCCCTGTTAATTATTTTGTCTCTTTGGATATCCTTGAAATGAGTTAAAATCTGACACTTTTAATGCGATTTTTTGGCGATTTTATCATTATAATTCTGTTAAGTTTTGCTACACATATTTTGAGGCTCTATTTAAGATACATAGAAGTTTATAAATGTTCTATCTTCTTGAATCCTTTGATTTCCTTATAATCCTCCTTTTGATCCCTATTAATGCATTTAATTCTAAATTTTATCTTATTATATTAGTATTGCTACATCAGCTTTCTTTGGTTAGTACTTGCTGGGTATATCTATTTCCATACTTTTATTTTCAACCTTTCTGGGTGATTTTCTGGTAATTTTATCTCCTATATGTAGCATATACCAAGATTTTTTTTAATTTTAATTTTTTTATTTAAGTACAGTTGACTTACAATGTGTTAATTTCTGCTGTACAGCAAAGTGATTCAGTTATAT
This sequence comes from Balaenoptera musculus, assembly GCF_009873245.2. Lineage (NCBI taxonomy): Eukaryota > Metazoa > Chordata > Mammalia > Artiodactyla > Balaenopteridae > Balaenoptera > Balaenoptera musculus. The sequence continues at coordinate 73,437,825 of NC_045796.1, forward strand.
ATATATATATATATATATATTCTTTTTCAAATACTTTTCCATTATGGTTTATTACAGGACATTGAATATAGTTCCCTGTGCTATACAGTAGGATCTTGTTGTTTATCTATTTTATGTATAGTAGTTTGTATCTGCTAATCCCAAACTCCTAATTTATCCCTCCTCCACCGCCTTTCCCCTTTAGTAACCATAAATTTGTTTTCTATATCTGTGAGTCTGTCTCTGTTTCATAGGAAAGTTCATTTGTATCATATTTTAGATTCCACATATAAGTGATGTCACATGGTATTTGTCTTTCTCTTTCTGATTTACTTCACTTAGTATGATAAGTGAAGTAAACCATCTATGTTGCTGCAAATGGCATTATTTCCTTCTTTTTTATGGCTGAGTAATATTCCATTGTATAGATGTACCACATCTTCATTCATTCATCTGTCGATGGACATTTAGGTTGTTTCCATGTCTTGGCTATTGTAAATAGTGCTTCTGTGAACACTGGAGTGCATGTATCTTTTCGAATTATAGTTTTGTCTGGATTTATGCCCAGGAGTGGGATTGCAGGATCATATGGCAACTCTATTTTTAGTTCTTTAAGGAACCTCCATACTGTTTTCCATAGTGGCTGCACCAGTTTGCATTCCCACCAACAGTGTAAGAGGTTTCCCTTTTCTCCATACCCTCTCCAGCATTTATTTGTAGACTTTTTAATGATGGTCATTCTGACCAGTTTGAAGTGATACCGCATTGTAGTTTTGATTTGCATTTCTTTAATAATTACCAATGCTGAGCATCTTTTCATGTGCCTACTGGCCATCTGTATGTCTTCTTTGGAGAAATGAAGATTTATTTTTTTAAATCGATATGATAATCTCTATCTTTTGATAGGTGAAGATAGTTCATTGAAATATATTAGAATTTTTCTTATTTCTGCTATCTTAGTTTGGGTTTTCTGTTTAACCTCCTCCTTATCTATTTCCTTTTTCCTCTTCCTGTGTTCTCATTAAATGATCAACTTTTCAATATATCCTTTACATCCTCAGAGATTTTGTAAAATAAGGATTGTTTTTCTATTATGATTTTTGGTTTTATTTTTTAGTAGTTACCTTGAGCACAGCATGCCTTTGGCTTCAGCAGGACTCTCACTCTTAAATGTCCTGCTTCTTTTCTGGTTCTTGGAAATGTTTATATTCTGTTGAGCCTGATTATGTCTTTGTCAGCCTCTCTTATTTGCGTTTTACATAAATTTCTGTGTAGAAATCATTGCTATCTTTTAGAAGTAAATATTGACCTTCAAAGCATTAACTTATTATTAACAACCTTGAGCGGAATTCAGCCATTCAGGCTACTCATTTCTTACATACAAGTTAAAGATCCTTTATTTTTCTTTCTCTTTTTGTATTTTAGATAACGCATTGTCAAAATTTTACAAATTTATACAGTTTATAGAATATTTTTAACATATCACATATTCAAAATGCAAAGTTACTTATTAAGGTATAATTTGTACAGAGTAAAATACACAAATCTTAAAAACACAACGTGATAAAATTTTACATATTTATAAGTCTGTGTAACCACCACTAATCAAGATGTAGAACATGTCTGTCTCCCTAAAAAAGTTCCTGTGGTATCTTCCCAGACAAAATCAACCTCTGAGGTAGCCATTATGCTAACTTCTATCACTGTGGAAAAGCTTTGCCTATCCTAAAACTTCATATAAATGGAATCCTGCACTATATACTCCTTTGTATCTAGCTTCTTTTGCTCTCAATATCTTTTTCAGTTTCATCCTTATTGTTGTATATATCAGTACATTCTTTTTTTATTGTTGTGTAGCATTCCCTTGTATTAACATACCATGACTTATTCATTTGTTCCTCTTATGATGAATACTTGGATGGTTCCTAATTTTTGACTATTATAAATTAATATGCTATGAAGAGTCTAGCATAAGTCTTTTTGTGGACGTAGCCGTGCCATAGAAAAGACACTTGTTTAACTTTGAATAGAAACAGCCAAAGAGCAACATATGAGAGTCTCAATTACTCCACATCTTGCCAACACTAGAAACTGTCAGTCTTTAATTGTAGAATTACAGAGGGTGTGTAGAAGTATCTCTTGTTTTTAATTTGCATTTCCCTGATAAGTAATGTTGTTGAATAATTTTCTTGTGCTCGTTGACTATTTAGATATTTTATTTTGTAAATTATCTCCTAAATCTTTTGCCTTTTTAAAAATTAGGTTGTTTGCCCTATTATTATTGAACTGTAAGAGTCCTTCATGTATTCTGGATACAAATACTTTGTCAGATATATGTTTTTCCAGGCTCTGGAGTGCCTTTTCACTTCCTAAAGAGTATCTTTTGATAAGCAGATTTTTAGATTTTGATGACGACCAATGTATCAATTAAAAATTTTTATGGTTAGTGCTGTTTGTTCCCTGTTTTAAAAATCTTTGTCTATCTCAAGGTAGCTTTAGCTTTCAAATCTACACTTGATCTACCCAGAACTGATTTTTGTGTATGGTGAGAGATAGCATCAAATATTATTTTTTTTCTATTTGAATATCCAGTTGCTCTAGCAGCATTTATTAATAAGACCATCCTTCCTCTTTGAAATGCATGAGTGTCATTGTTGTAAATGAAGTGACCAAATATATATGTGTTTATTTCTGAACTCTCTCTTTAGTTCTATCAATCTGTTTGTCTATCTTTTTGCCAATACCTCACTATCTTAATTACCAAGCCTTAGAGTAAGTTTAAAATCTGTTAGTATAGGTCTTCCAATTTGGTTCCTTTTTTCTTTTTTTAAAAAATAGTTTTGGCTAGTCTATACCCTTTGCATTTCCCAATAAATTATAGATCAGATGATTGATCTCTATGCACAAAAAATTAAGCCTTCTTGGATTTTTATTGGAATAGCATTAAATTTATAGATCAATTTAGGGATAATTGATATCCTAATAATATCAAGCCTGTGGTATACCTCTCCATTTATTTAGGTCTTCTTTAATGTTTCAGAGCACTGTTTGATAGTTTTTAGCATGTACATCTTGCACACTTTTTGTTAATTTACTTTCCTTTTCTAGTTTCTTGAAGTGGAAGCTTACCTCCTTGATTTGAAAACTTTCTTCTTTTTCAGCATATGCGTTTAAACGTATAAATTTCTTACTAAGCATTGCTTTACTTACGTCTCAAATTTTTGCTAATTTGTGTTATTATTTGTTCAAAATAGTTTCTAATTTACCTTGTGATTTCTTCTTTGACCAATAGATAATTTAGAAATTGTTGCTTAATTTCCAAATATTTGGACGATTTCTAATTATTTTTTGTTACTGATTTCTAATTTAATTCCATTGTCTTTGCAAAACATATTTTGTATGACTTTGATCCTTTGAAATTTATTGAGACTTGCTTTATAGCCCAGAATATGGTCTATTTTTGTGAATGATCTATTGCACTTAAATAGTACGTGTTCTTTTTTCTTTTGCATGGTTGTTGGCTATAATATTCTTTAAATGCTTTATTAATGTCTGATTAGGTCAGATTATTCATCTTATATATGGTGACTGATTTTTGTCTGCCTGTTCTATCAATTACAGAGAGATATTTTCTCAAATATCCATTTCTAATTATGGATTTATCTATTTATCATTTTATTTCTGTCAATTTTTACTTCCTATTTTGAATGTATGCTATCAGGCATATACACATTAAGGAATATTATATCTTCCTATTGAATTGACCCTTTTATCATTATTAAACGCCCCTCTTTTTACCTGGGAATACCTTCTGCCTTAAAGTCTACTTTGTCTGATATTATAGCCAGAGCTATAATTTTTATAAATATAAACTTAATTTTTAAGCTTTTTGTGGTTAGTGTTTACATCTAATATGATATTCATGTTTCTAATACTTTACTTTCAACACATTTCTGTGTCCTAATATTTAAAGTTTGTGTCTTATAAGAATATTCTTGGTCTGTTTTTTAGTCAGTCTAATAATATCTGCCTTTTAGTTGGGATGTTTAGTCCTTTCACATTTAATGTAATTACTGACATGGATTTAAGTCTGTCATCTCAGTATTTGTTTTCTATTTGTCCCGTACACTTTTGCTCTTCCTTTAATGGATTTTTTTTGGATTAATCAAAATTTTCCCTCCTATTTTATCTACCTTCTTATACTAACTGGAGATGTTTTGATGATGTAGGGAATAAATTACTAACTCAAAAACCTTGTGCACCAAAATTCACATAGTCACAGTTCTCACCTTTATATTTTTACATTGTGGTTATTATTTTTTTTCTATGTGAAATGATTTGGTCTCCTATTACAAGGTATATGTGGGTGGTGCATATGTGTAGGGGTGTGTGTGTGTGGAGGTATGTGTTATGCATATGTGAATATGTTGCATATGTATGTGTACAAACATGTATGCTTGCACATGTGTCTGCATGTATAGTGTGCCGTGTGTGTGTTGCCTTTAAATCCTAAATATCTAGGTGATGAATTTTAAGAGCACATTTCATAACTTAATGATATCACTTCATTAATTTCTGACTACAGTGAAGTAATTCATTAAATGACAACAGACTGGTGTATCAGAATAAATGGTTCTGCCAAGCTGTTTTAGCTTGTAAGCCAGAATTTAACTCAAGTATTTGAAGAAAAATGTTGTGCATTCATAAAATCTCTCAAGGGGCCGATATGAATGATGTCCTAATTTAATTCAGTAGGTATTTCCATAAAATCATACAATAAAATTCATGAAACATAGTAAGATATCATGTCAGACACTTCTAGCATTGGAGAAACATATGCTGTATTGGTTTCATGTCAGCTTTCTTTTTTTGACTGATTTCTTAAGGAAATACCTTCCTCTCCCTCTGGTAATATGCTTGAAATTTGTTTGGAAAGCTTCAGGGGAAGGGAGGTTTGGGGCAGACTGCCTAGAGAACTTATTTCCCTTGGTGATTGATATGATCCAGGCTTACAGCATGCAGGTATGATGCAAGTCTGTGCATGTGTGGAGATTATGTTTAACCAAGGGTTTTCTTGGTGAAGGGGTAAAACTTAACTCTGGGAAATTTTAAGAAATAATTCTGTGAGGTATAATTGTAACTCAGGTCTCTTTGATGTGGCTAAGTTCTTCTCTATTAGCAGTAATTATATTAATTTCTTTTACCTTGATTTTGGTACTGTGAGAAAGACAAAAAACCGAAGTCATCTATTACATGAATTTACACTTTTTAAGCACTTGTAATCCTGCCAGGCACCATGGGTAATCTAAAATGAAAAAGTCTGGATTACTGCTTAAGGAAGACACAGTCAAGTAGAGGGAGCTACAATATGAACACAAATAACCATAGGATAAGGTAGAAAGTGACATGCACCTTAAATTTGAAAAACAGAGGCTGGGATTGATCAAAGAATGCCTCATGAAGGAGGGGACATTTGAGTTGGGCCCTAAAAAATGGGTAGAAATTTGATAGCCATTGATGAAGTGAACGGTGTTTTTAGGGGCAGACACATAGTCAAATGTACAGGGATGGGTTTAGAGGAAAAGGAACAATTCTGTTTTGTTGGTATATAAAGTACATAGGAAAGCAGTAATAGATAATTCAGGAAAGATAAGATAGACTATGCCGAGGAGGGTGTTAAAGGTTATTATCATTATTACTAAACAATTAACTTTTTATTATTCCCCTCACTATGTGTTAAAAATAGAACCAGCTGCTGTATAGACATGCAGAAGGAAACATGGTCTCTATGTGGATAGAAAATAAAATACAGTTCAGTTCCCCCAATTTTGAATTGTCTCCACTCTTTTCAACATTACAAACATTCTGGTTATTAAAATGCTTTGTTTATATTAATATTTACTTGTGTTTATATTTAATTATATTAAATTTATACTTACTATCATTTATATTGGCATTAACTGGAAAGCTGGTTCAAATAGCAAAATAGTTTTCCATTGACCTGCTGCTCATGGCTACTTTCATCAGTACCACCTGCCTATAGTCCCTGTTACTTATTGAGCTTTTGTCGGCCAAGGGCATAGAGATTTCCAGAACGTTTGTTCTCTTTCCTTAAATTTTAAGCATGCAGAACTTCAAATATACTAGCCAATCTTTAACATTAAACATCTAGGATATGTATGACCACTACTTAATAATTCCCCTAACACTGACCTTCTATTCTATGTTCTCCCTAGTTCTAGTCTGTGGTAGGTGGAATATAGAATCTCATTTTTTTAATTTACACTTATTTACCAATTACCAACAAGACTGAACATCCTTTCCTATATTTATTTTGCATTCAAGTTTCTTATTCCATGAAATGACCCTCTGTCCTGCCCTTTGATCTCTCTATTAAAACATTTGTCTTTTTTGTTTGTTTGTTTTGTTACCTTTTTTATATTTTTAGAATTTTATTTATATTTTTATACAGCAGGTTCTTATTAGTTATCCATTTTATACATATTATTGTATATATGTCAATCCCAATCTCCCAGTTCATCACACAACCACCGCTCCCCTGCCCCACCACTTTCCCCCCTTGGCATCCATAAGTTTCTTCTCTATATCTGTGTCTCTATTTCTCCCCTGCAAACCGGTTCATCTGTACCATTTGTCTAGGTTTCACATATATGTGTTCATATACGATATTTGTTTTTCTCTTTCTAACTTACTTCTCTCTGTGTGACAGACTCTAGGTCCATCCACCTCACTACAAATAAATCAATTTCGTTCCTTTTTATGGCTGAGTAATATTCCATTGTATATATGTGCCACATCTTCTTTATCCATTCATCTGTTGATGGACACTTAGGTTACTTCCATGTCCTGGCTATTGTAAATAGAGCTGCAGTGAACATTATGGTATATGACTCTTTTTGAATTATGGTTTTCTCAGGGTATATGCCCAGTAGTGGGATTGCTGGGTCATATGGTAGTTCTATTATTAGTTTTTTAAGGAACCACCATACTGTTCTCCATAGTGGCTGTATCAATTTACATTTCCACCAGCAGTGCAAGAGGGTTCCTGTTTCTCCACACCCTCTCCAGCATTTATTGTTTCTAGATTTTTTGATGATGGCCATTCTGACTGGTGTGAAGTGATACCTCATTGTAGTTTTGACTTGCATTTCGCTAATAATTAGTGATGTTTAGCAGCTTTTCATGTGCTTCTTGGCCATCTCTATGTCTTCTTTGGAGAAATGTCTATTTAGGTCTTCTGCCCATTTTTGGATTGGGTTGTTTGTTTTTTTAATATTGAGCTGCATGAGCTGTTTATATATTTTGGAAATTAATCCTTTGTCCATTGATTCGTTTGCAAATATTTTCTCCCATTCTGAGGGTTGTCTTTTTGTCTTGTTTGTAGTTGCCTTTGCTGTGCAAAAGCTTTTAAGTTTCATTAGGTCGCATTTGTTTATTTTTGTTTTTATTTCCATTACACTAGGAAGTGGATCAGAAAAGATCTTGCTGTGATTTATGTCAAAGAGTGTTCTTCCTATGTTTTCCTCTAAGAGTTTTATAGTGTCTTACATTTAGGTCTTTAATCCATTTTGAGTTTATTTTGGTGTATGGTGTTAGGGAGTGTTCTAATTTCATTCTTTTACATGTAGCTGTTCAGTTTTCCCAGCACCATTTATTGAAGAGACTGTCTTTTCTCCGTTGTATATCCTTGCCATCTTTGTCATAGATTATTTGACGATAGGTGCATGGGTTTATCTCTGGGCTTTCTATCCTGTTCCATTGATCTATATTTTTGTTTTTGTGCCAGTACCACATTGTCTTGATTACTATAGCTTTGAAGTATAGTCTGAAGTCAGGGAGCCTGATTCCTCCAGTTCCGTTTTTTTCCCTCAAGACTGCATTGGCTATTCAGGGTCTTTTTTGTCTCCATACAAATTTTAAGATTTTTTTTTCTAGTTATGTAAAAAATGTCATTGGTAACTTGATAGGGATTGCATTGAATCTGTGGATTGCTTTGGGTAGTATAGTCATTTTCACAATATTGATTCTTCCAATCCAAGAACATGGTATATCTCTCCATCTGTTGGTATCATCTTTAATTTCTTTCATCAGTGTCTTATAGTTTTCTGCATACATGTCTTTTGTCTCCCTAGGTAGGTTTATTCCTAGGTATTTTATTCTTTTTGTTGCAGTGGTAAATGGGAGTGTTTCCTTAATTTCTCTTTCAGATTTTTCATCATTCGTGTATAGGAATGCAAGAGATTTCTGTGCATTAATTTTGTATCCTGAAACTTTACCAAATTCATTGATTAGCGCTAGTAGTTTTCTGGTGGCATGTTTAGGATTCTCTATTTGTAGTATCATGTCATCTGCAAACAGTGACAGTTTTACTTCTTCTTTTCCAATTTGTATTCCTTTTATTTCTTTTTCTTCTCTGATTGTCGTGGCTGGGACTTCCAAAACTATGTTGAATAATAGTGGTGAGAGTGGACATCCTTGTCTCGTTCCTGATCTTAGAGGAAATGCTTTCAGTTTTTCACCATTGAGAATGATGTTTGCTGTGGGCTTGTCATATATGGCCTTTATTATGTTGAGGTAGGTTCCCTCTATGCCCACTTTCTGGAGAGTTTTTATCATAAATGGATGTTGAATTTTGTCAAAAGATTTTTCTGCATCTATTGAGATGATCATATAGTTTTTCTTCTTCAATTTGTTAATAAGGCGTATCACACTGGTTAATTTGCGTATATTAAAGAATCCTGCATCCCTGGGATAATTCCCACTTGATCATGGTGCATTACCCTTTTAATATGTTGTTGGATTCTGTTTGCTAGTATTTTGTTGAGGATTTTTGCATCTATATTCATCAGTGATATTGGTCTGTAATTTTCTTTTTTTGTAGTACCTTTGTCTGGTTTTGGTATCAGGGTGATGGTGGCCTCATAGAATGCGTTTGGGAGTGTTCATTCCTCTGCAATTGTTTGGAAGAGTTTGAGAAGGACGGGTGTTAGCTCTTCCCTAAATGTTTGATAGAATTCACCTGTGAAGCCATCTGGTCCTGGACTTTTGTTTGTTGGAAGATTTTTAATCACAGTTTCAATTTCATTACTTGTGATTGGTCTGTTCATATTTTCTATTTCTTCCTGGTTCAGTCTTGGAAGGTTATACCTTTCTAAGAATTTGTCCATTTCTTCCAGATTGTCCATTTTATTGGCATAGAGTTGCTTGTAGTAGTCTCTTAGGATGCTTTGTATTTCTGCGGTGTCTGTTGTAACTTCTCCTTTTTCATTTCTAATTTTATTGATTTGAGTCCTCTCCCTCTTCTTCTTGATGAGTCTGGCTAATGGTTTATCAATTTGTTTATCTACTCAAAGAACCAGCTTTTAGTTTTATTGATCTTTGCTATTGTTTTCTTTGTTTCTATTTCATTTATTTCTGCTCTGATCTTTATGATTTCTTTCCTTCTGCTAACATTGGGTTTTGTTTGTTCTTCTTTCTCTAGTTCCTTTAGGTGTAAGGTTAGATTGTTTATTTGAGATTTTTCTTGTTTCTTGATGTAGGCTTGTATTGCTATCAACTTCCCTCTTAGAACTGCTTTTGCTGCGTCCCATAGGTTTTGGATCATTGTGTTTTCATAACCACTTGTCTGTAGGTATGTTTTGATTTCATCTTTGATTTCTTCAGTGATCTCTTGGTTATTTAGTAACGTATTGTTTAGCCTCCATGTGTTTGTGGTTTTTACATTTTTTTCCCTTGTAATTGATTTCTAATCTCATAGCATTGTGTCAGAAAAGATGCTTGATATGATTTCAATTTTCTTAAATTTACTGAGGCTTGATTTGTGATCCAAGATGTGATCTATCCTGGAGAATGTTCCATGTGCACTTGAGAAGAAAGTGTAATCTGCTGTTTTTGGATGGAATGTCCTATAAATATCAATTAAATCTATGTGGTCTATTGTGTCATTTAAAGCTTGTGTGTCCTTATTAATTTTCTGTTGGGATGCTCTGTCCATTGATGGAAGTGAGGTGTTAAAGTCCCCTCTATTTTTGTGTTACTGTTGATTTCCTCTTTTATAGCTGTTAGCAGTTGCCTTATGTATTGAGGTGCTCCTATGTTGGGTGCATATATATTTATAATTGTTATATCTTCTTCTTGGATTGATCCCTTGATCATTATGTAGTGTCCTTCCTTGTCTCTTGTAACATTCTTTGTTTTAAAGTGTATTTTATCTGATATGAGTATTGCTACTCCAGCTTTCTTTTGATTTCCATTTGTATGGAATATCATTTTCCATCCCCTCACTTTCAGTCTGTTTGTGTCCCTAGGTCTGAAGTGGGTCTCTTGTAGACAGCATATATATGGTTCTTGTTTTTGTATCTGTTCAGCGAGCCTGTGTCTTTTGGTTGGAGCATTTAACCCATTCACGTTTAAGGTAATTATCAATATGTATGTTCCTATGACCATTTTCTTAATTGTTTTGGGTTTGTTTTTGTAGGTCCTTTTCTTCTCTTGTGTTTCCCACTTAGAGAAGTTCCTGGAGCATTTGTTGTAGAGCTGGTTTGGTGGTGCTGAATTCTCTTAGCTTTTGCTTGTCTGTAAAGCTTTTGATTTCTCCATCAAATCTGAATGAGATCCTCGCTGGCTACAGTAATCTTGGTTGTAGGTTCTTCCCTTTCATCACTTTAAATATATCATGTCACTCCCTTCTGGCTTGTAGAGTTTCTGCTGAGAAATCAACTGTTAACCTTATGGGAGTTCCCTTGTGTGTTATTTGTCTTTTTTCCTTTGTTGCTTTCAATAATTTTTCTTTGTCTTTAATTTTTGTCAATTTGATTACTGTGTCTCGGCGTGTTTCTCCTTGGGTTTATCCTGCCTGGGACTCTATGCGCTTCCTGGATTTGGGTGGCTATTTCCTTTCCCATGTTAGGGAAGTTTTTGACTATAATCTCTTCAAATATTTTCTCGGGTCCTTTCTCTCTCTCTTCTCCTTCTGGGACCCGTATAATGAGAATGTTGTTGTGTTTAATGTTGTCCCAGAGTTCCCTTAGGCTGTCTTCATTTCTTTTCAGTCTTTTTTCTTTATTCTGTTCTGTGGCAGTGAATTCCACCATTCTGTCTTCCAGGTCACTTATCCATTCTTCTGCCTCATTTGTTCTGCTATTGATTCCTTCTAGTGTATTTGTCATTTCAGTTTTTATATTGTTCACCTCTGTTTGTTTGTTCTTTAATTCTTCTAGGTCTTTGTTAAGTTTTTCTTGTATATTTTCGATCTTTGCCTCCATTCTTTTTCCGAGGTCCTGGATCATCTTCACTATCATTTTTCTGAATTCTTTTTCTGGAAGGTTGCCTATCTCCACTTCATTTGGTTTTTTTCTGGGGTTTTATCTTGTTCCTTCATCTGGTACATAGCCCTCTGCCTTTTCGTCTTGTCTATCTTTCTGTGAATGTGGGTTTTTTTCCACAGGTTGCAGGATTGTAGTTCTTCTTGCTTCTGCTGTCTGCCCTCTGGTGGGTGAGGGTATCTAAGAGGCTAGTGCAAGTTTCCTGATGGGAGGGACTGGTGGTGGGTAGAGCTGGCTGTTGCTGGTTGGCAGAGCTCAATAAAACTTTAATCTGCTTGTCTGCTGATGGGGGGGGCTGGGTTTCCTCCCTGTTGGTTGTTTGGCCTGAGGCGACCCAACACTGGAACCTACCTGGCTCTTTGGTGGGGCTAATGGTGGACTCTGGGAGGACTCACACCAAGGAGTGCTTCCCAGAACTTCTGCTGCCAGTGTCTTTTTCCCCACAGTGAGCTGCAGCCACCCCCCGCCTCTGCAGGAGACCCTCCAACACTAGCAGGTAGGTCTGGTTCAGTTTCCTGTGGGGTCACTGCTCCTTCCCCTGGGTCCCGATGTGCACAGTAGTTTGCATGTGCCCTCCAAATGTGGACTCTCTGTTTCCCCCAGTGCTGTCGAAGTCCTGCAGTCCAATCCTGCTAGCCTTCAAGGTCTGATTCTCTAGGAATTCCTCCTTCCATTTCCGGACACCCAGGTTGGGAAGCCTGACGTGGGGCTCAGAACCTTCACTCCAGTGGGTGAACTTCTGTGGTATAAGTGTTCTCCAGTTTGTGAGTCACCCACCCAGCAGTTATGGATTTGATTTTATTGTGATTGTGCCCCTCCTACCGTCTCATTGCGGTTTCTCCTTTTTCTTTGAATGTGGGGTATCTTTTTTGGTGAGTTCCAATGTCTTCCTGTTGATGAATGTTCAGCAGTTAGTTGTGATTCTGGTGCTCTTGCAAGAGGGAATAAGCGCACGTTCTTCTACTCCGCCATCTTGAACCAATCTCCAAAACATTTGTCTTTTTAAAAAATTGATCTGTAGGACTATTTACAGTTTTAAATACTAATCCTTTATCAAGTATCTGCCTTATAATAAATGTAGTCATTTTGAGGTTTGTCTTCATTTAAATTATGGTATCTGTTGATGTACAGAAGTTTTAAATCTTAATTTAGCCTAGTTTATGAATCTTATCATTAATGATATGTAGTTGTAAAATCTTGCCTAAAATCATCGTTTCCTAATCCAAGATCATAAAGATATTTTCCTATATTTTCTTCTTAAAATTTTAAAGATTTTCTGTTCACATTTACATCTTTTATTCACCTGAAATCTGTTCTGGGGAATGATATGAAGCAAAGATTGAAATATAATTTTTCAGTGTGGAGAACCAGCTCTTCCAGCATCCTGTCCCCAGGAGTCGGTAGTTCCTCTGTTAGATAACAAGCTTCCATATATGTGGATCTATTTATAGACTGTTCATCAGTCTAGTTGCTCTCTCCCTGTACTAACCTACTCTGTCATAAACCACACTGTCCTAATTACAATAGCTTCAAGATATGAGATACATGATTTTTTTTTAAATTTTTTATTGAACTTTAGTTGATTTACAAGGTTGTGTTAATTTCTGGTGTGCAGCAAAGTGATTCAGTTATATATATATATATTTTTTTTTCTTTTTCATTATGGTTTATTATAGGATATTGAATATAGCTCCCTATGCTATACAGTAGGACCTTGTTGTTTATCTATTTTATATAGAGTAGTGTACATCTACTAATCGAAAACTCCTAATTTGTCCCTTCCCAACCTGCTTTCCCCTTTGGTAATCATAAGTTTGTCTTCTATATCTGTGAGTCTGTTTCTGTTGTGTAAATAAGTTCATTTGTATCATAGTTTAGATTCCACATATAAGTGATATCATAGAGTACCTGTCTTTCTCTTTCTGACTTCATTAAGTATAATAATTTTTAGGTCAATCCATGTTGCTGCAAATGGCATTATTTCATTATTTTTCATGGCTGAGTAGTATTCCAGTATATATACTGCAATATATATATATATCTCCCATCTTCTTTATCCATTCACTTGTCGATGGACATTTAGGTTGCTTCCATGTCCTGAATATTGTAAATAGTGCTGCTATGAACACTGGGCTGCATGTATCTTTTCAAATTACAGTTTTCTCTTGACATACAAGATGCATGATATTTTTAAAAGTGGGTCCCTTTTGTTCTTCCTAAAAATTATTTTGGCAATTCCTGGCCCTTTGCTCATTTACATGGACTTTAGGGTAATATGGTTTAACTTTCATCAAAAGTAAAAGCCCATTGGGAGAACTGATGTCTTTATGTTATTGAGACTTCCCATGCAAGAACATTTATTTCTTTAATAGCTTTCAACAAGTTTTTCATCTTTCTATTATAAATGTCTTACACACTTGTCAATGATTTATTTGTAGATAACTTACATGTTTTGTTGCTGTTATAAATGATATCTTTAAATGTTATATTTTTGAACTATTTGTTGCTGGTTTGGGGGATGCAGTTGGTTTACATAATCATTTATCTGTTGGTTCCTTTGGATATTTTTATGTAGAAAAGCATATAAGTTGAAAATAATGATGGTTTTATGACTTTTTTTCTAATCTTTATATCTCTCTTAGTTACATAACAGCTATATATTATATGTGTATATTACTATATATAATGTAGTATATGGTATACAAATATATAGTATACAGTATATGGTATAGTATACCTATATATATGGTATTACTATAGCAATATTATATAATAATATACTAATTATATATATTATATATAATTATATATACAGACACTATAAGTAGAAAAGGGCTAACTTGTAAAGGGCTATCTGTGATTATTTTTAGTGGTAAGTCCAGGAGCTGGTTTAAGTAACTATATTCAATAATTTACTATTAGAATTAGACCTGTAAATACATTTCAATATTTGCCTGAAATAAAATTGAATATGCTGTTTATCAGGATCCATTAACTTAGGCTCTGCACTTTAAGTCAGTTTTCCAGAAATGGTAATAAGTTTGTATTGACCCAATACAACTTTGCCACTAAGTGTTCCTGAGGACCAAAAACATAGTATTAGGTACTAAGTATAAAAGTATAATGCAAAGATCTGGTTGCAGATCCCCCAAATCAGCGGATTCAAAGCATGGACATTATTAAGGGCATACACATCATGTGCATTTACACATTCCACATTAAAATAAAATGTTAAGGCATGCTTTTTAAAAATTATTTTTAACTGCCTTTATTGACCAACTGCTTTTCCCAAGCACGTCAAAAAAATCATTCGCTTCTACTGCTGACCAGGGCTACATTGGGGTCATAATTAGTACACTATTGATTGACGTAAAGTCTAAGCCACAGACAAAACTCCAGTCTTCAACATTGTCTCTCTTGTTTGCTTAGCTCAGCAGCCAGCCACCGACATGTATAGAGGAGCTTTGTGCAAGCACCGATTATCAAAAGGCTGTGCTTTCATCCACACCATTAATTTCTGAAGCCAGAAGACAGCATGGTGAGAGCACTGACAAACACTACTACAGAGAATCCCAGGACAAATAATCCTAGGAGAGATCAGCTCCTCTAGGATTGAACGAATCTTCATTTCTTGACCTGGGCACCTGTAGGGTGTGTCAAGTATAGTACGAGGGTAAATACTACTAGTGCTTTAGAGGTAGACACTACCTTTCATCACAGAAGTTCACATTTTTCATTAGATGCTTTCCTTTGTCCTGACAGCACTGCAATGGGATACATAGTAATTAATTCATGTTTTCATTTTCAAATAGGGACACCACACACAAAAGGAGCCCACTTATTTACGCAGATTTTCCTACTATTCTACAAGTTCCAGTCTTACTTAATCTCCTCCACCAGGCACACGTATTCAGAAAGTTCTGGTGCCGTCAGGTTCACCAGACCCTGCTTGTGACCCTCCACATGTCTGCTGTCTGCTGCTGTCTCTCTGGAGATGATGTTAAACAGACTATTTTGTGTTATCAGCATCATAATGACAAATACATTAAATTGACTAAAAGGACTCTTTGAACTCTAGCCAGAATGGGCAAGTTATATGTTACAGGGGGTTCTATGAATTACGTTCATTAGGGTTATTCTCTGTGACTGGTTCCATGGGATTGTCTAAATGAAAATGACTTGGGCTTAGAGCAGCCATAATTAGGAGGGAAAGGAAGTGCTGAGAACTTTCTAAATCAGTGTGAAGACAGTGGTAGAACAAAAGACACTAAGAGCTGGGAGGAACATTGGAATTCATCTAGTCTAAATGCTCGTTTTACAGATTAAGTAATAGCCAACATGTTTCTCATCAGGAACACCACTGGCGTTTGGGCAGGACAGTTCTTTGCTCTGAAGGACCATCCCACACATTGCAGGATGTTTAGTATCCCTGGCACCTGCCCACTAAATGCCAGGAAGCACCAGTCATTATGACAAGCACGATTCCCCTGCCAACTTCCCAGTGGGCCCTCCCAGAGGGAGCGGTACCCTCGCTGTTGAAAACCTCTGAGCCAAATTGCTCAGAGACAACCAGGAAACCCGTGCTAACACAGCTGACTCACTGACAGCTCTTCTGAGACTTTACTGTGTGTGAGAATCAACAAGGGATCTTGTTAAAAATGCAGACTCTGACTCAGGAGGTCTGGGATGGAGAGTGAGATTCTGCATTTCTAACCAGCTTGTAGGTGATGCCGAGACTGTGAGTTTGCAGATCCCACTTCGAGTAACAAGGGTCCAAGCATCTAAATCAGAGGACGTCTGAACTGTCTTGGTGTCCTTACCAGTTCATTTACCACCCAGAGTTGTGGCTTCGGAATTCCACAAATGGTACCTGCTCTCTGTACAAGCTTCTCAGGAGATCGGCTCTAGCTTTGTCTTGGGGACTCTGCGTCTGATTCTTCTCCTGGGTGACCTGATGGCAGACTCTGCCTTTACCTCTCTGCACAGCAGGCTTCAGACTATTTTTTTGTTTGTTTCCAGAGCCCGATTTTATGTAAGTCCCTCTCTTGGAGTCTCATACCCTCACCTGTCCAGCCGCAGCTCCTGGAAGCCCAGCTGAGACCAAAACCAAGGCGCCCGCTTGCTAGGTGAGCTGGCGGAGGTGGGTGGGTTCTGGGAGAGCCTAGGAGCTGTCATTTGTCTCAGTGATGGAGCTGCCCAGAGCCTGGGTTTCCTGACTCCTGCTTAGAGATCCTCCCCAGTGGTCCATGTTCTCGTTTCCCTTCTATTCCTGCCATTAAGTGAAACTATGTGTCAGTCGGTATATCTGTTTAACTCACCAGGAAACTGCCACCTACTCTGCTTTAGCAAGAAGGCTCCTCATGGACAAGCTTCCTGGTTGAAGTGCAACGTTGAGAACTCTTGCAACGTAGAACAAATGGTATAATGAGAAGTAAGTTCCCACAGGCATTGTCATTGATTTTTTTTTTTCCATTCCTGGAACTTGGAAGTAGCTGATGGGAAGATTTGGAGATGGTTTCATCTCCACTGGTGATAAAACAAAGTTCAATTACTAGTCACAGAAAATCAGCTCTATATTCTCCCTTATCTTTTCTGGTTCCCTGCATCCCTTTTCAGCCAAAGAAACAAGCCAGAAGGCCATCCATGTGGGTGGGTAGGCATTTCATGGGGAGCAAGCTTCTCTGAAAGTCCATAATATCTGTCTTAGCCTGGGTTCCCCTGAAACCAGAGTCTGAGACAGATGTTTGTGTGATGGTAGAGTATTTGAGAATGGAGATTCCATGGAGAAGCAGGGCAGACAGAGGGAGTCAAACAGAAAGTGAGGGGAAGAAAAATAAGGATAATTATCAAGTCAGCCCCTGGTACAGGTGATGGTGCTGGATTCCTCCTGGACCCTATGAAGTGACTTGAGAGCTGTCTAACTAGAGGACAAAAGGAAGAAGCGTTTACCTGTCACTTCCCACTCCCCATTGGCCAAGGGTGGGCCCACAGGTGTTGACTCCCCAGAACTTTCAGGTTTTGCAGGTGTGAGTGCCCAGCAAGTTCCCAGAGGACCTCAGAGCTGGTCAAAGTCTGTGAGGAAACCTAGAGCAGGAGGTGGGGTTGAGTGAAATTTTAAGTGGTGCCTAAGAGGCAATAATCTTTGAGACAATGGAGGATACTAGAAACAGTTCTGGGAGTCCTGGGAAATGGAGGTATCCCCCTCGAAGTGTCTTTGGCAGACCAAGCACTGGCTCTTGTTTTTATATGGGAGCTGTACTTTCTGAAATTCACGCTTCCTACCTGCATTCTGTAACCCTGCATTGTCACAGCAAGGGCCCAAACGGGGAGTCTGGAAATTTTAGAGAATTACAGACAATTTAGACCATTTCCCAAGTGTTGGTTTCTCATCCTCAACTTTGAGTTTGGGAACACCGACCATAAAAACAGCTTTGGAAAACTGGATAGGTACATGCAAAAGAATGAAGTTGGGCCCTACTTACACCATAGACAAAAATTAACTCAAAATTCATCAAAGACCTAAACATCAGAGCAAAAACTATAAAGCTCTTACAAGAAAACAAAGGGGGAAAACTTCTTGACAGTGGATTTGGCAGTTATTTCTTGGAAGTAACACCAAAGACAGGCCAAAAAAAAAAAAGTAAAAATAGATAAATTGGACTACATCAAAATTTAAAATTTCTATTTACCAAAGGACTCCCAACACGGAATAGAAGAAAATATTTGTAAATCATGTATCTGATAAGGGGTTGGCATCTAGAATATGTAAAGAACTCCTACAACTCAACAACAAAGAAACCAACAACTCAATTTAAAAATGGGCAAAGGACTTGAATAGATACATCTCAAAAGAAGACACATAAATGGCCAAAAAGCACATGGAAAGATGCTCACCATAACTTATTAGGGAAGTGCAAATCAAAACCACAATGAGATGCCACCTTATACCTGTTAGGATGGCTACTGTATTAGTTTGTTATGGCTGCCATAACAAAAGACCACAGGCTGGGTAGCTTAAACAGTAGAACTTTATTTTCTCACAGTTCTGGAGGCTGGAAGTCCCAAGGTGTTGGCAGGTTTGGTTTCTTGTGAGGCCTCTCTCCGTGGCTTGCAGATGGCAGCCTTTCACTCTGTCCTCACCTGGACTTTTCTCTGTGTGTGCACATCCTTGGTTTTTCTCCGGATGCCCTAATCTCCTTTTCTTATGAAGACACTAGTCGAATTGGATTAAGGCTCGCCCTAATGGCTTCCTTTTAATTTAATTACCTCTTAAAGGCCCTATCTCAAAATATGGTTACATTCAGATAATCATATTGGGACTTCAACATATGAATTTTGAGGGGACGTAATTCAGCCCATAACAGCTGTTTTCAGAAAAACAGGTGTTGGCGAGGGTGTGGAAAAATTGGACCCCTTGTGCATTGTTGGTAGAAATGTAAAGTGATGCAGCTACTGTGGAAAGCAGTAGAGTGGTCTTCAAAAACTTAAAAATAAAATTACCTTATGATCCAGCAATTCCACTTTTGGGTATATACCCAAAAGAATTGAAAGCAGGGTTTTGAAGAGATTTTTGTACACACATGTTCATAGCAGCATTATTTACAATAACCAAAACGTGGGAGTAACACAAGTGTCCATTGAGGGATGAATGGATAAACAAAATGTGATATATACGTACAAAGGAGCATTATTCAGCAATAAAGAGGAAAGAAATGCTGACATGTGTTATAACATGGATGAACCTTGAGGACATTATGCTAAGTGAAGTAAGCCAGTCACAAAAAGACAAATACTGTATGATTCTACTTATATAACACAGTCAAATTCATAGAGGCAGAAAGTAGAATGGTGGGTGCCAGGGGTAGTGGTGGATGGGAGGGCAGGGGATGAATGGGGAATTGTTGTTTAATGGGTGTAGAGTTTCAGATCTGCAAGTTGAAAGAGTTTTGGAGGTTGGTTGTACAATAATATGAATGTACTTAACACCACACTACTGAACTCTATACTTAAAAATGGTTAAGATGGTAAAGTTTATGTTATATATATTTTGCTGAAATTGAAAGTAGATAAAACAAAATAAACAAATAAAAATATCTATGGAGGTGAGAGAGGAGGAAAGCCATCAGAAAATGGGCGGGGAGTTGGATAAACGGATGAACGAACATGAGCAAGTGGAAAATTTTAAGCTCTTATAAAACTGTTTCATTACTAGATGAGGATGATTTAAACTACTGAATTTTGCTGATACAAACATAGCTGTTAAGAAATCTGTTGCAAAGGCAGGAACGAATGCTGTAAATCTTGATCTCTTCCCCAGGCTTTGCTCCTGAGGCCATGCTACACAGTGCTTAGAAGCAGACAATGCACTGCAAGGGCAGTGAAAAGAAGCGTCCCTAGGGGTTCAGGCGCCCTCTAGCTACTGCTGCACAACTACAGTGTTCTCTTTAGGCACTGCTGGTGCAGGAGCCTAAAGCACTTTGCCAGTAAATTAGCGATGAGAACAGCATAAAGATGTCAGCTTGCGAGCCATTCAAGCAAATTGAAAAATCTGGAAAGATGGTTACACTGGTGGTAGCTGTTAATGCACAAAGTCATGCCTCTAATGCTAACCTTATGTTACCTAACATACAATCATCTTTGACAGCCACCAGAAACCAAAAGTCATTGCTCGTGTAAAGCAGCAGGGAAGTGGGAAAGACAAAACCCTTAAAAAAATTTTTTTTATGTTTTGAATGGACTGATTTTCCATTTGGATTTTGCTGATGTCTCTGCCCTCTGCCATTTGCTCGTAAGATTTTACAAATACTCTGTAATCTTCTCCAAAGATGTAAATAAGATAGTATGTAATTTACTTTAATTACATATTATTAACTTTTAAGTTAATCAATTTTTATAAATAGATAAGTAATGGTTTTTCTGACTGATAAAGTTATTTTATAATATACACAATAAATGTTAGCATTTATGAAGCGTCTAAAAGAGATGACAAAGCTCAGAATGAAGGGAAGAGAAATTCACTAAACACTTCAGTTCCTACTAAACTCAGAGTTGTTACTATGTGTTTTTGTTTAAAGCAGTTATTCCCATTGTTTTAAAAGTTCTTCATGACCTTAGTGTTAGGAAAGATTAATCCCATTTAGCAGAATAAAATTTTTATATAAAATGTAAAATCCAGTTTCGAGCATTGGTTTTTAAGAGACACAAATGTACTTGAGCATGTACAGATAACAGTAACTACGATGGAAGGGTCTAGAATCATTTTATGTGCTAAATGATTAACAAAGCTAGCAATACTAACTTAGAGAAAATTTGAGAGACAGATGTTCATGTTAAAATACTTGAAGAGTTATTGGGTAAAAGATAAATTATATTTCTATGACATCAAAGGTAGAAATATGGCTGCTGGATAGAAATGAGACTAGAGAAACATTTTGGCTATTATAAAGATAAAAGTTCCTATAGCTAGTAGGAATTTTTTAAGTCACATACTAAGGTCTACAAAATGTAATTTTTTTTTTCTAAGTCTTAACAGATTTTATCTCAAGTCCCCAACTGCAGGGGAAAAAAATTCATTTCAAGGCAAATTAGATCAGTTCAAGATTCCTCAGAAAGGGAGGCTTTTTCTTCCTGCAAATGCACCAAACCGTGCGCCAGAGCACAGAGATTGGTCAGGGAGTCACAGGCTGGCCACGCACAAACCGTAGATGACGGGTCCTCAGGGGATGGGGCAGTGGTGGCTCCAGACAGGCAGGGCCAGGGAGGCTTAAAGTCTTACCCTCTTTCTTTTTCTCCAGCCGCCTCTCCCTTCCCTCACTTCAGAGGATCTTTACATATTCAGGAGATTCAGGAGGAGGCAAGGTAGGGAGGAATTGGGTCCCTTATTCATCCAGATCCTTCTTGAAGAATTTGATATTTTGAAGTCTTGTTTTGTTTGAAGCCACCCATTTGAGGCAATGGAAGCTTCAGACTGCACTTGTAGTGGCTCCAATGGGTGAGACTCTTGAGGTGAGTGGAGGGAGGAGAGAACCCACCATAAATGGCAGTAAAGTTTTCCCCGACTACCATGGGTTGGTGCTCAGTATTGCCAAACATTGTTCTAGGCACTTTACATTCATAAATAAGATAAATATTATTTTATAACCGTAATAACACCCTTATCAATATAAAACAAAGCATCATCACTAACATCACTAACATACAGCCCACAATTAAATTTCCCCTGTTACCCCAAAAGTGATTTTATAACATTTTTTTAAAAATCCGAGAGCCAGTTAAATTTCCACATGGCATTTGGTGGTTAAATTTTTTTTTAGCCTATGCTGATGATAATCTCTGAATAAATTACTATATTGAAGGTTGCAAAATGCTGATTTTAAAATGATCATTCCTCCTGTACTTATTTGCTATTTAAAAGAATAATCTTCATATTTGTTTTAAGCTATAGAAACAGCACAAAAATTTTTTTTACTTTTTCTAAAATTTATATTTATTTTTGGCTGCATTGGGTCTTCCTTGCTGCGTGCGGGCTTTCTCTAGTTGCGGCGAGCGGGGGCTACTCTTCATTGCAGTGCGCGGGCTTCTCACTGCGGTGGCTTCTTATTGCGGAGCATGGGCTCTAGGCGCGTGGGCTTCAGTAGTTGTGGCGCACGTGCTCAGTAGTTGTGGTGCACGGTCTTAGTTGCTCCACGGCATGTGGGATCTTCTCGGACCAGGGCTCAAACCCATGTCCCCTGCACTGGCAGGCAGATTCTTAACCACTGTGCCACCAGGGAAGTCCCTTTCTAACTTTTTTTCAGGTGGTTTTCCCCCGCAGCTTTATTGAGGAATAATTGACACGCAGCATTGTATAGGTTTAAGGTGTAGAACATAATGATTTGACTTACATACATCATGAAATGATTGCAATAGGTTTAGTGAACATCCATTGTCTCATTTAGATACAGCATAAAAGAAATAGAGAGAAATTTTTTTTCCTTGTGATGAGAACTCTTAGGATTTCCTCTCTTAACAACTTTCACTTATAACGGACAGCAGCGGTGATTGTCTTTATCATGTTGTACATGATACCCCTAGTACTTATAACTGGAAGTTTGTATGTTTTGACCACCATGATCTAGTTCTCTTTCCCTCCACTCCCCCTTCTCTCGTAGCCACTAATCTGATCTCTTTTTCTATGAGTTTATTTCTTTGTTTTTGAAGTATAATTGACTTACAACAGGTGACTATTTTAATTGCATTTTATAGATGATGAAAGTGAGGCTTACAAGATTAACATCATCAGTATCACAGCTTTAAAGAAGCAGAACTGGGATCTGAAACTATAACTGCCTCATCCAAAGCTTGTAAGTTAATATTTTTGGTTCTACTCTGTGCCCCCAACTGCTGTATGTACTAGGAATAAATCAGCTTTAAACCACTATGCTCCCTTAGAATAGACTGTGTCAGAGAATTGAAAATTCTTGATCACCAGAGGCATTCAGGCAAGAATAGAAAGCTTTTGGCTGAGATAGTTTCTATTGGACAGTAATCTGTAGCATTCATTTCAAATCAATAAAACATTAAAGCTTGAAGGAAATAATCATTTAATCCAACCACCCATGACTCAGAAGCATAATTTTCCTCACAATTCCATAAAATGCTTATTAGACTTTGGGTGCCTAGTAATATTTATGAAACTGCACTAATACTAAGACTGCCACGGAAGCTGGCTATGGTTATACTTCGGCTGAGCACAAAGCCAATGAAAAAGACACCTTTCCAAATGAACAGCTCCAATGTCTGAACAGTGTTGGCTGAATTCTAGAGTTGCTTGACCTGTTGTAGGGTAATATTCAATCTCATAAAAAGGATAATTTTTCAGAGTATACGAGCCATGGAGATTGGGCGTAAGCAAACCATGGCTACTGAACTGCCTACTGATTGTGACAGGCCCAGCCTGACACTCTTTGGGGATGTGCCGTGAGAGACTTGCTTCAATTACACAGTAATCATAAATGGCTCGATGTGCCATAGCTTCACATGGGCCATAGGAGCGATTCTACTCCACCCTCCTATCTCCAGAAGTGAGTGACAGCTAAGAGTCACTGTATTTACTACAGTTGCTGCATAATAAGGCAGGAATGCTCCAGGAGATGACTTATACTTCTGCTCTCTGCCTTTGTACTAGTCAGTGTACTGTTTCTATTACTGGCATATGGAGCACTAACTGATTTGAGAAATTGACAAATACTTTTAAAGATTACAACACCATAAAACATAAAACATAATGGCAAGGTCTGTCTCCGTGGCCCCATGATATTTATAAGTGTGACTAAGGGCCCACTTGAAAATACAGCATGTAAAATGCACATATGTAATGCATAATAACAACTACCATTAAATGTAATAAATAACATAGACAACTATATTCCCCTCATCTGCCCATTTGCCTAAAATGTTGCCATTTTGTGTTCTGTGTTCCTTGACTCCTAAAGGTAATGTGTGTAAATATGGTTTATATGTTGATGACTCCCCACTGGACATCTTGAACTTGAACCCTTTCCTGAATTCTAGATTTATACATGCAGGGCCACCTCCCCAAACCTATTTGCCCCTAGAAATATCTCTCAAGCCATAAATCAGTGTCTCCCTTTCCCAACATCTAATCCATTCACAAGTCAGTTCCCCTTTCAAATATATCCTGAATCTGTTCATCTCTATTCAGTCTGTTCATCTCTTCAGTCTTTTCCTTTCTACTGCTACCACCCTAGTACAAGCTTCCATCACATTTTCTCCAGATTTTTCTAATACATTCAAAGCTGCTCTCCTATTTCCACTCTTGTCGCCTACCATTCTTTTTACACAAACAAGCAAAGTGATTAAAGATAGATAGATAGATAGATCGTTAGATAGATAGATGATAGATAGAGATTGTCTACTTTGTCTCACCAGCATTTTAGGCTCTTCAAGGTGATGCTATTCCCTATCTATCTATCTATGATGGTCTCACTGCCCTGCTTAAAATCCTTCCCGAGTTTCCACTTCACTTAGAATAAAGCCCTAACTCCTCACCACTGCCTCTAAGGTCCCATGTGACCTGGCTCTCCTTCTCCACATCTCAGCCCACTCCCTGCTAATTCACTGTGCTTCAGTGACTCCTTTCTGTTCTGTAAACTCACCCAAACTATTTCCACATCAAGGCATTTGCACATGTACCCTCTGTCCAGAATGCTCTTCCCCCAGATCTTTGTATGACCACAGGATCATTCAGGCTCCAACTCAAATGCCTGTTCAAAGAGGTCCCCTGAGCTCTACCCCTAAAGCAGATCCCTTCCGGCCCGTCACACTCTATCATATCACCCTGCTTGGACTAACTTACAGTAATTTTTTATAAAAGGTTCTAACATCTTATTTCCTTACTCACTTATTGTCTGTCTCCTACCATTAGAATGTGAGCCCCCTAAAGGCAGAGCTCTATCTGTCTCGTTCACCACTGTATCCTCTGGGCCTAGAACAGTGCCTAGAACGTGGTGGGCAAACAATGAGTATTTGTTGAATGATTTGGCTTTTCCTTAGAGCACAAAGTGTGTTTCAAGGTAAAATACCTAGGCGGGGTACCGAGTCCATTTGCTTACCTACAATAAAAGATGCAACCCAAAGACAGAGATAGCAGAGGACTCGTCATTTGCTTTTCTAATAAACTCCTTTCTCAGCATCACTCAGTCCACTACTATGAATTAAATTTCTGTCTCTTGGGCATTAGTGATAATAGACATCTCAATTTCATTGAGACTGACTCTTGCTTTTCACAAAAAGCGTAAGTCTGGACAATTAGGTATTTTAGAAATAGTGAAAAGTTAACAACTTTCCTTTTATTCTTCAAGGCCTCTTCTTGACTAGGCCTCAACCTTTGCCTCTAAGAAATGTAACTTTTAGCACACATGGTTTTATCCATCCCTCACACTAAGAGACTTGAACAAACACTAACATAATTTCTATTAGCTCAGGGCTGTGTTCCTAGGATGACAACCCCAGTCCCCTTAAGATGCCATGCCTGGGAAAACTCAATACTGCCTAAAGAATTTATTGTTTGTTCTAGCAAAAACCTGACAATAGGCCCCTGACCACACTTTTCTTAGAGCATTGACTTTAGAAAACATGCCATTGTAAATCCTTTCTCTGTCTCTTTGAGACTGTATCTTCTACAACCCAGGAATGTCTTTGTCAAGGATCTGGGAGCCATCTCTTTAAAATGCAATCATCAAGCCCAGGGTGCTCGTCTCCCAGACCCCGTGGGAGAATAGGAGCCTACCTTCCATAGATGCCAGTTCGCAGACACAGATGGCCTAATCACATTGACCAAGCCCCCCTAATGTCCTTCAGTAATTCTCCTTTAGCACCTCCAGCATTTAAAAAGCCTCATGCCTTTTGTTTTGCTGAGTTTAGTTCAGTTCTATAGTGAAGTCTCTCTCCCCTACTGCAGTAGCTCACGTAAAATCTTTCTTGCTACTTTTAACCAGAGTCTGGTGAATAATTTCTCTTTAACATCATGAACTAGCTCGTTATTCTGTGTGGTCTATTTGGCTCTATTTTAGTGTGGAAGGATTCTCACAGATTGTGTACTTCATCTCGCCAGCATTTTAGGCTCCTCAAGAATGGTTATGAACACTGTTTTCACTGGGCTGGGAGATGGACTCAAGTGAGAAACTAGAGATAAATTTCTATCTAAAAAAAGGAAAATGATTGAGCTACGCCCTGAAGCAATGCCCAGACACCTATGTCCCCAATCCTCTCTTGAAAATCTAAATTCAAGCCACTCTGCATTCCTTTTATTATGTCACTTGGGTCTTGCAGTCTTGAATGACTGTGGGGACTCTAAGTCAGCAGACAGTTGGATATAGGGTCTGGGGCTCGGGAGAGAAATTTGGACTTGGAGACACAGAGTTGAAGCAATGAACTTTCAGATATAAACTGAGTAGATAAAGATTACTCAGCAAGAATGGGTTGACTGAGAAGAGGGCCAATGACAAAACCTCCCAGGAAATACCAATATTTTCAGAAAGGGTGGAGGACTGTGTTTCCCAGCTTTAAACGTATAGGAGCACCCATAGAAAATAGCATCTGTATGGCACACTGCAGGTAAACTGTAAGAGATTTAGGGGTGTCTATATGGACTTGGTGAAATTGTTCATTACTTTCTGTATTGGTTTCCGAGGGCTGCTGTAATGAAGTACCACAAACTGGGTGGCTTAAAAGAACAGAAATTTATTGTCTTACGGTTCTGGAGGCTCTAAGTCCAAAATCAAGGCGTCAGCAGGGCCATGTTCCTTTTGAAACGTGTAAGGGAAATCTTTCCTTACCTCTTTCTTGCTTCCGGTAGTTTGCCAGCAGTTCTTGGCTTTTTTTTTTTTTTTTTTTTTGTGGCTTGAAACTGCATAACTCGGCTATCTGCCTTCATCATTATCTGTTCTTCCTGTGTATCTCTCTGTCTTCATATGATCGTCTTTTTGTAAGAACATCCGTCAGATTAGGGCTCCACCCTACTGCAGTATGACCTCATCTTAACTAATTATATCTGCAATGGCTCTGTTTCCAAATAATGTCATATTCTGAGGAAATGGTAGTTAGGACATCAACGTATCTTTTTGTGGAGGGAAAAAGAGTTCAATCCATAATAATAACTTCTTTATATACCATAACTATAATAAGAAAATAAAATTAAAAGTAGTAGGAATGCTAAATATTGAATTTGTAAAATACTTAATATCAGATTTTGTTTGAAATGGATATATTTTCCTTCTAATTATATATGATCTCTTCAATTTTTTTTTTTTTCTCTTCCAAATCCCTTTGAATGAAGCCATGGGCAGTAGAATATACAACATGGCTTGGATACACAGCACAGCAGGGCCTAGATAATGAGATAATTTTCCCCACATCTTGGGGAAAAGAATGAAATGTACTTCTTTATGAACACTATTTTAAAAATATAAACTCACAACATTCTCCAGGAGCTAGAGCCCAAGAGTTCCCACGGGGGATCCATCATCCATCAGAAGCAGTCTCCAGGGAGGGGTAGGGAGTTTCTCCATGGCCAGGAGAGGCTGCAGTAGCCCCCGCCTTGGCTGGGAATGTGAGGCAGTGACAAGCAGCAATGAGGGAACGGATCGGGTGGCAGCAGTTTGGGGCAGATCTTCAGCATCTTCATCACAAATCCCCGGTAGGATCCAATTGGTGGCCTTGCCAGTGGGGCCAGAGAGGCGGAGGGGGCCTTTTCCTTGATGGAGGCAGAGAATTTGCTTGAAGGGAAAGAGGAGGGGGTGATGAGGAATGGGGGAGGGCATGGGGGCCCACAGAGTCTGCAATCTTGGCGACCTCGGCTGGACCACAGCCGTGGCGTCAGGAGCAGGTTAAGCCCGGCCGCTGTCGGCAGGAGGATACGGAGCCCAGTCACTGACAGGTTTGGGAAGTTTAGGTTCATATCTGTTGCAAAGTTTCGCTCTACCAGCTTGGCATCCCAGGGACTTGCAGAGCTGGAGTAGCCCTGGCTGGAGGTGCTTTTGCTGCCGCTCCAGGCCAGGGGCCTGCCGCCTTGGAATCCATGGTCCTCCCGTGCAGCACAGCTCTGTGGGAGCTGGACATGGTGGCTCTGTGACGTGTGGCACTTTGGCTTGAGAATCAAAATCAGTGAAGAGGTAGATGGAGGTGTTGCTGGATTTCGGGCCTCTCGGCTGGTACAGGGTAGGATCAGGGCTCTGGATAATACATGCCATTTAGTCTTAAAACAGACATGGTTTCTTTCCTCTGCTCAGGGAATTTGATTCTCATATTCTTGATCATTACCAATGGTGAGAAATGTTCATGCAAATAGGTAATAAAAATTTTTATAACCACTCAAAAATTTATGATGGTTAAAATTATATTGTACATAAAGAATCCATCGGCCCTTCCTTTTTTTAAACAATATTATTACTTTATTTTTATTTATTTTCTTTTGGCTGCGTTGGGTCTTCATTGCTGTGCACGAGCTTTCTCTCGTTGCAGCAGGCGGGGGCTACTCTTTGTTGCGGTGCGTGCTGTCGTTGCAGTGGCTTCTCTTGCTGCTGAGCACGGGCTCTAGGCGTGCGGGCTGCAGTAGTTGCGGTTCACGGGCTCTAGAGCGCAGACTCAGTAGTTGTGGCGCACGGGCTTAGTTGCTCCACGGCATGTGGGATCTTCCCGGACCAGGGATTGAACCCGTGTGCCCTGGGTTGGCAGGTGGATTCTTAACCACTGCACCACCGGGGAAGTCCCAGCCCTTCCTTTTTTTTTTTTTTTTTTTTAATTTCATTGACAAATGTAATAGTAAATTTCATGAAAATGAATTTTCAATCCAATCAAATTTTCTTTTTTAATTGAAGTATGGTTGATTTACAATGTTGTGTTAGTTTCAGGTGTACAGCAAAGGGATTAAGTTATGCACACATATATATCTATTTTTTTCAGATTCTTTTCTCTTATAGGTTATTATACAATATTGAGTATAGTTCCCTGTGCTATACATTAGGTCCTTGTTGATTATTTCTTTTATATACAGTAGTGTGTATATGTTAATCCCAAACTCTCAATTTATCCCTCCCCCTACCTTTCCCCTTTGGTAACCATAAGTTTGTTTTCTATGTCTGTGAGTCTATTTCTGTTTTGTATATAAGTTCATTTGTATCGTTTATTTTAGATTCCACTTATAAGTGATATCATAACGATATTTGTCTTTATCTGGCTTACTTCACTTAGTATGATAATCTCTATGTCCATCCATGTTGCTGCAAATGGCATTATTTCATTCTTTTTCATGGCTAATATTCCTTTGTATAAATATACTGCATCTTCTTTATCCATTAGTCTGTCGGTGGACAGTTAGGTTGCTTACATGTCTTGGCTCCTGTAAATAGTGCTGCAATGAACACTGGGATGAATGTATCTTTTCAAATTATGGGTTTTTTTCTGGATATATGCCCAAGAGTGAGATTGCCAATCAAATTTTCTCTTGATGAACAAGCCTGCCTTGTTAGGATGGTCATCCTGCAGCTACCTTGGAGACTTACTAAAAGTGGAGTTGGCACTAATATACCTGAAGACTGAATTTGGTCCTCTGATTGCTGCTCCCACAAGACGGAACCCCTCCCTACCTGGCTTCCCCACCACTGCCAGCTATAACTTGAGCTGTGTACTCCCCTCTTTGGGCTGCTAAAGTTGATGTGCAACTTGGCCTTGGAAGTGAGTTCCGTGTCGCCGGGAAGGAGAGAGGCACACTTTCAGATCCATTCTTCTTAGTGGCCTTCATAGGATCACAGAATAAAAATGCTTGTAATGACAGCCATCAGCTAGGGGGTTCTGTACTTCCAGGCACCATCTGGGTAAAGCAATCAATATCTCTTTGCTTTCTGCCTGTTGGAAAGCTCTGAGGTAGAGGAAGTTAAGTCCTTAAATGGGCAACTAGTTAAGCAAGAGAAAATACAAAGGAGTGTGGTGTCCCAGAAACCAAGGAGAGTGTAGCCCACAAAGTCAAGTGCTGATGACTCTCTTGGAAGATAAGGACTGAAGGGTTTCCACAAAGAGGTCGTGGGACTACTATACTACTCCTTGGAGGGGGTAGTTTCAGTCAGTGGTAGGAGCCCAAGCATAAACTGCCACGGGTTACAGAGAATGGCAGTGAGCAGTGGGGATGGTAGAGGCAGACATCTCTTCTACAAGCTCTGCTTACCGCTCAGTGTCTCTAAGCTTCCTAGTTTGTTTTGTTTCATTTTTGTAAAGTGGGCAAACATTAAAACCCATTCCCACAGGATTGTTGGGAGATTTGAAAGAATTAAATGAAATGAAATTCATGAAAGCTTTCTGAAAATTATAAAGCACCGGAAATGTATATCTCTACATTAGCAGGTATCTTTAGTTCTAATGAAAGTTTGTGATTGCTCCATGCCGACCCCTACTCCCACCTCCACCCCCAAAAGCCATCTCTTTTCAAGTCTAGCTTTCTTTTTTTTAAAAAAGGGTGGTGGGCTTCCCTGGTGGCAGAGTGGTTAAGAATCCACCTGCCAATGCAGGGGACATGGGTTTGAGTCCTGGTCCAGGAAGATCCCACACGCCACGGAGCAGCTAAGCCCGTGAGCCACAACTACTGAGCCCGCATGCCACAACTGCTGAAGCCTGCGCCTAGAGCCCGTGCTCCACAACAAGAGAAGCCACTGCAATGAGAAGCCCGTGCACCACAATGAAGACCCAATACAGCCAAAAATAAAAACAAATTAATTAATTAATTAAAAAAAAAAAAGGTGGTGAACCAGGAACAAGAGCTGGGTGGTGTCAACATTTCCTGACCTGCCTTTGGTGCCCAGGTGGTAATGGAAGGAAATGCCCTGAGATGTCATGAAGAAAGGAAAGAAAAATTCCTTCAAAGAGCTGTCTCTCTCCAAACTATTGGATTTACTCTCTGAAAAGGAAGTGTTTTTGTATTAATAGTGATTCAGCTTTGGCAAAATGCTGAGAAGAAGCCAACAGACATGATGATTAATTCCTTGAAATTTGCAGAGAATATAAACTGGAGGAAGGGCTGGGAGTGTAGATTTGGGCTAGAAGTGGCCTTGGCTGGGCCTGAAAATCCTAATGGAAACAGATCACTGGAGGGACCCACCTGAGAAGCCAGCTCCACCATTCCAAGCCTAGGTGGGGCTTACCTTGATGTTCAGCTAGAGAAAGAGTATGTTCCAGAAGAAACTATTCCTAGATCAAAAAGCTTGGCTTCCTTTCCCATCGTGTTTTCATGGTACAGCCGTTAAGCTGGGTAACAGGTCTGTGTAGCATTGAAGCAGTATCAGGCATAGCTACATGTAACTGTAATTCTGTACCCTTCAATCCTGGAATTGTATTTACCTTTGCAATCGAACCATTTCACCTTGTGCACATAACTGTCTGATTGCCTAGGTAGACCATTCAACAGGGGGTTGACCTTAGGAAAAGAATATCAAAACTATTTTCAGTATAAACTAAGACAGTAGTTTGAATGACTATTTTCATTTTCTGAAAACTTCCTTCAGAGCAAAATTGCACCAAAGTTAAACAGGCAAGAAAGACTTTATTCAAGGCTATTGTGTTAGGGAAGAACTAACTCTGAATGTCAGAACTAACTCTGAACCCAGCTTCACTGGAGAAGGGTAGGTTTTTTAAGGGTTGGGGGAGCTGGAGAATGTTAGGGAAAGTCATAGGCCATCTGTGTTTGCTAAGTGGCTTTATCCAAAGGAAGAATAAACTCCTTGTACCTTTATGACAGGAGGTGGTTTTGCAACTTGGAAGAAGGTACCCACTGAATTTAGGCTCCTACCCTCCCAGGGAACTGGGAGATAGAGGTGCTGTCTCCTTTGATGATTACATTTTAAAGAGATAGCTCCCAGGTCATGGAGGAAGATATTCCTGGATTGTGAAACTGGCAAGAGAGTTTTTAAAGGGCATCTCTAAGGGACAGAGAAATAATTTACAAGTTTTCTAAAGACAGTGATCTAAGAAAAGGGAGGACGGGGACCCGAGAATGAGAAAGAAGCCTATCTAAAGTTTAGTCTGGCTGAAGGAGATGTTAAGGCCACCTTAGTCCCTGGTCACATGATAAATGATCATTGAGCAAAAATTATTTCACTATTAAATCTAATTACTCAATTGTATATCAACTCCACTTTTGTTTTCTCCAGTAAAATTGCCATCTGTTCTAATTGTTGCAAGCCTCCAATTAGCACTGTCCAATAGAACAATCCGCAATGATGGAAATGTTCTGTAGTCTGCACTGTCCAACTCAGTAGCCACTAGCCACATGTGGCTACTGAGCACTTGAAATGTGGTTAGTGTGACCGTGGAATTGAATTTTTACTTTTAACTGATTTAAATTTAAATAATCACACGTGGCTAGTGGCTGCCATATTGGGCAATGTAGCCTCCAAATCTATCTCACCCTCATCTTATCAGCAGAAAAAAATGCTATCAAATGTAACATCTATGACTGTATCATTCTTCAAGGAAGAATTATCAGTGGAGTATAGGAATACTTATACTCACTTTGCAGGATGCTGGTAAGAATGAAGCCAGGTACTGTATGTAAAAGTGCCTAGCAAAATGCTTAGTGTAAACTAGGTACCCAGCAATCTTAGTTTCCTTTTCAGTCTCCTTCAGGGGGCATGTAATGAATCGCGGCAGGGTCTTCACCATTTAGAACATAGCGGTAGGGCCTTGATTGTGTGGGTGTTACAGGAGCAGGTGTGTTATTGTTCGTCACCGTTACAAGGCACAGATGCTCTTGCTGTTTTGTGATCTACAAAATGTTACTTAATCTTGGAACCAATCTCCTCTTTTTATTGCCGCAAATAAAAATGCCAAAGCTTAAAATTAGAAATTGCAAGCATTTGTTCTTCTCTTTCTGAAATACTGTATGCACATATATATGGAATCTAAAAAAAAAAAAAAAAAGGTTCTGAAGAACCTAGGGGCAGGACAGGAATAAAGACGCAGACGTAGAGAATGGACTTGAGGACACGGGGAGGGGGAAGGGTAAGCTGGGACGAAGTGAGAGAGTGGCGTGGACATAGATACACTAACAAATGTAAAATAGATAGCTGGTGGGAAGCAGCCGCATAGCACAGGGAGATCAGCTCCGTGCTTTGTGACCACCTAGAGGGGTGGGATAAGGAGGGTGGGAGGGAGACGCAAGAGGGAGGAGATATGGGGATATATGTATATGTATAGCTGATACACTTTGTTATAAAGCAGAAACTAACACACCATTGTAAAGCAATTACACTCCAATAAAAATGTTTAAAAAAAAGTGCTAAATTCCTTAACTTGAAAAAAAGAAAAAGAAATTGCAAGCATTTGAGTTACTCTCAAGACATTTAATATTATCTATTATTGCATAATGTTACTGATGCACTCTTTTCCTCAGAAGAATTAAAGCAAACAAAAACTAGAAAAATACTATATCAGAACATCCATACTCTGAAGATTCCTCTGGTGTAAAAACATGATTTTATATATTATATGTTTTTAAAAGAACTTATCTCTTCTATGGAGAGTGAGTTATATAATTAAGAATGTGGGATACACAGAGGAGGAAAGGAGTAGCATGTATAATGGGGGAAAGAGAATGCTTTTGGCAAATCTAGGCATACTGCAATTAGCCTTAGTCTGAAGTGAAGATGCTCTAGGCCCCGCCATCAGGAACTCCACATTATTAAGCTATGGTCACACAGCTGGTTTCTCCCACATACTATGTTCTCGCCTATGTCTGAGTTGGCTTTTTCTCCACTGTTAATTACTGTCGTGTATTTTCACTTGTTTTCAATAGTTCCATCTTAATTTTCTCTGGGGAACTGTACAGTGATAAGTGGCCTCAAGAGGTGGTAAAATTTTTATAACTTGACCAGGGTGTTTATATGAAAAGTAATTATTTTGAATGACCTACCCTTACTCTTTTTAATTCAAGACTGGAGTGTTGTATTCAACAAAAAGTAGAATAGTGGAACCCCTTTCTCAGATCCCATCACATTGCCACTTAAGAATAAATGAATTGTAGCAGTTTATTTCATAATTGGCTTGAATATGGAGGTGTCATATACTGCCTTTTCATTCTGAATCTTATGCCAAGAAGATATGACCCATTTCTCAACAGCTAAAAATGTGTACTGCAAGCAAAATGTTCTTAAAACAACTCAGATTCACACAATGTAGAAATGATAAGGTTATAACTTGTTAACAAATAATATTAAAGCAGATCCCAGTAATCCAGTTAAGATATTTAGTGTATACAATTTCAACTTACACTTTTCAGGGTCATGTCTATAGTGTAATGTAAGACACAACTATTCAACTATGTTTCCTTTGCCAGAAGTTGAACATATAATACAAAGCAAGGAAGGAAACTAACATTTGCCAGGCAACTTCTATATGCCAGGTGCGCATATGAAAAGGACTTTTAAAATCCAGTTTTGTAAACCCATTTTTAGTTCTCATCTACCTGACCTCTCTCCTCTACTGAATTCACTTGACTTTTTCACTTTCAACCATTGCATGATTCCTTTGGATACCACAAGTCACCTTTATGTTGGAATGATAGACTAAACAGGCCAATATTCTATATTCTGCAAATACATTATAACTTGCTTTCACTCAATTTTTTATATCAGTTAAGAAGCATATTAATTTCACATGAATAGCTGCTGAAATCACCATAACCTTTTAAGAAAATTAACTAGGAATATCCTTATCTACGAGCATTAAAAAGCTAAACCAAAAAGAATTAGCAAAAAATTGGGAGGTTGGGAAGTGCTTAAGATTTCTGAAAAAGATCTCTCACAAAGTTAGTCACTTATGATCTTTCTAGAGGCCATGATTTATTGTTTTATCTCTGCATCATAACTAATCTCTTTTCAGAATATCTTTTGTCCACAAATCCAAAAGTAACTCCTTTCAAACATCTGAGGCAAACATTTCTGATTAATGAAATATTCATCAGACATTGACACCTTAAAAAACTTCAGTACTTAATTAAAAAAAAAAACAAAACATGATTCTTAATATATTCAAGGTATAAGGTAATAGTATCAGCTAATCCTATTAATGCTAATACTGTAACAGGTAGACTTATTCTTTCCAAGAATGACTCCTGGGACATTGCCAATGTCTGTTTCCTTTTTTCCATTGTTTGACTCCTTTTCAGAGTTCATCATATAAGCTCTGATTAGACATTCACCCTGAACAATTTATGAGATTACTACACAGTTTTCTTACTTTACTGAAAACTTTCCATTTTATAGTTTCAAAGATTTGGGGTTTTTTTTCCTAAGGAACTATCACATTTGAAACACAAATATATTTCACGTTCCACACCATCCAGCTAGGAATAAAGGATAATGTCTCAGTAATTGTGTAATTCACATTCTTGGGTTCCAAGCAACACTTTCAGAAAAGGTTAACTTTCTCTTTTGTTATTTCCAAAAGAAAGAAATCCTGTTGTAGAATAATTTCCCATCATGAATTACATCATGGAATCAGACTCTTACAGTTGGATCTAATCCAATATCCCACCCAATGAAAGAATCCATTATTTAGTATAACTTAGCACCCTGATTGATGGTCATCTAACCTTGACTTAAAGTCCACCTGTGATGGGAAACTCATCATAAAAACCTTGTTCTGTTTATGGTATAGTATAAAGCCCACTGGTTTTGCAAACAGACAGGCTGGATTACAATCCCAGTTCTAGCAACATGAGGTGGGGCAAAGTTACTTAGCTTCTCTGAGCCATGTCTTTGCCTATTTCTGGCATATAAGTGCTCAAAAAATAGCTAATGACAAACTATAAAGACAAAACTGGTTAATGTAAAGTATGCTCAGTGATTGATCCCCACAGAAAAAAAATTTTTTTTCTTCTGTTAAGCCCAAATCTGCTTCTCTGTAAATTAATTCATTCAATAAATATTTATAGGAACACTGTTCAAGCTACAGTATCTAACTGTGAACAAAGCTGAAGGGACCTTATTCTCAGGGAAATTATATTCTAGTGGGAAAAAACGGACAAACAGACAAAAATTAAATGAACTAAGTTTACAGGGGAAAAATTAAATAATAGATAATGATACCTGTTATACTGAAAATTAAAATAGGGTTACATACGTGGTACTGGGTGCCTACATCAGGCAAGGTGTTGCTGAGGAAGTGTCACTTAAGCTGAAATCTGAATGACAATTCTTCTACTCCTTGTCCTAATTATGCTTTCCGGAACAGTCCAGAAGAAAACCTTTCAAATTGTTGAAGGCAGCTAACTTGTCCTCCATTAGATTTTTCTTCTCCAAGCTGAATATCACCAGTCCCTCCAACTATTCCTTATATAACATGATTTCAACAAAAAATTTCAACTGGGAAGACTCCGATTTTATCAACGTTGTCTTTAAATGTGTGCCTAGAATGAAAACAATACTCCAGATGTAGCCCAAACGACATGGAATACAGAGACAGCATCTCTTCCCTTCACCTGGATTCTGTACTTCACTCCTGGGACATAAATTTGCATTATCTTTTTTTGTAGTGACTATAACCCAATACTAAGTTGTCATCAACTAGAAGGACTTGGTCTTTTCCACAGGAACTCCCCTCTGGACACCTTGTGCCCTTCCTATGCTACACAGTTTTTTCTGTACTAGAGCTCTGCGGTTTACCTTTGCTATCTTGTTAGTTTCAACTAATTCTTCCTGCCTCTGGAGAGGTTTTTGCTTGTTTGTTTTCGGATTTTTCTTTAATTAATTAATTAATTAATTTATTTATTTTTAGCTGTGTTGGGTCTTTGTTTCTGTGCGAGGGCTTTCTCTAGTTGCGGCGAGCGGGGGCCCCTCTTCATCGCGGTGCGCGGGCCTCTCACTATCGCGGCCTCTCTTGTTGCGGAGCACAGGCTCCAGACGGGCAGGCTCAGTAGTTGTGGCTCACGGGCCTAGTTGCTCCGCGGCATGTGGGATCTTCCCAGACCAGGACTCGAACCCGTGTCCCCTGCATTGGCAGGCAGATTCTCAACCACTGCGCCACCAGGGAAGCCCTGTTTTCGAATTTTTTAATTGAGGTATAGTTGATGTTCAATATTGTGGAGAGGTTTTGAATCTTAATTCTCTCCTCTACTATCTTAGTTATGCTTCCAATCTCCATGTCATTCATAAATTTAGTTAATATGTTGCTAGGCCTATAAAATGGGCATCCAGCAAACACAAAAAAATTTCAGAGCCATGCTAATTTGTTCAAGAAATCTAATTTGCCCATGAGAAAGAAAAGTCACACCACAATGGATGATTTCCTCCATCATCCATGTTTTCTAAATTATCTCTATTAGGCATGAACTATTATTATAATTTAAAGACATTATAAAAAATATATTTTACATTACTTTTTTAAAAGGTATGCCTGCTACAGTTTCATCTAAAAAGTTGAAGAGTGTTAAAGAAAAAAGACAATGACAGAGCACTGTGTCATTCTATTGGAGAGTTCTGTCCTGGCTGATACAGGGCAGTTAATTTATTATTAGGACTGTTAATATAAACCCAACTCTTCCTGGGCCATAGTAACATATTACTAATTGTATTAATACAGTAAGGTAGCAACAAAATGAGGATGCAGGCCTTTGATTCCATGTCCTCATACCTGTTATATTCTCAAAAAAATGAGATTATCTGGTGGAATTTCTACTTCTTAGATTAAAAGTAATTTTCTCAAGAATTCATGGAAATAATGATTAACTGTTTGAATCAAACAAAAAAATGTTCTTTTGTGCTATAATGTATACTTCAAAAACTAAACAAAAGAGTTTAGAATTAAAACTTTGAAACTTGGCATAAAATGAATACTTGGAGGACCAAGAATGCATTTCTGAGTGTGGGAAAGCATTTGCCTTTGACAAAAATTTAGAATAAAAAAAAAATTTGCTGGGTGTGGGCAGAGAATTCATCCTTATTCAGAGAGAAATGGTTACATGATGTTAATAATTGTTTTGATACAGTGTACACATTGACCTTGAGAAGTTCAGTTTGATTTGAATTTTTATCTATCCCTTTATTTCCCTGAAGACCTGACACTTGACTCTGATTCCTGTTTTGGAAAATTTAATATGTGCCTTTTTTCTAAAACTTGCCAGCGAAGCAGACACGATCAGGTCATTGCCTTAATAACATTATCCTCTTTTCTCCATTTCCCAGGTCACTTGCTGATCTCAGGGCAAGAGCTGAGATAGAATGTGATGGGTGGAGCTGTGCCATTGGCTCGGGTCAGGAAAGGGGGAGAGGACTGAGATGAAGAACTTTTTTTGGTTGATAATACACAGCAATGTGTTTCTAACCAGTTTCCCTAGAAAGAAAGCATATGGTCTTGAGGAAGACATTTCTTATGTCATAACAGATCTCATATCAACGACATTCATTGATTTTGACTAAAACCTAAGGGAGGAAAAGTGTCAGTCATTCTGCATGTTACTACTTAAAATAGAAGTTAGAGAAAGTCCTGGGGATGTGCAGTCCCTCTGTCTCTTCAAGTGCAGGTGAACAAACATTTCTTGAACTACCATGCCCCAAGCACTAGGCATTCAAAGATTAATGAAATGTATGTCTTGCTCTCAAAGAGCTCATAATCAAGCAGCAAAGAGATACACTTAAACAGATTTGGCTTGGAGGTAAGCACAATAAAGGTATGCCCAGATTACTGTATGATCACAGAGGGGATTCCTAGAGGAGGTGATCCCTCTAAGCCTATAATATAAACTTCTCAGAGAAGCATGTCCATCTCTGTTTCTCCAGCATCTGGCCCAATACCCAGCCCATAGCGAGTGCTGCATAAATATTCGCTGGACTGAACTGAGTGTATTTTACTGATGTTAAAAAGTTTTATGAAAGATCAGAAGGGCTGATTTACGGTGAACTGTATATTTCCATGAAAGCTTGAAAGAATTCAGGAAAAACCTGCTTATTTTCTCCACAACGCTTATCACACCAAATATAGTATACATTACTATTTATTGTCTTCCACCCCCTTACCCTCAGGAATGTGAACTCCCTGAGGATGGGACTTGTATTTCCATTGCCTAGAACTGTGGCTGGCATCTAGTAGACACTCAATAAATATTCGTTGACTGACTATGGAGCTCAACACTAGTTACAATGAGGAAATGGACAGTTTAAAAGAAAATTCAATAAATTTTGCTTTACTTTTTTTTGTGTTTATATGAAGCAAATTCATGAGACTCTGTATGAGAATTCAGTGCCTAAATTCTTGTTGCCTAGGGCAATGGTTCTTGTTCTTTTGAGAAGCTCATGAATGCTATTAACTCCTTCTACAGAAAATGCACAATCACATCAAGTTTTGACATCTATAAATATACAAAAATATCTGGTTGAGAACTCTTGACCTAGTGAGAAGGGGAAGTTTTTTAAAAGAATTGACTAGACTGTTTTATGGATTTGTTTATTTTTTGGAAACAGTTGTAATGTCCACCTATCATGGCCCTTTATCTTAATTTATTTGTAAAATGAGAGTTATGAATGACAGATGTGTCAAACAAGCTATATTCCATGATATTATCTAGCTCAATACTGAAGCATATTTTGGAAAAATATATTATTTATTTCATTTTGACTCGCTTTAATTTTGTTTAGTCAAAAAAGTGGTTTTGATATATCAAATGTTCAGATATAGCATTAATCAGTGAAAACTAGGCAATTATTTTAAAATGCCTATAAGAAATTTCTCCATCCCCCCCCCCCATTTAAAAAATCTTAAAGTACAAAATAGACCACATTTTATTAAAATAAAAACCACTAACCCTTGGAAATTGTTATCCAAAAGTGTTGAGATCTGAAAAAGCTCTGGAATTATAAAGAATTTCCCATATCAGGTGTGGTAGGCAGTCTCTAAAATGGCTCCCAAAGACACCTACCTCCTGGTATTCACACACTTTGTGCAATCTCCTCTCCCTGAGTGTGGACAACTTAGTGATTTGCTTCTAAAAAATCGAATAGAGCAAAAGCGATGGATATCGCTCCTGAAATTTGGAAGCTCATGCTGTGCTCTCTCTCTCTCTCCGGTTCTTCTTGCTTGTTCTAATGGAGCAAGCCGCTGTGGTTGCCCTGCCCTATGCGGAGTCCCACACAGCCAGCAAGGCCAACCAGAAACTGAATCCTGCCAACATTCACCTCAGTGAGCTTGGAATCTGATCCTCCCTGGTCGAGTTTTGAGATGAAAGCAGCCCTGGCCATCACCTTGACACAGCCGTGAGAGAGACCCCGAACCAGAGTATCCAGCTAAGCTGCCTTCAGATTCCTGCCCTACAAAAACTGTGAGATAAAAATGTTATTTTAGATCATTCAGTTTTTTGGTAACTTCTTACACATTAATAGACAACAAAATACATCAAGAACTACCTTATCTACCGTCAGGAAGACGCTGATGTTGTAACTAAAATGTTAAAATGGCCTTTAGGGTAGATGTCAATAAATCAGTAGTATTTCATAGTAAGGGGAGCATATTTCCAGCAGAACTATCCTTACTTAGATCTCAGTTCACTCATTTTTTAAAAATTATCTAATTTTATGGTTCTCCAACAACATTTTATCCCCCCTAAGTTTTGTTTGTAGCATTTAACTTCTGTTTCATTTTAATAAGTTGAATAGGTAGAAATATTAGCAACCTATTAGAAAACTAATAGATTTAATTTTTGATGGATTTTTAAAAACATTTATTTTATTGAAGTATAGTTGATTTATCAATACAATGTGTTTCCAGTGTACAGCAAAGTGATTCAGATATATATATATATATATATATATATATATATATATATATATATATATATATATATATATATATATTCTTTTTCCATCATGGTAGATTACAAGATATTGCATACAGTTCCCTGCGCTATACAGTAGGACCTTGTTGTTTATCCATTCTCTATATAATAGTTTGCATCTGCTAATCCCAAACTCCCAATGCATTTCTCCCCCACCCACCCTCCTCCTTGGCAACCACAGGTCTGTTCTCTATATCTGTGAGTCTGTTTCTGTTTCATTGATAAGTTCATTTGTGTCATATTTTAGATTCCACACATAAATGATATCAAATGATATTTGTCTTTCTCTGTCTCACATTTCACTTAGTATGATAATCTCTAGTTCTATCCATATTGCAGCAAATGACATTATTTCATTCTTTTTTATGGCTGAGTAGTATTCCATTGTATACATGGACCACATCTTCTTTATCCATTCATCTGTTGATGGACATTTAGGTTGTTTCCATGTTTTGGCTATTGTAAACATAGGGGTGCAGGTATCTTTCCAAATTATGGTTTTGTCCAGATATATGCCCAGGAGTGGGATTCCTGGATCATATGGCAATTCTATTTTTAGTTTTTTGAGGACCCTCCATACTGTAAAACTAATAGATTTGATAGTTTCATTAAATGACTGTATAGAAATAAGGAAATACCTGAAAAAAACATGTAACTATTATGTTTATAGATAAATTTACATTTATTGATGGTTTTGAAATAATTGGAGTGTGGTAAATATTTATTTATAAATTTCTAAAAGGAATCTCTCTAAGGAGATTTCAAGTTTAGGCTGGGTTTATTAAGTACTCTAGTTCCTGTAAGAATATTATAGATCATAAAGATTGTCAGGAGTAGAACTGGGAAACAAAAGGAACATAAATTCAAGTAAAATGTATCACTAAGGGAAGAAATAGCTCTTTCCTCTGAGTTTGATGAAGGTTTTAAAGCAGATAATTTTGAAAAATATTGTAAAGCTGTATCTTCCTTAAGATGTGGGAGCTAGGAGTAGGGCATATGAAAAAGTGGGATCCTTAGGTACAAGAGGTACAAGAAAATTAAAATACTGTGCTTCTCTCTGCTGTTCTTTAACTGTTCAGAAACTACTATAAGGCTTCAAATTTATATGACTTTGTTCTTATGCCCTTTTACTTTTGCTATGTACAGATCTATTATGAAGAATATATACAGATTGGAGGAAGATATTGTGATTAAAAAACTATTTTATTCTCATGAGATAGATTTAATGTCTCTCCAACAGATATTATCAGGAAAATTGTAAGCAAAACTATATATAACAAAGTCCAGTTGATTTAATATTTGTATTTTCTCCTACTATGTATCAGTTTCCCTGTAGACAGGGCTAACAAGTCAAGTACGAATCAACTCTGGGACATGACCTGTACAACTTTCAATCATTTATTCTCTGACAAACGTAGAGCTGTTTCTGAACTTAATTCCAAAAGCTTGAAGGCATTTTGGTATACTCCTTTTAGCAGTGATTTGTATCATTTTGCTCTAACTTGGCCTGTGTTCCAGAAGTTTACTCCATTTTTCTGCTCAGCATAGACTTCATTTTTTGCTCCCTGTTTTTTTTTTTTTTTTTTTCCCCCCATTGCATCAGTAGTGGTTTAGTAAAGCATAAAGAAAGGCAAGGTAAGGGTTGAAGAGGGAGAGTGGGGGATTATTTGTTGTTTTTGTGCAGGTCCAGCTCACCTGATAGAACTTGATTCCTGCCTTGCTATTATTCTCCACCACAGGAAGACAATGGTAAGGGCATAATGGCCTCAGATCTTTCCAAAGCCTAGTTTCACTGCATGACGGAGCAGGGGAGGAAAGTGCTCTCAGAATCCACCTTTTAACCTCCATTAACCACAGATGATAAACAGGCTGTCTGGGGCGTTGGGGAGGGGGGAGCACAGGGAAGGTGATTGGTTACTTCCTCCAACTTTTTTGGCGTATGGTTCCAGCAAAGAATACCTATCCCCCAAATCTGAATAAGCACAGGGCTGGAAATGCACTATTACATCTAAGGTTTATATCCCTCCCCCCATCCCTACCTTTCTCCTTTAAGCCTGGTTATTTTCAGAACCCCATAGTGACTTGTGACTTAATAACTCTCCTGACGAATCTATACGATTTTTTTCTCCTGCCCCCAAATTCCCAGTTTTCCTTCAGAAATTAGATCATGTCTTTAGGAAAATGATTTGGTCCTGCTGTTTCCACTGCAGCAAAATTTATTTTAGTACTCCACAGTTCCACCCTGGCCTACGTGCTTTCTCCCAAGTCTCTTCATGTGTCATGAATGAACCTCTTGTGTAACTCTCCTGAGTACAACCTTTCATACACATTTTCTCCCTCTCCCATAAACCAGGAGGTCTGGAGCTCTGCCACGGTATTAGAGCTTCAGCTTAGGACTAGATTTGAAATGCCAGGTTTCTGGTGACATTACAGATTGATAGTTGGTGCCTAAGGCTGGCTTAGTTGTATTTCTGGCAGTCACTGTATGCTAACCGCTAGATACAGCCCACGAGCTTCATGTTAACAAAGTCGATGTGTTTTGAGTTGCTCTCCAAAAACACAGAATATTCTGTCTCTTAAAATTCAAGTTAAATAACGCAACCAAATAAGGCTAGCCCTTTTATGGGTGTGATTTTTTGATTCATTATTATTATTATTTTTTTTTTAAAGCAGAGATGACTTTTTTTTTTTTTTAAAAGCTTCTTTCTTTCTTTCTTTCTTTTTGGCTGTGTTGGGTCTTCGTTTCTGTGCGAGGGCCTTCTCTAGTTGCGGCGAGCGGGGGCCACTCTTCATCGCGGTGCGCGGGCCTCTCACTATCGCGGCCTCTCTTGTTGCGGAGCACAGGCTCCAGACGCGCAGGCTCAGTAGTTGTGGCTCACGGGCCCAGTTGCTCCGCGGCATGTGGGATCTTCCCAGAGCAGGGCTCGAACCCGTGTCCCCTGCATTGGCAGGCAGATTCTCAACCACTGCGCCACCAGGGAAGCCCTGATTCATTATTTTTTATAACATCTGTTTGAGCTATACAGGCGAATAGTTTCACACAGTGTCAGAAATGAACGGCAATTTTCAAGCACTTACTCCCTATTCATTAAAAGGAGAAATTTAAGTGGTTTTTTTGGAAACATTTCTTGTGATTGAAAAACTTTATTTGAAATTCAATCATATTTAATGTGTATTTTCTCTAACTTTAACATCAAGTTTTTCAAAACATGAAGCAGATACTAAGAAGTAAAAAAGCCACATAATATTGTCATTTACAGAACTGCTATTAGCATCATGTTATGTTTGGAAATCAATTATTTGTTAACTAAATTCCATGGTAATCTGTTATTTGGGTGAGTGCATTAAATGGTAAATTCAATATATAGTGTTATGAAAAATGGTTACATTTCTACACAGTTTTTTAACTTTAAATTTTAATCTTTTTTTTTTTTTTTTGGTTTGTTTTTAGTCCAGCTTTTTCAAAGTTAGAAGAGTAGGGTGGATCCGCACAGGTGTTTGGCAGAGGAGGGTATTATGAAATTTATCCTCCCTGTCTCAGAGTTGCATTATGTAGTTGGCTTCAGTGCCTCCTGGCAAGCAGAGATTTTAGAGTATCCATACTGTAAAGCAGCATATGCCAAATTGTCATCTTAAATTACCTTCGGAACAAAAGAAAAA
Source organism: Balaenoptera musculus (assembly GCF_009873245.2). Taxonomy (NCBI): domain Eukaryota; kingdom Metazoa; phylum Chordata; class Mammalia; order Artiodactyla; family Balaenopteridae; genus Balaenoptera; species Balaenoptera musculus. The sequence continues at coordinate 73,482,177 of NC_045796.1, forward strand.
AATCGAGATTCCTAAATTTTTACAGTATATTTGTTTTGGTTTTTTTAGTTTTTTTTTTTAACATCTTTATTGGAGTATAAGTGCGTTACAATGGTGTGTTAGTTTCTGCTTTATAATTATAGACACCCCTGGGTATGTTCCAAATTTTAAAGTTTTGGTTTTTTCTGAATATAAAAGTAATTATACAAACTTCAAACATTACAGAACTGTAAAATATAACAAGCCATCAACAGTTTGGAAGCAGATTTTTCCAAATTAAAAAAAGAGAAAACTCCATTCGGTATTCAGTGTTCAGTATTACTTTTAATATGGTATTCTTACTAAAACTAAACCAATACGTGGTTCCAACAGGCCCAGATGTCTTTGGTTTCTAATATGTAATTCTTTCACTGCTCCTTGTTAACAGTCTATGAAACTAGACTAATTTAGTAACCTCCTAATTATTTAAGATAATTAAGGTATTGTAGAATAGCACATTATGGCTAATTTAATATTCTGGCACTAATATATATTTTCTATGTACTGTCATTTTTCAAAGTATTAAAAGAAAATATACCTCATTAAATCAGATTGAAAACAACTTAGAAAGCACTTTGAAATCTTGTAATATTCAGAATCATCATCGGTGACTCCAAAACTTGGTACACTGAAGATGTAGTAAAGGTTGGGGGTCTGTATCTAAACTGAATTATAGTTTACCCTCTAGGCTGCTTTTCTAGAATACGTGTTTCTTGTTTCCTTATGCACATTTTTTATTGGTGTGAATACTTTGTGTCAAGTGTACTGCCCACTGCATATTTTAGATGAACTAGTATCTAAAAAACGTGATGGGAACAAACCTTTTAATAGATCTCTTCACACGCCTATGTGGCAGGTTGTATTTTCCAAATGGCTGCAACAAATCTCCTATCACACAAGCTCTTCTTACAGTGTGGCTTTGGCACTCCTCCCATTGAGACAGGCTTTTGTGACTGGATCAAGAGAGTATGGAAAAGTGACAGTCTGTGACTTCCAAGGCTAGGTAATCAAAAGCAAAAGCACTTTTTCTACCCTGTTCCCTGGAATACTTGTTCTGGAAGCCTTCAGCCTCCAAGTAAGCAGTTTGACTGCTCTGAGGCTGTCATGCTGTGAGGAACCCAAATTAGCCCACAATGAGAGACCCCATGGAGAGAGCCTGAGTGTACTTGAGGTGGGAGGAGAGCGAGCGAGCGAGTGAGCGAGAGAGAGAGAGAGAGAGAGAGAGAGAGAGAGAGAGAGAGGTGCCTGGACAGCCTCCAGCTACTCTAAGCTATCCCCCTTTTCACTGGTTGTTTAACTGTAACCACGTAAGAGAGGCTGGGCTGGCACTATCCCGCTGAGGCTTCCCAAATTCTCACTGGCAGAAACCATGAGAGAGAATGAAATTGTTATTATTGTTGAAAGCCACTAAATTTGGGGGTAATATGTTACATACCAATAGATAAATGGAATACCCTACAAGCTTTTCCAAATTTCTCATAACATAACTTCCCTGCTTCCCATAGAATCTGAGTAGCTCTACCACTCCTCAGTCTAGGGAAGAGGTTTGGACCAGTGCGGGTACAATGGCCAATGAGAGTGGTCAGCTGTAGCATGCAACTCAGAAAAAATGGACCGGGATAGAGAAATGATGTGGTATGGAAGCTGTTCTGTGGTGATATCTTGGAAAAACCAACAAATCAGGGGAACTTCCAGGGATTCAACTATATTTTGAAGCAACTTCATCTCCAAATTTAAAAACATGAAATTTAAACAAAAACAAGGGATTTCAAATAATATTTACTTTGTTATGAGAGTAAAAAATACAAGAAGAATCTAGTACATTAGATAAGCCTACAGAATTAATACTCAACACTTGTCAAGTCACTTAATTCTGCTTTCTAATGCCAAAACGTCTAAGTGCTGAAATTCTAACTAAAAATCATATCCTTAGGACACTCCAGTTTCTTCTAGTGATGGTGATAGGTAGCGTTTTCTTTTTAAAAGTTCAAACTAAGTACATAGAGTAGTGTGCCTGATTTATTCATCTTGTTGGTTTTCATTTGATAACTATTCATATAGTGCTTATCACTAGTCAGGCTAAATCATCTGAGGAAACAAGGGGAGGTAAGTAAGTTAACAAGGGCACACAAGTTGGAGATGGCAAAGCTGGAATAGAAGCCCAGGAATTATGGTTCCAGACTCTATATTCTAACCTACTACTTAATCATCAGGGAAATGCAAATCAAAACCATAATGAGATATCACCTCATACCTGTTCGAATGGCAGTTATCAAAAAGACAACAAAGGGGGCTTCCCTGGTGGCGCAGTGGTTGAGGGTCTGCCTGCTAATGAGGGGACACGGGTTCGAGCCCTGGTCTGGGAAGATCCCACATGCCGCGGAGCGGCTGGGCCCATGAGCCACAACTGCTGAGCCTGCGCGTCTGGAGCCTGTGCCCCGCAGCGGGAGGGGCCGCGATAGTGAAAGGCCCGCGCACCGCGATGAAGAGCGGTCCCCGCACCGCGATGAAGAGTGGCCCCCACTTGCCTCAACTGGAGAAAGCCCTCGCATGAACCGAAGACCCAACACAGCCAAAAATAAAATAAAATAAATAAATAAAGTAGCTATAAAAAAAAAAAAGAAAAGTGCTTTAAAAAAAAAAAAAAAAAAAAAAAAAGACAACAAATAGCAAGTGTTGGTGAGGCTGTAGAGAAAAGGGAACCCTCGTGCACCGTTGGGAGGAGGGAAATTGGTGCAGTCACTATGGAAAACAGCATGGAGGTGCCTCCAAAAATTAAAAATAAAACTACCATATGCTCCAGCAATTCCAAGTCTTGCTATTTATCTGAAGGAAACAAAACACTATCTCAAAAGAATACATGCACCCCACATTCACTGTGGCATTACTTACAATAGCTAAGACATGGAAACAACCTAATTATCCATGGATGGATGAATAGATAAAGAAAGTGTGATCTATATATATATCCACATTATATATATATAATGGAATTATTCAGCCATAAAAAAGGAAGGCAATCTTGCCATTTGCAACAAACTGGATGGACCTTAAGAGTGTGGTACTAAGTAAAGTAGGTCAGACAGAGAAAGACAAATAATGTATGATCTGACTTATATGTGGAATCTTAAAAAAAAAAAAAACGAGCTCATAGATACAGAGAACAGATTGGTGGTTGCCAGAGGAGGGGGGTGGGAGAGGTGGGAGAAATGGGTGAAGTGTTTTCATTTTTTGTTTTAGTTTAAATAAATTGAATTTAAAAAATCATACCAACGAATGACAGAGTTGCTATACTAAAAAGCACTTGGAAGCAATGATACAGATTTATTCATGACAGTGATGGGGGTTGGTTTTTATCTAGATTAATTGATAAAAAGCAAATGTAAGGAAGTAGTAAAATTTCAATTCAATGAAATTGAATAGCAAAAATATTGAACTGGATCTTTTTCATAATAGATGTAACTTTAGGTTTTAAATAATACAAGACATGCTACTTATGAATGGATACTTTATTGACAGTAGATATAATTGTACAGGATGATAAAACATTATACAGTTGTACAATCCAAATGAGTATTCCTTAGAGAACAGCCTCAACCAAATTTATGCCATTCTATAGGAATATAGTAAACGTGAATTTTTCAAGAATGATTTGAAAACTGAGGATTATTTGAAAGGCTATTGTGCCAACCATTGCAACAATGAACTTTCTATCTCCAATTCTGATGGCTCATTAATTATTTCCAGATAAATCTTTTGCCAAAGATGAAGGGATCTATTCCCTTTATGCAGAAGGCTTAAAGGAGACAGTCAAATAAAAAAATATACATGTGAAAGAAACGTGTGTATAAATAAATAGATCATGAAATAAGTTAGAAAAGTTGTTTATGTGGAGTTTTGGAACATGGAAGTGTTGGGTTTCGCAGAAAGGACCAAAAGATATAAAACCTCCACTGCCATGGAGTTGACATGTTAGTGGTCATGGTAGTGAGATGACAAACAAATAATAAGTGAATTGCATTCTATATTTAAATATAAAAAGTTATATGGAGAAAAATTAAGTAAGGAAGAACCATAGAGAGTAAAGAAGGTGGGTGAAGGAAGAATAGCGACTGCTGTATTCCATGGAATTGTTGGTGGAGGCCCCAGATGAAAAATGACATTTGGGCAAAGACTTGAAGGGATTGAGGGAGCCATGTAGATATTTGAGGGACAAGTGCTCCAGAGCAGGAACAGCAAGAGCAAAGGCCATGAGGTAGGAATATGCTTATCCTATTTGGGGAAAAGTAAGGCAGTCACAGTCAGTTAGAATAGCGGGAGAGGAGGGAGGAAAATAAAGGTAACAAAGCCACAGAGATAAAGGGACTGGGGCAGTTCCTACGGGGCCTTGTAGGCCATGTAATGACTTTGACTTCTATCATGAGTGAGGTGGGTGCCACTGGAGAATTTTGAGCAGAGGACTTAAATTTAGAACTAGTTCTTATTTTTAATTTTAGTATAAAAATGGGAACTATATATTGCATTTGGAAATATTTCTGTGATTTTTTTTTTAAGGCACAGGTTGTATGAATGTCCTTTATTTATGCAGTGAGATAAAACAATTATTATTTCAAACCAGATGTGACTGTAATTGATTCTGCCTTTTAAAGAAAGTGACATAGTTCATATCTATTGAGAAATAAATCTTTATATCGCTCTTCTATTTTCCCAGGGCATATTGAAAGAGAATTCTACTCATGGAGTACCGATTTGGAACTTGTCAGACATTTTATGCAGAAATATGTTTTAAAAACTTCAGGGAAGTACTCTTTTATTCTTTGTATGATATTTCAGCCATTATGTGGTAATGGGCTTTTAAAGGCTACTGTGGAAGCATTTGTTGTATTATTTCTGTGAAAAAAATGCAATATGATTGACTTACATATGATCTTTAGGAACACAATTCATTACCAATATGGAAACTGCCTACACAAACAGGTAGAAACAGGTAGGTAATGTTAATGATCAAACTTCAGTAGACCAAATAGTCTTAAATTTTTCAAATGGGGAAAAGAAATTTATTTGATTTTAATTTAAATATAAAACTCAATTTCATTATGAAAAAACTTTTAAGTATGTTCGCGGCAACTTGGTTATATGCATCTACTACTTCAACTGTAAATTTTATAAAACCTAAGTACAGAAAAAGCACTTCCGATAAAAATTTGGTGTCAAAATTGAGATGCACGGTGTGTATAAAATACACATTAGATTTCAAACACTTAGTACCAATCAAAAAAGTAAAACATCTCATTAGTAATTTTTATATTGATAATATGTTGACATACAAATATTTTGGATATAGTATTAGGTTAAATAAAATATATGATTTAAATGAATTTCACCTGTTTCTTTTACTTTTTAAAAAACTTGGCTACTTGGAAAACTTTACATATGTGGGTCATGTTACATTTCTGTTGGATAGCATTACTCTAGATCAGTGGGTCTCAAAATGTGGTCACTTGACTATCTCCAACAGCATCACCTGGGAACTTGTTAGAAATGCAAATCATGGAGCTCCACCTCCAACTTACTGAATCAGAGACTCCGGGGCTGGGTCCCTGCTTTAATGAGCCCCGCAGCTGATTCTGATGCAAGCAAAAGTGTAAGAACCATTCTTCTAGACCAGGGGTCCAGAATTCTAATTTGCCTGCAAATTAGAATCATCTGGGGACCTTGGGCATAAAATCCAGGTACTAAAGCTACCACCCAGACCAATGAAATCAACAACCTTGGGTCCAGTCAAGAGTGTTTTTAAAGCTCTCCAGGGGATTCTAATATGGGAGAAAGATTGAAAACCACTGGCCATGATTCATGATTTTTAAACTGTGCTCTTCAGAGGGGCTGGAGCTGGCTGGACCACATTCTCCTTTCAGTTCTGATGTGTCTGCTCAGTTTCCTCTCCTGCTCGTCCTGGAAAGGCAACCGCTGTGGTGATTCTCCTGGTGGATGGAGAGATACAGGGCTTGGATGGGCAAGAAGGCTTTACAGGTATCAGAAGTTCACATTTCAAATATATCTACCTACCTGCGTCAGTTATGCCTGTTACATTAAATGGCTATATTATTGGGCTTTCACCAGATTCACAGGAGGATAAACCTGGAATTAAACAGACAGCAGAAAATGTAAAAGCTTTGATAGAGCAGAGGTGAAGAAGAGTATTCCTTTTAACATTATTATTTTGGGTAGTATTTTTAGGGAGGAGATTCATCTTTGCACACCACTGTTACCACTCAGCAGTAACGGGCAGACAGCACTGCAATCAGTTGCTGACTCCCACTGGGGGCTTGGATTCCACGGGGTTCTATCAGTGGTGCTAATAGAGATATTTCTATTCTCCAGTACCATGGAGATTACTCCCCTTAAGTTGCCCTAATGGTCGGTTTTCTTGCTGTAGAAAAGCTAAAAACATTGGTAAATCCAGTCAATGTAACCTTCAAAACCCAGTTCATGTCACCAGGAAATGATGGCTATCAAGCAATTCATTGGTAAACTCCCACCTCCAGTTGATTGACATTAAGAGGCCTTGTGGAAAAGTACCCAGCATCATTGTAGTAGAGTATAAACTTTTTCCAGTGCCCCATCTTGAAACTTCTAATGTTTGCAGTGTTAAAATGTTTTGCAAATACATACCGTGACACAGACTAAATAATGTCTCCTCATGGGAAATTTATGATCTTTTAAGTTTCTATACATGTATAATATGATCCAGACTGTACTAGTATTGAAATAGGTGAAACAGCTAGCTTCTTTTTCCCAAATGTAATTCAGCCAAATACTGCAAGCAGATTTTTTATTACATCATTTGAAAATTATTAGCATGCTTAATGAAAACTTGTTCAGGTATAAAGGAACAGTTAAATATAAATGATTTATGCATGTTCTGACTTAGTCTGTAGATTTATTCCCAAATGACGAAGTCACCATGCAGTATCTGTATTTTTATATGTTTTCATCTATATTTAATGATTGTAATATATACTAAGAATGAGGTGGTATTACATTATTCCTAATAGTAGAGGTAATGCTCTTAAGGATTAATAAAGAGAAATACTGCTTACTTTAAAAAAAAAAGATGTGTTCTATAGGGCTCTAGACATTCTGTAGGGTCTCCTAGAGGATGGGGCCTTTGCATAAACTTTTGCTTAAAGAACAGAATAAAATAAGGGTGCATCTCTGTAAAACATTCTAATGAAATGACCCATGAACCCATTTCACCTGTTACTCTAATACTCAGATACCAATAACTTATAGCTTGGTTCATCAGGGATTCCTTAGAGCCAGGTAAAGCCAGGATATGTCACCCCAAATTATGAGGACCAGAGGAATCTGCAAACAAATCTTATTCCATTAATTTCTTCCCATGTATTTATCTTCCTAGAGTTTGCCACCCTTGGAAGCTTAAAACTGCTTTCCTTTGTCCTGTTACTTCTCTACCAATTTATTGTTCTTTGTCGAAGATGCTGTATAGATCGCAGTTTTAAGCTACTGCTTTGAGCCACTCTTCGTTTTAGGTTTCTCCTGGGTGATGTGCACTGCATGTGTTAGTTCATGAACTGTTTTTCTTTTGTTAATGTGTTATCTTCTTAGCGTCCCAGCTGACAACCTAAAATGGGTAGAGGTAAAGTGTTCCCCCCCACCCCCATTAGTGCTCGTTCAACTTGTATCCTCACTGCAGTAGGCAGGCAAAAAGTCAACTCTCGCCAAGGTTGCCAATTACCCTGGGGCTGGCCACCCCAAGGATTCAGCTGCCTACTTCTGATTCTGAACTTTTAGGGTTGGCCACTCTCGTAGGCCTTGTCCTCCCTAATATATTGGACACTGGGATTCTCAAATTAGAACCCCCAAAGGTCAAAGGTCTTTCCTTCATATAGAAACACACCAAGAACCAGGCGTTTTAAGATTTTTAACTAAAAAAAAAAAAAATTGGAACTAATTTTACACAGCAATAATGTGTTTTTGTGTGAAGAAATACAAAATCATTTACTTAATATCACAAACGGTCATACAGCTACAGCTTTTTTCTATTAGATTTTTTTCTCATGAAAGTTACATTTGAAATGTTGCATGTGCTATTACGTACTTCCTGAATTTTCTCTGCTTGAAATCTCAATGACCTTAGATAGGAATGCTACAATCATACTTAAATATGATTAGAGTTCATTGTGCATTAAACTTGGGCAAGAAATATCTGATTTTGACCTAGTATTCTCAACTGCGCATCAGAAACTACAGATTCTAGTTCCTTTGTTTGTGAATCACACCCATTCCTAACTTTGTCAATTGGGTATAGAGTGACTGTAGTTTCTCACAAGGGAAATTATAGCAGAAGTTTTTTCTAATGTGTTTGGTTTTTTTAATGTGTTTTTTGTTTTTTGTAATAAAGCCTAAACCTACAAATCTTTAAAAAGGATGGAAAAAGTTGGTGTTCTAGCTAACATTTACGTGGAAAAATAGGTTCTTCCCAGTACTCTTGGAACTGCACATGGGTATACAAAATGACTCCCCCAGCTAGGCCTTATCCTGTCATTCAAGAGGATTGGAGCTCTTTTCATGAGAGAAATAAGCGTGGAAGGGAGATGTGAACTTTACCTGCACCGGCAGGATTTTGTAATCCCTCTGTAATGATGGCTTGGGGGAAGAGCCCACACACTCTTTTGGGGCTACTCCCTATATTTACATCAGCCTTTCTATCTGTAAATATTATATCACAGAACTAGGAATAGACAGGTAATGTGTCTAAATTTATGTAATAAAGAGCTGTATTATAATAAGGTTCTGTTGTACTAACATTTTTGTTTCTTCTTCAGCATCTTGTGTTTTGTTTCCGGGCCTGTTGTTAAACTGGTCTTGTCGCCAATAAAATACGCTAATTGTAATGTACCTCAGTTAATTCAAGAGAGTGAGTTTTGTAAAGTATACCCTCTTCTCAGATGTTGTTGGGTTAATTATTCATGGATTATAGAACTCACAGGGAAAAGTGTTACTGGAATGCAAGGAATCTTGAAAGAACTCTGTGATGCAAATAAAATGTTCTCTATTAAAGCAACTGATTCTAGATAATTTAAAGGCTAGCACTAAGAAACTTCAGGATGGCCAAAAAACAAGACTGTAACAAATCTTTCTGATAAGGAAAAGTAACATAATTAGAAATAAAACACTTTGGTTGAATGTCTAGTTTATGGATATATAAAATCAAACGCTCAATCCCAAACACTACTTTTTGTAAAATCATTAGGTAGGAACAGGGCAGAAACTAGCGATCCTATTAACTGAAAAGGAAATTGGGGCACAGGAAGCTTTTAGGGTGTGCTGTGTCAGACACTCCCTTTGGCTGTGATCTGACTGCTCCAACATTCCTTGAAACTTCAAGTATAAATATCAATAATAATGGAATTCCAGCGCTCGGAGATCATTTATTCCGACCTTCTCGTTTTACCAAAGAAGACACTGAAGCCCTTAAAGATTGAGTTACCCACCATTATTCAGAGAGAGAGGTTCGTAAACATCTCGGCTTCTAGAACTCTTGGGAACAATATATACGAGATAAATGTGACTGTCCAGTGGGCTCTAACATTTGCACCTTGTCTTTTATATTAATGGCATTAAAATAAAATTCCCAGGGATGATCTACAGAGACTCCTGCGGCGTCGCGGCCCGCACTTTCCTCCCTTGCCTTTCTCCCAGTTCTACCCGGGCCTGTTCTTTCTGGGTCAAGGTTGGTTTCCTCCGGACCCCGGCCCTGGCTGCCATCTGGAACTGTGCACAGCGCGTTTGGAAGAGCCTGATAGGAGGGGAGAGATGAAGTGTCGTTCGCATCAGGCAGTTAAGGCCTTTTGCAAACAGCCCCCGGGCCCCCCCTCTGTGTCTGGGCAGCCGTCCTCTCTGCCCGAGGCTCTCCGTTTCCCACCCCATCTCAACCTCCCCGCGGGGTGCGGCTGCGGGGCCGCCTCGGCCAGGGGTGATGGTGCCCACGGGCCGGGCGGGGGGAACCTGACCTTGCTCCCCATTTGGGTCTCTGGAGCAAGGAGGGCACTGCGTGCGCCACACCGAGCCACGTCCCACGCAGGGATGGGCTGGGACGGTTGCGACTCTGAACCGATGTAGAGCGGGGACCCTGGGCGTGGAAGGGAGCGGCACCGCCCGGGCCTCGCCCTTCCTCCTCCTCCTTGCTCGCCGCTCGCCTCTTCTCCAGCCATGACTCAGCGCTTCTCACAGGCTGCCGGGCTGGGGACACGGGCTCCTCGCCGGCCCCTCCCGCCGCGTCCACCCCCTCTCTCCCACCCACGCCCGCCCTCGGCCGCCGGCCCTTCCCCAGCGCCGCCGCCGCCGCCGCCGCAGTCAGCTCGGGCGTCCCGGCAGCATCAGCCGCCCGACCCGGCCGGACCCGACCCCGCCGACCCCGCCGACCCCGCGCGCCGCCCGCCATGCAGCCCCAAGCCCCCGGCCGCCGACACACCCCCCAGCGCGGCTACGCCGTGACCCGGAGCCCCCACCTCAACAAGGTAAGCCCGCCGGCCCCCCCCCCTCGGTCTCGGTCAAGGTCACGGGCAGGCCCCCCGGCGACGCAGCGGACGCCGCTTGGCCCTTCCGCCCGCGCCCCCGGGATGCCGCCCCGCCGGAGCGCCCCCCGAGAGCCTGGGCGCGGGCCGAACGGAGGGGCCGCCCGTGGGGGTCGGTCCCCGGGAGCGTGCTGGGAAGGGGTGTTGTGGCCCCGCGCCTGGGCATCCTGCTCGGGGAACGGAGGAGATGTAACTTGTTTAAATACCGCTTGGCTTCTCCGAAAGCGAGAGCCGAGGCAAAGAAAGTAGTGGCAGCGACGTGCGTGAATGGAGTGCGCCTGTGAAGGTGGCAGGTGGGCTGCCAGCTCGGCCTCGACGTGCCACGCACGTACGGGGCGCACTCAGAATGCCCATCACTGGAGGCTGCCGTGCAGCGAGGTGGCCCTACTGGCCCAGCTCGGCCAGGAACGTGTTCTGAGCGGGGTCACGTGAGCAACCACAAACTCAAGGCCTCTTGGTTTCTGGAGGGACGGCGGTTGAGGGGCTGGGAATTCGTGGTGGGCGGCTTCTGCCTCGGGGGCCCTGGCGTGGCCTGGCGCAGAATCCCTGCCCCAGACGTGGGACTGTGGGTAAAGCCGTTCCTATGTCTTTGAACCTGGCCTTCTGGAAATTTTTTTTTTTTTTTAAGACTTCTCTTCTTTTTTATGAAAAGGGGAATACAGTGCAACAGATCCTTTTTCAGATCCTCGTAACATTTCAGTTTTCTTCACTGGTAATGTAAACCTAAGATTTCTCTCAAATGAAAAACACCTGGGAGTGTATCAATTTGCCGACGAGATACTTAGCAGTCACACTTATTTTATCGCCAGGATTTGTCTCTGGATTGTTCCTTTGTTTAAGGGTGTGCTTTCTGACATTTCCTTTAATACATGGAAAATGCCATCAGTCAGCACAGAGGCCTGTTGGGTCATTTGGGGCTCTTTACCAGACGCTTTTTTTCATCAAGGACTGGACCTCAGCGTCCCCCTCCCCCAACATGGTGCCGGTGATTTGTTAATCATTATTAATGGCTTGAAGACTTGTGATTTCTTTGATTTAATAAACTATAACTCCTGTGAGTTCCTTTTGATTTTTGTGACGACAGGCAGCTTTTACTTATCTATGATTATTCAGTATTTCTGGTCATAAAGCATTATGAAATTTTAAATATTTCCTACCTATTTTTTCCTCAGTGATGTTAATTGCTAGTTTGATTTTATTCTTCCTTTTTATTATTCTGCAGGTTGGGCCTATTTTCAGTAGGAAATAAAGGGAAAATTTGATGTGACAAAACAATTTATGACTTTCAGGTGTACCTGCCTGCTGTAATTTATAACCAAATAATGGGTTGCCCCTTAGAAAGGACCACGTGAGTGGTATAGCCTGTTTGAATTTCCTCCAGTCAGGGGCCAGGGTGTCTGTTTCAAGTGGGTTGATGGAATAGGCAATCCCTGAGCAAGAGTCATTATGCCTTTACTGTTTACATCAAGTATTTAAGAGTCCTGTACCACAATGTTCATTGCAACACTGTTTACAATAGCCAGGACATGGAAGCAACCTAAATGTCCATTGACAGATGAATGGATAAAGAAGATGTGGCACATTTATACAATGGAATATTACTCAGCCATAAAAAGAAACGAAATTGAGTTATTTGTAGTGAGGTGGATGGACCTAGAATCTGTCATACGGAGTGAAGCAAGTCAGAAAGAGAAAAACAAATACCATATGCTAACACATATATATGGAATCTTAAAAAAAAAAAAAGTGGTTCTGATGAACCTAGGGGCAGGACAGGAATAAAGACGCAGACATAGAGAATGCACATGAAGACACGGGGAGGGGGAAGGGTAAGCTAGGACGAAGTGAGAGAGTGGCATGGACACGTATACACTACCAAATGTAAAATAGATAGCTAGTGGGAAGCAGCCGCATAGCACAGGGAGATCAGCTCGGTGCTTTGTGACCACCTAGAGGGGTGCGATAGGGAGGGTGGGAGGGAGACACAAGAGCGAGGAGATATGGGGATGTTTGTATATGTATAGCTGATTCACTTTGTTATACAGCAGAAACTAACACAACACTGTAAAGCAATTATACTCCAGTAAAGATGTTAAAAAAAGAAAAGAATTTATGATCTTGAAATCCTTTTAACTCCTGTTCACGAGTAAGGGTTAATTTCCACTTAAGAATAATTATATCACAGAGATCTTCCACCAAAGGCATTAAGGTGTGGTATTTAATGTGTTAAGAACAGGTATTTTGACTTTGTAACTGAACTTTATTGTCTGCATAGTATCAAATTGGATTTAAAATCCAGGTGGCCAGCTTTGGAGTGATTAATGGAATAAGCTTTACTCTTCTTGTTCAGTCCTAGGACGGTTCTGTGGTACCGTGTGGAAGTCACAGAACATCCTCATATGTACCACTGAAACTATAGTTGTGGGATCTTCTTGATGGGCGCTGCTCTGAAGACCTCTGGGCCTTTAAGTTTTCCAGTAGCCCAGAAATTTTTCTTGATTTTTGTGGTAACCTTAGCTGCAAAGAAACTCTAGTAGATCTTCCCGCCTGTAACACCCCAGCCTGTCTCCTGGCTACACTAAGCCTTCTTCAGCCACTGTCACACAGACCTTCATCACCTTACCTTTGGGTAACTGGGACAGTTTTCCTGGTTTTATTTTCAGTATTATAGTCTGTCCTCCATGTAGGTATGGAAGAAATATCTTCATCAATTAGCATTTTCTTCATGTTACTCTTCTGTTATCCAAGTATTTTTAGTATATTATTTCCTATTACGTTGAATGTAAAATCAATCTGTCAATTAGGTTTACTGTCTTCTCCACATTTATCTCATTAGGTCCCCAATTTAGTCTTCCACTTAAAATACATTTGCTGACTGTCTTACTTAGTACTTGCCTTTTTGTCTGTGCATAATTCCTACAGTGAAAATGTCATTAGTTGATTTAATAATGGTCTCTTTGGGGAAGACTTTCCTAATATCTTAGTCCTATTAAAATGACTTAACACCTCTGTTTTTAATGTATTCAGTTGTAACATGTCATTTGGTATTTACTGCATTGTATTTTTTCTTATTTGATTTAGATTGTCATAGGAATCGTAATCCTTAGTACAGAATTTTGCTCATTTAACATAAAATAAATGTTTATTTAACGAAGAAACGAGCCATGTTAAAACATTCTTTTTTTTGGTCTTCCAAACAGAACTCAGCTTTTAAAGCAGGTAGCTTTTAAAGTGGTAGTTTGAGCATTATTCTAAGACATTTCTCCTCTTTAATGTAATTTCTTGAAAGTAAATTCACATTGAAGTCTAAAGTTCAGTTGACTCCATATACCATTATATTGTATAATGGCATATGGTCAGAAAAGGTGGAATTTGGTTTAAGCCTGACCATGCCATGAAATTTTAATTATTTGCTGGATAAGCTTTGGGAGGTGCTTAATCTTGGTACAAATTGAGGTAAACAGTAGATGTGATCTGAATTAAAAAATAAAGAATTTAAGGGAATTCCCTGGCAGTCCAGTGGTTAGGACTCTGTGCTTTCAGTGCTGAGAGCCCGGGTTCAGTCCCTCGTCCCTCCTCGGGGAACTAAGATCCCCCAAGCTGCGCGGCACAGCCAAAAATAAATAAATAAAAAATAAAATAAAATAAAGAATTTAAAAAACCTTAGAGAAATAGAATCTTTCTTCATTGGTAATAATTCATGTCTGGTTCTTACTGTTTGTATACTCAAGTATACATCATTGCAGGTAGGATTTCATCATAGCATTTGGAGAAGCATTTCTACCTCACACTTACGAGATTCAGTATCTTTCTGTTCACAGCCCAAATTACTTTTGAGGTGCTTATCTTTGTCTGTGTTATATAAGCTCATTTAATTTAATGTTTAATGTTTATAATTTTCAAGGATACTGTCTGATTTAGATGAGTTGTGTTTCAAATTTTTTCTCAGGAATTTTCAATAATAGACATTAATAATGTTTCATAAATCACTCTTCAAAATGAAAATTCTACATACAAAAGTAATCATACTTATTTTTTTATTTCTCGCCTTATTAGTTTGCTTTATTTATCTGTGCAATGGTAGAAAACACTAATTGATACTTTAATCATAATTAAATGTGAGAAATGAGCTTCTGGGGAAGTGCTTTTGTAGATGTTTGTCTTGATATGTCAAGACCTCGTGAGCTGAATGTGTTGTAGGGAAAAAAGAGAAACAAGGCTGATGACTGTGAAGGAAAGTTACCTTAAACCCCCTCTTTTTCTTCAGTGTAAACTATACCAGAAGGAATCATTCAGAAAGTTTTCACCTAGCACAGTTCTCTGGAGTTGCCTCAACAATATGGTAAACTGATATATTATTTAACGTGGAATCCCACTGATGTGAAGCCCATTGTAATGAAGTGTTCAGCCATACACCTACCTCCATATTTGTCTATTGCCTTGGCAATGCAGGAGAGTACAAAACCAAACAATGCAGTGCTCTAATGAGTAGAAAGATGAATTTGATTTGAGAACTGGTGATGTGGAGTACAGAAAATGTTGAAGAGAGGAATAGGTTTGAGATTTTTCATTTTGTGTTCTGATGTCCTTCAAACTTTCGGGCAAGTGTGGAAAATGCGAAATAATGGAATGAACCCTCTAAGACTTTGTGTCTAGAAGAAATGGTTCCAAGTCCCAATTCTTTTCATTAGCAGTTGTGAGATTTTGAGTGAGATTTTCTTAACTGGCTTCAGTTATTGTCTTTATAAAATAGAGTGATGATTTCATTTATTTATCTCTTTCAAATTTTAACAAATATTCAGAATCCACTATATGCTAGGTAATATTCTGGGTGCAGGGGATATAGCAATGAATAAGATTCCTGCTTTGGATGTACTTACATTTCCATTGTAATATGATTTCTGTTTTACCTCTTTCCTCAGATATTAAAGAGTGCATATTAGTTTTTTCTGACATATTATAAAACAGGTTTTTTATTACTACAACTAATTATTGATGTGGTAATATTTTTATATAGAGAGTCTGAACTCATAGCTGGAATGGTTATGAAGCACTTATTTTTTTATGTACTTTTTACCCCCTTCTCTCTTGAATTTTTTTTTTTTTAATTTTTTTTTTTTTTTATTTTTGTTTGTGTTGGGTCTTCGTTTCTGTGCGAGGGCTTTCTCTAGCTGCAGCAAGCGGGGCCACTCTTCATCGCGGTGCGCGGGCCTCTCAGTATCGCGGCCTCTCTTGTTGCGGAGCACAGGTTCCAGACGCGCAGGCTCAGTAGTTGTGGCTTACGGGCCTAGTTGCTCCGCGGCATGTGGGATCTTCCCAGACCAGGGCTCGAACCCGTGTCCCCTGCATTGGCAGGCATATTCTCAACCACTGTGCCACCAGGGAAGCCCCTCTCTTGAATTTTTGATTTAACAAATCAAACATGATTGTGTGACCTATTAAATTTATGAGTGTCATAGTAAAAAATAAAACTATACTTTCTCTCTGGGAGAGACAGATGGACATTTTACTCTCAGATTCATGTAAGTGAGCCTGACTGACATCACATGACCTTTGCAGTGTTTCATAGATTTTCACAGAATGCCAGGTGTAGGTTAAAAAATGTCTTTGTGAAGAAAAAGAACAAGGAAAGCTTTTTGCTTCTCAGTACTCTGCTCAAAGTGTGTGAAGGCTTGGAAGTGTGAAAGAAAGGTAGAGGTATGCCCTGGGGAGTTAAAATTGCTGAGGTGAGAGCAGTGAAATGCAAAGATACGAAATTTAAAAGTTCCAGTGGTGTGAAACCAGCCTTTAATCTATTTGACTTTGGAAGTAATCAGTTACTCCGACAAAACAAGTATATGGACCGTTTTCCAATGGCTTTCAAAACTGACATGACCAAATACTGTTACAGACTCCAAGTGGACTGATTTGGTCTATTCATTACATCATTATTTATTTTATGTTACTGAGCCAGCTCAACAAACTTGTTGGTAGTGTACGGACCCAGAATTGATCAGCAGACATGTTACAATTCAGTAGGACTAAGCTGGGAATGTTTCTAAGCTAAATTATTAAGAAATTTTCTTAGACATGGGGCCTAAATATAAAGTGTGGTTGTTTGTATGCTTAAAGTGCTATTTAAAATATTTTATGGCTTATATATTAATTTTTACCTGTCTGTAGCTTCGTGTATGTAATATAGTACACTTTAAAACAAAGGATTAATGTTGCCTTAAATGAATTTAGAGAATTTAAAACATCAATATTTTTCCTCAGGCCCTGAAGATATATCTAAGTTAGCCATTAACTAAACTGGCTTCAGATACTTGAGGCCTTTGAGATTAAAGACAGGGGAGAGACACTATGGCTTTAAATATCTGCAGTTTAATCTGGTAGTTTGGGAAGTCAATATAGTAATTGATAATGTTCTCTAAAACATGGAAATATAACTATTAGAGTTTCTATGCTAATAAACCCTAGACCTAAAACACTAATTTTTTTTTTTGAATAAGTAATGGTTGAGTAAGAACATCAGCAAAAGTACTTACATGTTCATCGGAACATGGTTCTATGAATTACATCAGGAATACATTATGAGTATCTCTGCAGCAGTTAAATTCTAAACTGTCTCACTAAGACCTGACGATCTGGAGACTGAAAGAGGCCTAAGACTCCATTAAAATATTAAGGCTGGGCCCCTTAAGCTTGCAGTATATTAAAATACATTTAAGACATCTATTCAGAGTCCTCTAAGATATTTTAAAAATTTTTTGATTATGAGACAGTGTATATATACATACATAATATATGTGTAAACACATTGTTATGGGCTGAATTGTGTCCTCCCCAAAATCATATGTTGAAGTTCTAACCCCAGTCTCTCTGTATTTAACCATATTTGGAGATATGGTCTTTAAAGAGGTAATTAAATTAAAATCAGGTCTTTAGGGTGGGCCCTAATCTAATATGACTGATGTCCTTATAAGAAGAGGAGATCAGGACACATACACAGGAAAGTCAGTGTGAAGACAGTGGGAGAAGATAGGCATCTACAAGTCAATGAGAGAAGCCTTGGAATATAAGCAGCCCTGCCCACAGACATGTTGATTGTGAGAAAATGAATTTTGTTGTTTTAGCCACCCAGTGTGGTACTTTGTTATGGCACCTTAGCAAACTAACACATTTATGTAATTGAAACAAAATTTTATAATACAGTACTTGCTGTGTATAGCACACTCTAGTAGTATCCCATTTCAATTTTTTAAAAATGTTGGTTGTGATTCATTAATAAATCACAATCCATTTAATCCATTTTAAAATCTGAGTTAAAAAAAAATCTGCTCTATTGCTTAAGTAGTGCATTTATGTGCCTGGGAAGATTATTGCAGAGTGACTTTCTCTTCTGTGTCTTAGTGTTGTATATGAAGTTTGAGTTTGTCTTGGCAGTACTGGCCCAGTCTCCTTTTGTTTTTCCATCTACCTGTCCAAATTGAGGTATCTCTTAAACCAATAATCTTGAAACTATGAGAATGTTATTGTTGTAAGTAATATTGGCAGGTCTGGTTAGTAAGCCAAACAGTGTCCTTACTTATGTACCCAGAGCCAATAAGAAATTGAAACTTGGTTAGTGAGCATTTTTACGGGCCTTTAAACTTTTTACTTATTCAAAATCTTGCTTATATTTAATTTTTACGTATGTTAACTATATCATAATAATATGACAGAATTGAGAACAAATTGGTCATTATGAATAAATATGAAAGAAGATTAACTCTAATAAAATTATTTTCAGATTGTTTCACAAAGCACAGGCAAGCTATGCTGAATATGAGATACATTGAGAACAAAACGTTACAGAAAGGCTAAAAATAAAGATATGAGAAAGTGCAAACAGCAAGAAATCAGGGTTATCCTGACATCAGACAATGTAGAGTTCATGTCAAAAAGCATTAAATGATCAGGACTTTCCTGGTTGTGCAGTGATTAAGAATCCGCCTACCTATGCAGGGGTCCTGGGTTCGAGCCCTGGTCTGGGAAGATTCCACATGCCGCGGAGCAACTAAACCCGTGCACCACAACTACTGAGCCTGCATTCAAGAGCCCGAGAGCCACAACTACTGAGCCCGTGTGCCTAGAGCCAGTGCTCCACAACAAGAGAAGCCACCACAATGTGAAGCCCGTGCACCACAATGAAGAGTAGCCCCTGCTCGCCTCAATTAGAGAAAGCCTGCGTGCAGCAACGAAGACCTAACGCAGCCAGGAATAAATAAATAAATAAAATTTATTATTTTTTTTTTCAAATTTATAGAGAGAATGTTTTTGCTTATCTCTTTTAAATTTTATTTATTTATTTATTTATGGTTGTGTTGGGTCTTAGTTTCTGTGTGAGGGCTTTCTCCAGTTGTGGAAAGCGGGGGCCACTCTTCATCGCGGTGCGCGGACCTCTCACTGTCGCGGCCTCTCTTGTTGTGGAGCACAGGCTCCAGACGCGCAGGCTCAGTAATTGTGGCTCACGGGCCCAGCTGCTCCGTGGCATGTGGGATCTTCCGGGACCAGGGCTCGAACCCGTGATCCCTGCATTGGCAGGCAGATTCTTAACCACTGCGCCACCAGGGAAGCCCTAAATTTATATTAAAAAAAAAAGAAAAAGCATTAAATGAGACAAAATACATAATGCTGAAAGGTACAGTTCTGAATGAAGTTATACATGTAATGAATGTCTGTGCACCAGATAACACAACAGGTACCTTCATAAAAAAGACAGTATAGGACATGCAAAGAGAAATAAAAAAGATACTAATGCTAGAAGACTTCAACAAAGCTCTCTCAGTGCAGGACACATCATAGGGGGGAAAAACTTTCCGTACAGTAATTTCTTCCTCAAATTTCTCAGGAAATTTATGTTTTTCCAAATCATGAGAAAATTCAGTTGAGAAATTGGGAAAATGAGAAAGCTTAGTAAATAACAGAGATACTACTGATTAGAAAGACCCAATGACAAAAGGAAGAGCTGGAAATTGTACTTGTAGAGTCAGAGGTTAAGGTTGACATT
Source organism: Balaenoptera musculus (assembly GCF_009873245.2). Taxonomy (NCBI): domain Eukaryota; kingdom Metazoa; phylum Chordata; class Mammalia; order Artiodactyla; family Balaenopteridae; genus Balaenoptera; species Balaenoptera musculus. Next base: position 73,501,827 of record NC_045796.1, read on the forward strand.
TCATGGATCTTCACAGCAGTAATGATCTAATCAGTCAGTTTTGCTTGTAGCCGTTGCCAGTTTCTGACAATATCTGTCTTTTAGTTTCTGTGTTTAGACCATTCACACTTCATGTAATTATTAATGTTTGGATTTCTGTCCAGCATTTTATTATTAGGTGTCTGTTTGTTCTCTCTGTTTTTTATTCTTCTGTTTCTCCTTTCCTGCCTTCTTGTGTATTATTTCAATATTTTTATTATTCCCTTGTAATTTCTCTATTGAGGTTTTTTTTTTTTAAATAAATTTATTTATTTATGGCTGTGTTGGGTCTTCGTTGCTGCATGTGAGCTTTCTCTAGTTGTGGCGAGCAGGGGCTTCTCTTGTTGTGGAGCATGGGCTCTAGGTGTGTGGGCTTCAGTAGTTGTGGCACCTGGGCTCAGTAGTTGTGGCTCACGGGCTCTAGAGCACAGGCTCAGTAGTTGTGGCGCATGGGCTTAGTTGCTCCATGGCATGTGGGATCTTCCTGGACCAGGGCTCGAACCCATGTCCCCTGCATTGGCAGGCAGATTCTTAACCACTGTGCCACCAGCGAAGTCCTCTGTTGAGTTTTTGACAATATCTCTTTGTATAGTCTTTTTTATTAGTTGCTATGGAAATTATGATATACATAACTTTTCACAATCTACTTAAAATGAACATTTTGCCACTTAATTGGAGTGTAGAAATCTTACCATCATATAGGACTCACTATGTTCCTCTGTTTATGTTATAGGTGTTATATGTATTACATCCACTTACATCTTAATACGTGTATTACATAGTATTTTAAAAATTGAGATATAATTGACAATTGATACAGTTTCAGGTGTAAAACATAATGATTCAGTATTTGTATATATTGTGAAATGATCACAATAGGTCTAGTTAACATCCATCATTGTACGTAGTTGCAAAAATTTTTTTCTTGTGATGAGAACTTTTAAGATCTACTTTCTTAGCGTCCCAATATGCAATACAGTGTTATTAACCATAGTCACCTTGCTGTACATTACATCCCCAGGACTTATTTATTTTATAGCTGGAAGTTTGTACCTTCTGACCCCCTTCACCCATTTTGCCCATTCCTTATTCCCTACCTCTGGCAACCACCAATCTGTTCTCTGTATCTATGAGCTCATTTCTCTCTCTCTCTCTTTTTTTTTTTTTTGTTTTTTGATTTCACATATAAGTGAGATCATACAGTATTTGTCTTTCTCTGTTTGCCTTACTTCACTTTAGCATAATGCCCTCAAGGTCCATCCAGCTTACTGCAAGTGGCAAGATTTCTTTCTTTTTTATGGCTGAATAATATTCCATTGTAAATATTTACACCACGCTTTCTTTATCCATTCATCCATTGATGGACACTTAGGTTGTTTCCCTATCTTGGCTATCATAAATAATGCCACACTGAACATGGGGTGCATATATCCTTTTGAGTTAGTCTTTTGTGTCCTTTAGATAAATACCAAGAAGTGGAGTTTCTGCATATGGTAGCTGTATTTTTAATTTGGGGAAGAACCTCCATACTGTTTTCCATAGTGGCTGCACCAATTTCACTTGTACTAACAGTGCACAAGGATTCACTTTTTTCCACATCCTTGCCAACACTTGTTATTTCTTGTCTTTTTGATAATAGCCATTCTAACAGGTGTGAGGTGATATCTCATTGTGGTTTTGATTTTCATTTTCCTGATGATTACAGATACTGAGCACTCTCCTATGTGCCTGTTGGTCATCTGTATGTCTTCTTTGGAAAAATGTCTGTTCAGATCTTCTGCCTGTTGTTGTTGTTGTTGTTGTTGTTTTTAATCAGATTCTTTGTTGTTTTGCTTTGATTTGTATGAAAAAAATTTTTGATGTAATAATTTAATGTAATGTTTATAACTTTTGATTTTAACTGTGATACATGTTTTAAAGAGTTTAAGAGGGAAAGGACAATCTGTTATAGTTACTGAGATATTTACTCTTTCTGTTACTGTTCTTTCATTCCTGATATTTGAAGTTTTCCTTAGGTATCATTTCCCTTCCACTTAAAGGATTTCCTTTAGCATTTCTTCTGGAGCATCTTGCTGGAGACGAGTTGTCTTCTTTTTCCTTCCTCTGAGAATGCCTTTATTTCATTTTCATTTCTGAAGGATATTTTCTTTTTTTTTAATTTTTGAATTTTATTTTTTTATACAGCAGGTTCTTATTAGTTATCCATTTTATACATATTAGTGTATATATGTCAATCCCAATCTCCCAATTCATCCCACCACCACCCCATCACTTTACCCCTTTGGTGTCCATACGTTTGTTCTCTACATATGTGTCTCAATTTCTGCTCTTCAAACTGGTTCATCTGTACCATTTTACTAGGTTCCACATATATGCGTTCATATACGATATTTGTTTTTCTCTTTCTGACTTACTTCACTCTGTATGACAGTCTCTAGATCCATCCAGGTCTCCACAAATGACCCAGTTTCGTTCCTTTTTATGGCTGAGTAATATTCCATTGTATATATATGTACCACATCTTCTTTATCTATTCGTCTGTCGATGGGCATTTAGGTTGCTTCCATGTCCTGGCTATTGTAAATAGTGCTGCAGTGAACATTGGGGTGCATGTGTCCTTTTGAATTATGGTTTTCTCTGGGTATATGCCCAGTAGTGGGATGCTGGGTCATATGGTAATTCTATTTTTAGTTTTTTAAGGAACCTCCATACTGTTCTCCATAGTGGCTGTATCAATTTACATTCCCACCAACAGTGCAAGAGGGTTCCCGTTTCTCCACACCCTCTCCAGCATTTGTTGTTTGTAGATTTTCTGATGATGCCCATTCCGACTGGTGTGAGGTGATACCTCATGGTAGTTTTGATTTGCATTTCTCTAATAATTAGTGATATTGAGCAGCTTTTCATGTGTTTCTTTTTTTTTTTTTTTTAAAGGAATTCCTTTTTATTTTATTATTTATTTATTTATTTATTTTTGGCTGTGTTGGGTCTTCGTTTCTGTGCGAGGGCTTTCTCTAGTTGTGGCAAGCGGGGGCCACTCTTCATCGCGGTGCGCGGGCCTCTCACTATCGCGGCCTCTCTTGTTGCGGAGCACAGGCTCCAGACGCGCAGGCTCAGTAATTGTGGCTCACGGGCCTAGTTGCTCCGCGGCATGTGGGATCCTCCCAGACCAGGGCTCGAACCCGTGTCCCCTGCATTGGCAGGCAGACTCTCAACCACTGCGCCACCAGGGAAGCCCTCATGTGCTTCTTAGCCATCTGTATGTCTTCTTTGGAGAAATGTGTATTTAGGTCTTCTGCCCATTTTTGGATTGTGTTGTTTGTTTTTTTAATATTGAGCTGCCTGAGCTGTTTATATATTTTGAGATTAATCCTTTGTCCATTGATTCGTTTGCAAATATTTTCTCCCATTCTGAGGGTTGTCTTTTTGTCTTGTTTGTAGTTGCCTTTGCTGTGCAAAAGCTTTTAAGTGGTCCCATTTGTTTATTTTTGTTTCTATTTCCATTTCTCTAGGAGGTGGATCAAAAAAGATCTTGCTGTGATTTATGTCAAAGAGTGTTCTTCCTATGTTTTCCTCTAAGAGTTTTACAGTGTCTGGTCTTACATTTAGGTCTATAATCCATTTTGAGTTTATTTTTGTGTGTGGTGTTAGGGAGTATTCTAATTTCATTCTTTTACATGTAGCTGTCCAGTTTTCCCAGCACCACTTATTGAAGAGACTGTCTTTTCTCCATTGTATATCCTTGCCTCCTTTGGCATAGATTAGTTGACCATAGGTGCGTGGGTTTATCTCTGGGCTTTCTATCCTGTTCCATTGATCTATATTTCTGTTTTTGTGCCAGTACCATATTGTCTTGATTACTGTAGCTTTGTAGTGTAGTCTAAAGTCAGGGAGTCTGATTCCTCCACCTCCGTTTTTTCCCCTCAAGACCGCTTTGGCTATTCAGGGTCTTTTGTGTTTCCATACAAATTTTAAGATTTTTTGTTCTAGTTCTGTAAAAAATGCCACTGGTAATTTGATAGGGATTGCATTGAATCTGTAGATTGCTTTGGGTAGTATAGTCATTTTCACAATATTGATTCTTCCAATGCAAGAACATGGTATATCTCTCCATCTGTTGGTATCATCTTTAATTTCTTCATCAGTGTCTCATAGTTTTCTGCATACAGGTCTTTTTTCTCCCTAGGTAGGTTTATTCCTAGGTATTTTATTCTTCTTGTTGCAATGGTAAATGGGAGTGTTTCCTTAATTTCTCTTTCAGATTTTTCATCACTAGTGTATAGGAATGCAAGAGATTTCTATGCATTGATTTTGTATCCTGCAACTTTACCAGCTTCATTGATTAGCTCTAGTAGTTTTCTGGTGGCATTTTTAGGATTCTCTATGTGTAGTATCATGTCATCTTCAAACAGTGACAGTTTTACTTCTTCTTTTCCAATTTGTATTCCTTTTATTTCTTTTTCTTCTCTGATTGCCGTGGCTAGGACTTCCAAAACTATGTTGAATAATAGTGGTGAGAGTGGACATCCTTGTCTTGTTCCTGATCTTAGAGAAAATGCTTTCAGTTTTTCACCATTGAGAATGATGTTTGCTATGGGTTTGTCATATATGGCCTTTATTATGTTGAGGTAGGTTCCCTCTATGCCCACTTTCTGGAGAGTTTTTATCATAAATGCGTGTTGGATTTTGCCAAAAGCTTTTTCTGCATCTACTGAGATGATCATATGGTTTTTCTTCTTCAATTTGTTAATATGGTGTATCACATTGATTGATTTGCATATATTGAAGAATCCTTGTATCCCTGAGATAAATCCCACTTGCTCATGGTGTATGATCCTTTTAATGTGTTGTTGGATTCTGTTTGCTAGTATTTTGTTGAGGATTTTTGCCTCTATATTCATGAGTGATACTGGTCTGTAATTTTCTTTTTTTGTAGTATCTTTGTCTGGTTTTGGTATCAGGGTGATGGTGGCCTCATAGAATGAGTTTGGGAGTGTTCCTTCCTCTGCAATTGCTTGGAAGAGTTTGAGAAGGATGGGTGTTAGCTCTTCTCTAAATGTTTGATAGAATTCACCTGTGAAGCCATCTGGTCCTGGACTTTTGTTTGTTGGAACATTTTTAATCACAGTTTCAATTTGATTACTTGTGATTGGTCTGTTCATATTTTCTATTTCTTCCTGGTTCAGTCTTGGAAGGTTATACCTTTATAAGAAGTTGTCCATTTCTTCCAGGTTGTCCATTTTATTGGCACAGAGTTGCTTGTAGTAGTCTCTTAGGATGCTTTGTATTTCTGCAGTGTCTGTTGTAACTTCTCCTTTTCATTTCTAATTTTATTGATTTGAGTCCTCTCCCTCTTTTTCTTGAAGAGTCTGGCTAATGGTTTATCAATTTTGTTTATCTTCTCAAAGAACCAGCTGTTAGTTTTATTGATCTTTGCAATTGTTTTCTTTGTTTCTATTTCATTTATTTCTCCTCTGATCTTTATGATTTCTTTCCTTCTACTAACTTTGGGTTTTGTTTGTTCTTGTTTCTCAAGTTCCTTTAGGTGTAAGGTTAGATTGTTAATTTGATATGTTGTTGTTTCTCGAGGTAGGATTGTTTTGCTATAAACTTCCCTCTTAGAACTGCTTTTGCTGCGTCCCATAGGTTTTGGATCATTGTGTTTTCATTGTCATTTGTTTCTAGGTATTTTTTGATTTTCTCTTTGATTTCCTCAGTGATCTCTTGGTTATTTAGTGACGTATTGTTTAGCCTCCATGTGTTTGTGTTTTTTACGTTTCTTTTGCTGTAATTGATTTCTAATCTCATAGCGTTGTGGTCAGAAAAGATGCTTGATATGATTTCAGTTGTCTTAAATTTACTGAGGCTTGATTTATGACCCAAGATGTGATCTATCCTGGAGAATGCTCTGTGTGTACTTAAGAAGAAAGTGTAATCTGCCGTTTTTGGATGGAATGTCCTATAAATATCAATTAAATCTATCTGGTCTGTTGTGCCATTTAATGCTTGTGTTTCCTTTTTAATTTTCTGTTTGGATGATCTGTCCATTGGTGTAAGTGAGGTGTTAACGTCCCCCACTATTATTGTATTACTGTCGATTTCCTCTTTTATAGCTGTTAGCACTTGCCTTATGTATTGAGGTGCTCCTGTGTTGGGTGCATATATATTTATAATTGTTATATCTTCTTGGATTGATCCCTTGATCATTATGTAGTGTCCTTCCTTGTCTCTTGTAACATTCTTTATTTTAAAGTCTATTTTATGTGATATGAGTATTGCTACTCCAGCTTTCTTCAGATTTCCATTTTCATGGAATATCCTTTTCCATCCCCTCACTTTCAGTCTGCATGTGTACCTAGGTCTGAAGTGGGTCTCTTGTAGACAGCATATATATGTCTCTTGTTTTTGTATCCATTCAGCAAGCCTGTGTCTTTTGGTTGGAGTATTTAATCCATTCACATTTAAGGTAATTATCAATATGTATGTTCCTATTACCATTTTCTTAATTGTTTTGGGTTTGTTTTTGTAGGTTCTTTTCTTCTCTTGTGTTTCCCACTTAGAGAAGTTCCTGTAGCATTTGTTGTAGACCTGGTTTGGTGTTGCTGAATTCTTTTAGCTTTTGCTTGTCTGTAGAGCTTTTGATTTCTCAATCGAATCTGAATGAGATCTTTGCCGGGTAGAGTACTCTTGGTTGTAGGTTCTTCCCTTTCATCACGTTAAATATTTCATGCCCTTCCCTTCTGGCTTGTAGAGTTTCTGGTGAGAAATCAGCTGTTAACCTTATGGGAGTTCCCTTGTATGTTATTTGTCGTTTTTCCCTTGCTGCTTTCAATAATTTTTCTTTGCCTTTAATTTTTGCCAGTTTGATTACTGTGTGTCTCAGCGTGTTTCTGCTTGGGTTTATCCTGTATGGGACTGTCTGCACTTCCTTGATTTGGGTGTCTGTGTCCTTTCCCATTTTAGGGAAGTTTTTGACTATAATCTCTTCAGATATTTTCTCGGGTCCTTTCTCTTTCTCTTCTCCTTCTGGGACCACTATGATGTGAATTTTGTTGCATTTAATGTTGTCCCAGTGGTCTCTTAGGCTGTCTTCATTTCTTTTCATTCTTTTTTCTTTATTCTGTTCCGCAGCAGTGAATTCCACCATTCTGTCTTTCAGGTCACTTATCTGGTCTTCTACCTCAGTTATTCTGCTATTGATTCCGTCTAGTGTAGTTTTCATTTCAGTTACTGTATTGTTCATCTCTGTTTGTTTGTTCTTTAATTCTTCTAGGTCTTTGTTAAGTACTTCTTGCATATTTTCGATCTTTGCCTCCATTCTTTTTCCGAGGTCCTGGATCATCTTTACTATCATTATTCTGAATTCTTTTTCTGGAAAGTTGCCTATCCCCACTTCATTTAGTTGTTTTTCTGGGGTTTTATCTTGTTCCTTCATCTGGCACATAGCCCTTTGCCTTTTCATCTTGTCTGTCTTTCTGTGAATGTGGTTTTTGTTCCACAGGCTGCAGGATTGTAGTTCTTCTTGCTTCTGCTGTCTGCCCTCTGGTGGGTGAGGGTATCTAAGAGGCTTGTGCAAGTTTCATGATGGGAGGGACTGGTGCTGGGTAGAGCTGACTGTTGCTCTGGTGGGCAGAGCTCAGTAAAACTTTAATCCGCTTGTCTGCTGTTGGGTGTGGCTGGGTTCCTTCCCTGTTGGTTGTTTGGCATGAGGAGACCTAACACTGGATCGTACCCGGGCTCTTTGGTGGGGCTAATGGCAGACTCTGGGAAGGTTCATGCCAAGGAGTACTTCCCAGAACTTCTGCTGCCAGTGTCCTTGTCCTCACAGTGAGACACAGCCACCCCCTGCCTCTGTAGGAGACCCTCCAACACTAGCAGGTAGGTCTGGTTCAGTCTCCTATGCGGTCACTGCTCCTTCCCCTGAGTCTCAGTGCGTACACTATTTGTGTGTGCCTTCCAAGAATGGAGTCTCTTTCCCCCAGTCCTGTTGAAGTCCTACAATCAAATCCTGCTAGCCTTCCAAGTCTGATTCTCTAGGGATTCCTCCTCCCGTTGCCGGACCTCCACGTTGGGAAGCCTGACGTGGGGCTCAGAACCTTCACTCCAGTGGTTGGACTTCTGTGGTATAAGTGTTCTCCAGTTTGTGAGTCACTCACCCAGCAGTTATGGGATTTGATTTTACTGTGCTTGCGTCCCTCCTACCATCTCACTGTGGCTTCTCTTTTGTCTTTGGATGTGGGGTATATTTTTTGGTGAGTTCCAGTGTCTTCCTGTCGATGATTGTTCAGCAGTTAGTTGTGATTCCAGTGCTCTCGCAAGAGGGAGTGAGAGCACGTCCTTCTACTCTGCCATCTTGAACGAATTCTAGGTTGACAGTTGTTTTCCTTCAACGCTTTAATAATGCCATTTCTCTTCCCCTTGGCCTCCCTTATTTCTGCTGAGAAATCTGCAGTCATTTGAAATGTCATATGTATGTGATGTCATTTTTCTTTGGCTCATTTAAAGATGTTTTCTTTTAGTTTTCAGCAACTTGAATATAATTTTTCTGGGTTTGGATTTCTTTATCTTCTTGGGATTTGCTGAGCTTCTTGAGTTTGTCAGTTTATGTCTTGTGCTAAAATTTATAAGTTTTTAGCCATTATTTCTCCAAATATTTTTTCTTTTTCCTCTTCTTTTGGATTCTGTTGAAATAAATATTAGGCCTTTTGGTATTGTCCCACAGGTCCCTGAGGCTCTGGCTGTTTTTTCAGTCTTTTTTTTCTTTTTTCTTTTCAGATTGTTAATTTCTAATTATCTATCTTTAAGTTAATTGACTCTCTGCTTTATACCTCGTTTCTGTTCTTGAGCTCATCCAATGAATATTTTATTTCACTTATTGTATTTTTCAGTTCTAAAATTTCCATTTGGTTTTTTATAGCTTTTCTTTCTTGGCCAGGACTTTTTATCTTTCCATTTGTTTCAAAATGTTTGGCCCTTATGGTTTGCGGCATAGTTGCAATAGCATTGTAAGTCTTCATGTGATAATTCCATTGTATGTGTCATCTCAGGACTGGCGTTTGTTGATTTTTTTTCCTTTGAGAATTAACACTTTCCTGTTTCTTTAGTTGCTGAGTAATTTTTGCATGTATTCTGGATATTTGCATATTAGGAGGGTCTAGGTTTTGGTTAAATCCTCAAGGGAATGCTGTTCTTTTTAGTTTTTTGCAGCCACTCAACCTGGTTAGGTCAGTTTGAAAGTTGGACTCACCTTCTATGGGTTGTGGTTCCAGTATCAATTATGTTTTCAAAGCCTACTTTGTAGTTCTGCTTGGATCTGTTCATCATGTGTCCTGCTTAGTGGCTAGTGTAGGATCTATGCAGTGGTTTACTCTATAGTTTAGTTCTGAGATCCTTTGTTATGTTGTTTAAGATCAGACCTATACATGCATAGCTCAGAGGTGACCTCAGGAGTTTATATACAACTTTATGAGATTACTTTCTTGAGTTCCCTTTTCTCTGTGATCTTTTGTGCTACTTTCTCTGTGATACTTTCTGTCTTCTTGAGGTCCCCCCTTTCCAGCCCAGTAGCCAGAAAACTGGGCCTTTAGTTTCCCCGCTCTGCTATGTGTTTCCTCTAGGTGCGTTTGTATCTGGGGCCAAGTTTTACTGGAAGACAGAGAAAAATGCAACAGACATTTGACCCATGATCTTGGGACCATTGCTCCTTTGGTTAAAAAGAATGATTTTCCTCCCTCAGAATTTTAGATATCTGCAGTGGCTCCTGTCACCCACTATGGGATTGCCTGGGGGTTGGGACTGGAGAGAATGGAAAATAATAGTGAATTTCCCTCCTCTCTGACCTTTAAAAGAGTCAGAAAAAAAAAAAAACCTTTTCTGATTCTTGGACCAGAAAGAGAAATCTTCTCTTGGCACTCTTTTTGCCTGCACTCAGTTGCACTCCCAGCTTTTGTGCTGCTTTTTGAGTCAAGGCCAGTTGATTACAGAGGGATATGAAAAAATAAAAGCCAGGTCATACTGGAGGGCAAACTCCAAGAAATGTCACTGATGCTTTGGTGGTACCTTGGATTCTGGTCTTCTTCCCCAGTTCTTCTCCTACCATTTACTTTTCAGAGTTTTCACATGGCTGCTCAGTGCACTGTATGCAAGGTCTATAGTTGGATTTAGTGGGAGAGACAAGAAAAAGTATGCTTATACCATTTTGCATAGGACCAGATCCCTTAGATTGTTATTTTAAAGGTGTGACTGTGTGAAACTAAGTCTAACTTGATTTTAAGTTTCAGGGGAAAAAAAATCGGGGAATCAGCTCTCAAATGTTTATTCACATTTTTTTTGCCCATTTTACTGGGGACATATTTTCTATAGCCAAATAAATATTAGTAATAAAGGTTATTCTGTGGAAAATGGTTCATTTCTATGTAGAGTTCTGTGGAAATATTTCTGTATTCTAAGAATTTAGAAAGATGATTTTTTTTTTTTAACATCTATGTAGTACTTCACTTCTGTTCCTCTTCATGTTATGATGAAAAAAATACTACAGAAATTACAGGATTCAGAGTTCCTTGGTGGAGGTGGGTTGGAGGGTGGTTATGCTGGTTTGTATTATAGCTTCATCTTTCAACATAGTTGCTCATAGGCCCTGGAATATAGTTAAGTATTCTGCAAAAAAAAGTTTATTGAAGGGATAAACGAGGGATCATTCTTGAAGTCATTCTTATAGCTCTGTTCTACCTTTCAGATGTGGCCATAACCTCTCCACAGGTCACATGCCACTTGGGGGATGTTTATGCTGTTGGGTGTGTGTTGGAGAATCTCTTCCCTTTAGTGAGTATAAGGATGACCAGTGTGTCGTTTAGAATTAGACTTTACTACATATAACAAACAAAAACCAACAAAACAGCAGTGCCTCACTTAAGACCTAGCTTATTTCTCTTTCACACAGGAAGGAACTTAGAGGTAGACAGTCTGGGGCTGTTTGGTGGGTCCACAGCATCACCAGGGATGTTGCTGCTCTACCGTCTTCAAGAGCACTTCTTGGTCCTAACCAACTATAGGTTTTTTTTTTTTTTTTAATTTTATTTTTATTATTTATTTATTTATTTATTTATTTATTTATGGCTGTGTTGGATCTTCGTTTCTGTGCGAGGGCTTTCTCTAGTTGTGGCAAGCGGGGGCCACTCTTCATCGCAGTGCACGGGCCTCTCACTATCGTGGCCTCTCTTGCTGCGGAGCACAGGCTCCAGACGCGCAGGCTCAGTAATTGTGGCTCACGGGCCCATTTGCTCCGTGGCATGTGGGATCTTCCCAGACCAGGGCTCGAACCCGTGTCCCCTGCACTGGCAGGCAGATTCTCAACCACTGCGCCACCAGGGAAGCCCCCAACTATAGGTTTATAGACATCATATACTCTTTCCAAGCTGGCCGCTGGAAGGAATGAGAGAAACACAAGAAGGCCTCCTTTCCAGTGGAGTCAGCTTTCTTTAAGGAGCCTTTCCCACAATGCACACAACACTTCTGCTTCCATATCATTGCTCAGGACTTTGTCACATGACCGCATCTCACTACAGGGGAGTCTGGAATGGTAGTCTTTCACCTGATACATGACCACCCTACATAATATTAGGATTTTCTTGCTGAGGAGGAAAGGGAGAACAGATGTTACAGTAGGCAACTGGCCGTGTCTGCCCAAGCCAGAGCTGCCGGAAACATAAGGATAGCGATTTAACCAATGTAAATAAGAAATACGATCATCATATTCTTGGAAAATGAGATAAATGGTTCTTAATATGTTTTAATATCCTTACAGGTTCACTGTATAAAAATAAATACACAAAAATATGACAAGTCTGTTTCCCTCCTATTTCTGTGCCCCGGCTAGCTGTTTTCCCTTCCTGGAGGCAACTGCTGCTTCAGGTGACCAGGGTTTCCATTATAGACTAGAAATATTCTACAAAGTGTGTTTTAAAATATTGTTTGAAGTTAATTTTCATATGTTAAGTTGTCATTGATATAGGGTATGAATCCCTTAGTGTGGTGGAGAGGAGGTGGTGGTTTACAGAGAACGGGCGCAGTTGGGAGGATGTGTGTGAATCAGACGGAGATGCGGAAAACAGGGAGTCGTGGTCCCCGGCTGGGTCCTTTGTTAGCTGCATGGTACTCTGAAACCGGCTCTGAAGCACGGCTTTTTCTTTCTTCACTGAGCCACCTTGAGTATCGGGATTCCTCAGTGTAGGAGTCAGACATACTGTGTGGTGAGTGCTGCCAGCTCCCTGGTAGCATTTTCATGAAATGGCATAACTCACCAGGAAAACAACAACGACAACTAGATTTAAGGTTTAAAACTTTACCTAGTCAACAGAGCTTACCTCTTTCATCATTCTTCCCACAGCTGTTGTTTCCTTCGCTCTGCTCTCTCCAAGAAGCCACGCTTTTCTGCATCGGGGTTTGTGCCTTTGTTTCTGGCATTACCACCTCCAGCGTTTCAGCTGGTCAACCCCTCCTCTTCTACTTGTCCTTAGGTCTCAGTTGAACCTCACTGCTCAGTGAGCTCTTCCTTTTTAACCCTCTAGATGAACTTAGATCTTAAGTTTTGCCTTTTCTTTCCCCCGTACTTATCACATTGTTATTTTAGAGTTATTTGTGTAGCTATTCCTATAATATCCTGTTAAGCTCTCTGGACTGCAAACTTCATGAAGCTTTGAACCACATTTAGCATGTCAGTGTTCCATTGGTTTAGTGCCTATAAGCATTGTGAGCATTCACTCAACAAATACTTGTTGAAAAATATTTGGTGAGCATGGTGATTGATTTTGTATCAACTTGACCGGGCCACTGGGTGCCCAGATGTTTGGTCAGATATTATTTGGGGTGTGTCTAGGAGGGTGTCTCTGGATGAGATTAATATTTGAATTGGTATACTGAGTGAGGCACACTTCCCTCCCTCATGTGGGTGGGCCTCATTCAATCAGTTGAAGGCCTGGATAGAACAAAAGGGCTGACCCTCCTGTGAGTAAGAGGGAACCCCTCTTGCTGGACTGCCTACAGGCTGGGACATCAGTTTTTTCCTACCTTTGGACCTGAACTGAATCTTTGGCTCTTCCTGGGTATTGAACCTACTGGCCTTCACACTAGAACCATACTATTGGCACTCCTGGTTTCTCCAGTCGTTGAACTTGGACTAGACCTACACCATTGGCTCTCGGAGTCTCCAGCCTGCCGACTTCAGATCTGGAGACTTGTCAGCTTCCATAATTGCAATGCCTTATAGTAAATTTCTCCATATGTATGATGTATATTCATACACCCTACTGGCTCTGTTTCTCTGGAGAACCCTGACCAATACAGTGAGCTTCATAGTCTTCCATAAAATAACTCTGAGAGGAGACAAAATGTTTCTGAAAATCTCAACTGTGGATCTGAAGTAAGAAAGCCATCTTGTGGTATTTCTGGGAATATCATGTGAAGTATATATCCCTTAGGACACTGCAGCATAATTCTCTGCAATAGTTCTTAACATATTTTTTGCCAAAGTCCCCTTTGGAAATTTGGTGAAGTCTGTGACTCCTTAAATCACTGGTTTAAATAAATAGTGTTTTAAATAGATAGTGTTACAAAAGAAACCGATTATATTGAAATATAGATATCAGAATATTGAAAAAATAAAGGTGGGATATTATAAGATATATTCCTCTTTATCAAAGACTTAAATAGCAAGACAATATATTTAAATATGGGCAATTTAAAATAAAATTTTATTTTGTAAAGAGGTCAGTATGAAGGTCGTCGATATGACTAGACTGTATGCCTGTTCATGTTGTAAAACAACCATATTTTGGGTCTAAAACTACTGTAATTTCAAAGTGATGATAAACATAAATGATATTTCAAGATATATGGCACAGATGTAATGTGATATGAAAATATTTGTTATTTCTATTTATGACATAATCACAGGAACTACTACTATTTCTCTTGTCTTCTCCCTTCTTTTATAATGGAAGGAAACACTAAATTTCATACAGTTAGTGAGAAAAGATGTCCACATTTAAAGATTCCTGAATTATACCCACTGATTCCTTGAGGGTCTGTGATTATTAGGTCCTTGGACCGTAGGTTCAGAACCTTTGGTAGGGATCTAAATTGGATCTTCACAAAAAGTACTGACAGGGTCTCTAAAAACTGATTCTTAAATTCAGGAGTTTTCTGACAATACCAAGAATGTGAAGAATAAAAGTCAGTATTTACTTAGCTCTTGTATATTCATGGTTTTGTTTTAAAAGTTATTATTAGTAACTCAAGCATTTTTATCAATATAATACTTTATAATTCACATAGGATACAAAAATATCTGGTCTCATTTTATCCTCTCAACAACCAAATGAGACACACATAACATGCACATATACTGTGTGTTCCATATGTTTGATTACTCCTATTTAGTAGATGCAGAAGTTGAGGCGAGTCTGCATTTAACCCCAAGCACTTTAAGTACCTGCTCAAAATCGTAGTGTTAAATAATATCTACTTGTGAATCAAACTTGGGTCTAAATCCAGATAGTATGCTCTTTAGACTTATATTGCCACGAATTCATATTTGCTAGTGAATTATGTGTGTAAATTTAACGTGTATGGATTAATGGAACCTATAATATATTCAAAATGTACTAGACAGCTGCCTACAACAAAGAATTATCTAGCCCAAAATGTCAGTAGTGCTGAGGTTGAGAAACCCTTGTTTAGATGAAGGTACTTAAAAAAAAAATCCTCACAAGCTCTAGCACTTAGGCTGACAGGTAGAAATGTCTTTTTGTCATACCAAGTTGATCTTGAATGCCTGGTTCAAAGTCATTTTAAAAAGCTGTTACAAGTGGATTAATTTAATTAAATAATCTAATGTATGTGTGGAAAGCGCAGTTGTTATTTGAGAGATTTCAAATCATGAGCACTCTGTATTAGTGCACATATTAAAAAATTTTAGTTTGAATTTGAATTGGGTGTGTTGGTTATTCAAAATAGAGCTACAGAGAACTGAACTACATGAAACTGAAACGTTGTTTCAGATCCATATATTTATTTATCCATTTGTTTATTTAAAATTGATTGAGGCACTGCTCCATCCTGATGTTGGATTAGATGCTGTCACACAGATATGACTTGCATAGTGCCTGCCCCTCAGAAGCACCTAGATCTCTGGGTGAAATAGTAGTTAAACAGAAATAATGAAATATGGGAAGTTCCATGATAGAAGTACGTGGTGCTGTAGGAGAACATTGGAGGACACCTCCCTAACCCAGAGAGAAGGAGGAAGGCCACCATTCAGGAATCCGCAAGGGTCATTTACAAATTCATGTGTAATTTAATTGGTAACTCAGTATATTGAATTGCTGTCTACTTTGAGGCTGTAGATTCTTCTACTACCTCAAAGAGGGAGGAAATCAAATGAAGGTACAATAGACGGTTATCTTGTGGTCTTGATCTTTCTGGTTCACTGTCTTGAGTGTTCGCTTTACATATATTATCATAGGCATATTTAGAGGGTTTTGTCTGAGTCACATGTATAATATATTTGTTAGAATAGCGTAAATGTCCATGTGATTACTGGAGACTCTTCTGGTGATGGGTATTACCCATTTGGTTTGGATTATTCATATACATTTCAATCTGTGATCTTAAACTTGTTTTTATCGTTTGTGTACATTGGTAGTTTCAATAGTTTATTAAGAATTACCAGTCTGCTTACTTAACAGGGGCTTCTCTCTACTGTGAAATTTGCCTTAAAACTTCTTTGAGAACAATAGAACTCCATCCTGCTGAAAGGATTTTGAAACCTTATTAATGATTTTAAGAATTATGTTTGGAAAATGTAGTGTTGACATTGATGGTTAACAATTTCTCAGCCTTATAAGGAATCTGTAAAGTTCTGACTTTTAAGTAAGAAATACTTAAACTAATTAAACATCTCATCTGATATTTTAAAAATCCTTTTGCTCTCTTAGGTAGAGGTGTTCTTTCTTTTTTAAAATTGGGCAAACATCACTTAAACTACAATGTAGTTATACTTGCTTATATCCTGTAATACCTAGATGAAATAAGTTTGGGTTGTTGTACAATTATGATATTTTCTTATAAGTTTTAGGGTATCTAGGGCCAAATGTATTTTAGATATATTTTTATAATCATTACTTATATCAGTTTAAATTACTTTATATCAGATATCTGTAAGAATTGCTATGTAATAAAGCCAAATATTTTTTCTTAAAGATGTTAATATATTATTGATTTTAAATAATTGATTTTTCTGTCTCTTAAAAGAGACTATTACCAGAGAACTTGATTGCACAGCTGAATGCATTCAAAATAATCATATGATTATTTTTCTGATGTAAACTTAACCTTGGAAATGTATATTCCATCTGGCTGATGGTTTTTTGAAGAAATGAGATTGTATACCGCCAGGAAAATTTTAAAAGTTATTATCTATGTTGTCAATTAGAATTTTTAAAAAATCAATTTCAAAGAACAATTTTTGGCAATCTGGAAGACTTGGGGGAAGGAACCATTCAGTAGAATGTGTCCAGGGCAAATGTCCAATATCTCTTCTCATTCTATAGATATGAAATATGCACATAAACTATGTTAATACATTTGAAATTATTATATTTAAAACTAAAGCTCAATTTGATCTCTTTATTTCAGAACAATAAATAATAAAAATGTAAAGGTCTCTCCTTTCGTACTCTTTACATATAAATAATTTCTCCCCAAAATTACTGTCAACAAAATTCTAAAACATTTTTTCATAAGACCTTTTAGGACAGATATGCCATATTATCTGTAATGTCACATTTATCAAATCTGTATGTAGTTCAGTCAAAATCATAAATTATGAAAAAAATTTGGTAAAGAAATCGAAGACAAATTACCTTTTAAAAAAGGTACTTTAAAATTTAGAATGTGAAATACATCCATAATTTGCTAAGCAAACTTTTAGTCATTTTAATTATATTCTTTTCAAATAAGGAGCAAATTACCTGCTGAATTGATTTTTTTATAGAACCTAATAAAATTTAGCACAGTGAAATTTACTCTTTCTGGTGTATACTTCTCTTAGTTTCGACAAGTGTACAATGTTGTGTAACCAGCGCCACAATCAAGAAAAGTTCCACCACCTCGAAAATATTCTCTCGTGCTGCCCCTTTGTAGTCAACTCTTCTCTCCACTCCCCGACCCGAGAACTGATCTTTTTCATCCTTATAATTTTGCTGCTTCCAGAATGTCAAATAAATGAAACCATGCAGTATGTAACCTTTTGAGTCTGGCTTCTTTCATTAGCATAAGGCATTTGCAGTTCATCTATGTTTCTTGTTTCAGTAGTTTTTCTTTTTTACTATTGAGTAATATTCTTGTGTACCAATGTAGCTTAGTTGTTTCAGGTTTTTTGCAATTATTACTTTCCACTGTCTTTTCTACTTCTTTAAACCTTCTTTCTTCACTTTTCTGCTTTGTCTTCTCCGAAACATATAATAGCAACTGTATAGTTATAGCAAATCAGTAATTGATTAATGATTTATTAATGATTAATGTGTTAATCCAACACATTTTTTGTTGATCACCTACAAAGTGACGGGTATTATTCTGGACACTAGGGATTCACTGGTTGAATAAAACATACAAACATCTCTGCCCTAATATGATTATGGCTTCAAACATTAAAATTAATGAATTCTATTATCATAATGCATTACCATACGTGTAGAGGTTATCTTAAAGATTTCTGTGATTTACTTAATGTTTTCCTTTTTGCCATTCAGCGTGATTATTTTTAGTCATCATACAGGGAAAAAAGAAAAACTACTGAAGTTCATTGGAAACATTAAAGACTGTTAGTGTGGAATATAGAACCTATTTGTTCTGTTTTTATGGCAGTAGTTTCTAATAAATTACTCAGGACAAAGTTTCTTTCTCAGTTATGTTTGCTCTGTGCAAACATGGTTTCTAATATAAGTCTCCTGTTATGCCAGGAATTTTGTTTTCATTTTTGCTTGAGAGTCTCAGTTTTCTCAAGAAGATATACATAGATTAATTAGTAGAGTCTAGAAGAATAGTTGTCCTGTTTGTTGCCCTCAGCAGTGAAACAACATACCATTCTGCTGTCTAGGGATCTAGTCCAAAAGGTTTTTTTAAGGAGGAAGGAAAGTAAAAGAAAGAAAAAGAGAAAAACAGGGTTGAACCTAGAGTGTATGAGAACACTTTTAGGTAATTAGAATTATATGTGATCTGGAAACCTAATATATGTATAGCCAAGCTTTTCAGCTACATAAAAGACTTAGCAGAAGTCATTTGAAAGTTAGAACCTGCATGTGTACTTTGGATACACTGTCCTTTGTTGGATAGGCCCTGCAGGAGAACCCTAAGATAAAAATTCTTTGAAACAGGTATATGTTACCTCAACTTTTTAATAAGGAGAAAGTGTTAAGCTAGGCTGTCGCTGTCAAGTTTTAGACGTAACTGACCTGTTTATAAATTTCTGCAAAATATATTAATATGTCTCTGTTAGTATGAAAAAATGCAATAGAGAGCCGGGATTATTACATTGTTCAAAATTCAACTTATTGTTTCTCTGAATGCTTTTTTGGGAAGCTGCTGGTTGGTAGGAATCACACTGATGTGTCATTCTTAAAACTGCCGTATATATTTAAAATTTTTCAGGGATTTTAAGATTTAAGTTTACATATTCATTGATTTTTTAAAAATTCACAAAGAGTAGTAATAGGATATGAATCCAGTCATAGGACTTTAACTCTTTAACTTGGCCCAGTTCTTCAGATTTCTAAGCCCTAGTGGTTTGTTTGTTTTTGTTTAAGAGTTGAATAGGTACTTTAGTGCATGTTGCAAAATTTGGCTAACAGCCTATGGGAGTTTGTAGTTACTAAACATCAAAGACTATAGCAAGAGATATCCAGGTGGCGTTATCATTTACATGGCATAAGGTATGGTAAACCTGTTAGGCTGAGGAATTGTTTCAGACCAAACATTGGAAAATTCATGTAAAAAGCCTGGCTAATGACACCAATAAATGAGTTAATGCCATTATAAAGTGAAAGAACGAGCATATGTTAGTACTTCCGATAATGAGCCTTATTCTCAGAATATCGATATTTTGATTATTATTTTTACAGGCAGATTTTCAAGGGCATAACATTCAAAAGTTTGCTGCTTCTTCACATATATTCATATGTTTTTGAGACTTTAACTTCAGCCTAGCTTTTTTCCCATTTTTAATTTCCAAGTTTTCATTTCAAGCTAGAGGAAAGTCTATTGTCTTCTTTTTCAAATACATTACTGTACATAATTCTTCATTTCTAGGAAGCAGACATTTTACATTATATCTTTATATTTTAAAGTATTTTACTTTATGTCGTTATAAAAAGTTTTACTTTATATCTTTATAACAAGTTGTATCTTTAGCAGGTGAAGTATGCCTTCCATTTTGTAGATTCCTTTTTCACAAAAACATACCTTTCTGGTTACTTTAAATTTTAAATGTAATTTTACCAGGCTTAATAGGCGAATCAGTTTCCTGAGCAGCAGTTTTAATGTTTTTAAAATTTTAATGTAAGTCTCTAAAATATTTGAAACTTTCTATTTTGTTTATCTTGCACATTACTGAGGTCTAATTATGTCAGTTACTGTTCTGAGCACTAGGGATAAAGCAGTGAAAAAAAAAAACCAGACAAAATTCCCTGACCTCATGGAATTTGCATTCTCGTGGGGACACAAACCACAAATGAAAAAGAAAATGGCATGGAAGGGTTCTAGCAGCACCGCAGTGTCTCCTGGTGCGGACGGGGACTCCAGGGAGAGGATAGAGAGACTGCGCTGGTCCGCTGTGCTCCAGGCATCTGGGAGGGGGTGATGGCACCAGGCACGGCTGGGCACCCTGGATTATCCTCTCGGAGGGGGACCATCCTGCTGCTGTCCACGTGTATTAGAACTCCGGAGGATCCCCCGCTGGGCATGTAATGGGGCTTTTGTAGTGAAGGAATGGCTGCTGGTGGAGCAAAACATCTTGGAAATGGGCCCCAGCCGTGCCCATAGCAGTGGAGCAAACCCGCCCATCATCACGTTGGGGCCAGACCCAAAGCAGTCAGTCTAATCGAAGAAGCCTCTTGGGCTTCAGTATCTCCAGGGAGATCCTAATCTTCCAGATGAATGACTACTGGGTTTATCTGCTATTACTTCCCCTCGTATTATATCCTGGCCAGTCTCCTAGGTCCATTCTGGGTTTTTGTAGGCACTCATCAGTTCTATTTTGTTTGCTTGTTTTTGAGCCTCATAGTTTGTAATGCTGTTGTTTTGTACAGTCAGTGTTCGTGTAAACAGATGATGTAGGTATAATAATAAGGCTCGAATGGGCTTACTGGGTGAGTCTGGAAAGGCTTTAGAGAGGAGGGAGCGTTTGAGGTATGGCTTGAAAGGAGAGAAGCAGGGAACGAAGACATTCTTGACTGTGGTATAGTGCAAGAAGAAAGGGGTGCGGCATGTCCAGGCAATGGTGAGAAGTTTTGTGTAACTAGGAGTGTATAATTAGTGGGAGATAGCTTGGGCGAGGAGTGTTGGAAAAGGTACCTCGGAATCATAGATAAGGCGTCTCCTGACCTATTTTATACATAGAAACACAGCAGGGGACTTCCCTGGTGGTCCAGGGGTTAAGAATCAGTCTTGCGATGCAGGGGACACTGGTTTGATCCTTGGTCGGGGAACTAAGATCACACGTGTCGCAGGGCAACTAAGCCTGTGCGCCGCAACTACTGAGCCCACACGCTCTGCAGCCTGTGCGCCACATCTAGAGAGGACCCCGCGAACTGCAACAAAGAGCCCACACGCCACAACGAAAGATCCTGTGTGCCGCAACTAAGATCTGATGCAACCAACCAACCAACCAATAAATAAATAAATAAATAAATAAATAAATATTAAAAAGAAAAAGAAACACAGCAGGTTGTAGGTGACCTACTCATGTTCATCATTTAAAAACCTTTTGTAATAACTACTATTCATTTTTAAATTTAATGATACTAATACTGATAATTATATCTTATTTCATTTGCGTGGCTTCAGATAATTTCCTCCTATCCATTGCCTGATTTTATCCTAACATTATCTAGGTGACACAGATCTGAAAATATTATCCTAATATTTAAAGGTGAGGAAAGTGAGGTGTGGAGAGATTACATGGTTTGCTCAGTCACATGGCCACGCTTGGAGGGATGCCAGGTCTTCTGATTTTCAATTCCATATACTTGTTGGATTTATTTGGTGCGTAGATATGCGTTTTGTCCTTTTCCCCCCTTGAGTTATCGTGTTTTCCTTTTCTCCGTAGGACTTGGCTTTTACCCTGGAAGAGAGACAGCAATTGAACATTCATGGATTGTTGCCACCTTGCTTCATCAGCCAGGATCTCCAGGTCCTTAGAGTGATTAAGAATTTCGAGCATCTGAACTCTGATTTTGACAGGTAACATGTTCCTGAAGGTGATTTTTATATGTCTCATAGGCAACTGTCTAGTTTATTTTTTATCAGATGAGAAAGTTTAAATATTTAGTGCTTTGGAA
Source organism: Balaenoptera musculus (assembly GCF_009873245.2). Lineage (NCBI taxonomy): Eukaryota > Metazoa > Chordata > Mammalia > Artiodactyla > Balaenopteridae > Balaenoptera > Balaenoptera musculus. Next base: position 73,523,456 of record NC_045796.1, read on the forward strand.
AGAGTAGCCAACTTTGAGGAGGATTTGCCTGTAAATACAATGATGTTTTGTAAAAAATTTACCCTCTGTAGGAACATCTGAACAAATTAATATTTTCTAAACTATATCCTCAGAAAGACAACTTTTCTCATGTGATAAAGTTGTTGCTATGAAGGTGAATTACCAGGAAATGCCCTTCCAAACTAGGTGAAAGTGGCTTTGAGTCAGACACTAAGTACTTTGTAGGTGAAAGTGCACTTTTTCATCTTCCAAGTGTGGTTCCGACACTTTTGTGAATTTAGGTCACTTACTTTGTTTAGAACCTGGTTTCCATGTTTGTACAAAAAGATAAAGGTAACCGTGGGAATTAGCTAGCCCTAAGTTGAAATTCTGGCTGTATCTCACTAGAGCAAACCACTACACCCACTGCCATGACCATTGCATGTGCCTTGCCCTCTGCTTTTGATGCTGCCTTTTCATATTAAGGTGTTAGACCCACCTACACCTCAGTTTTTCCATTTGTGGGTTGAAGAGAATAATAGTTATTTGAAAATATTATTGCGAAGGTTAGAAGAGAGAGCTAACCCAGTACCTAGTAAGTCTTCGTATTAGTCAGGGTTCTCCAGAGAAATAGAACAGATAGGATGTGTGTGTGTGTGTGTGTGTGTGTGTGTGTGTGTGTGTGTGTGTGTACACATACACATAATGAGAGGGAGGGAGAGGGAGGGAGAGGGAGGGAGAGGGAGGGAGAGGGAGGGAGGGGTTTATTGATTGATTGATAGATTTTGATTTCAAAGAATTGGCTCAAGTGATTATGGAGGCTTGGTCAGTCCTAAATCTCCAGTTGGAGCCCCAGGGAAGAGTTGCAGTTGAAGTCCAAAGGCAGTCTGCTGGCAGAATTCTTTTTTTGCTCTGGCGTTGGAGGGAAGGCCAGTCTTTGTTCTATTAAGGTTTTCAATTGATTGGATGAGGCTCACACACATTATAGAGGGTAATGTGCTTTACTCAAAGTACACCAATTTAAATGTGAATCTCATACAAAAACCACCTTCACAGAAACATCCAGAATAGTGGACCAAATATCTGGGTGCTGTGTCCTAGCCAAGTTGACACATAAAATTAACCACTCCTTTTCAACTTGGCACCCATGCACGTCTCCTTAAACCAAACTGAATATCTGCATAAAGACAATAAAAAGTCCTACCTCTGCCTAACATGATAGAACTATCCCAGGTACAACCGAAAACACACTAACTCTTTCCCCAAAAGAGGATGTAAAGCCCTTGGTGATATTCACCTTTCTCCTTGATGTCTCTTGACTTTAATACTGCGATGTAAAGTTAACTATACAGTTGACCCTTGGGAACTTCCCTGGTGGCACAGTGGTTAAGAATCCAGCTGCCAATGCAGGGGACACAGGTTCAAACCCTGGTCTGGGAAGATCCCACATGCCTCAGAGCAGCTAAACCTGTGCACCACAACTACTGAGCCTAAGCTCTAGAGCCCGCGAGCCACAACTACTGAGCCCGCGTGCCACAACTACTGAAGCCCGAGTGCCTAGAGCCCATGCTCCACAACAAGGGAAGCCACTGCAATGAGAAGCCCCTGCACCACAATGAAAAGTAGCCCCTGCTTGCCACAGCTGGAGAGAGCCTGCATGCAGCAATGAAAAAAAGACCTAATGCAGCCAAAATAAATATAAATAAATAAATAAATAAGTTAAAAAAAAAAGTACAGTTGACTCTTGAACAACATGGGTTTGAACTGTGCAGGTCCACTTATATGTGGATTTTTTTGATAAATACATCCTAGAGTACTACATAATCTGTAGTTGATTGAATCCTTAAATGAGGAACTACAGATATGGAGGGCCAACTATAAGGTTATATGTGGATTTTTGACTATGTGGGGGTCGGCACCCCAATCTCCACATTGTTCGGGGTCAACTGTATTTAAATACTATGATATAAACTCAGTACATCTTAGGTTACATGATAAAGGGCTAAGAGAGGGAAAAATTATATTTGTTTACATATATTTGTATATATATATATTACAAATATATATATTTATATACACATACATGCAAACATATTCATAACAAAATAAGGAAGAATACACATGGTAATTAGAGTCCTCACTTCTGTAACTGGTCACATGATCAGAGCTGGTATTTATGACTACCTTCTGCCCCTACCCATTTCATGCTTCCTTTGCCTTCAGCCAGTACCTCAGCCAGTCTTGACTCCTTACCCGGTAGAGTGAGCCAAATCTTTAATTCTGGTGGGTCTGGGCCATTAGTAGTCCTGTCTGAATTGGGTTGTTGTAGTTTCCCATTGACTTTAATCATGGGGACCCCCTAATGGGATCTCTTGTATTCCAGACACCCTCTTCCTTACCTCCATTATGGAGCGGTAGTCCGATTTCCCCTTGAAGTCAGGATTGGTCACCCCAGCCAGCATAGTAACTCCCTTCTTTGCCCGTTACTTCAGAGGCACGTGGTGCCCCAAGTGGCCAGTGGCAGTCTTAACTTCCAGTTCAGTGGAATCATTGTCTCCTGGTGGAAACATTCCTCCCTTTGGAATGAACACTTCTAGGCCAGCGGAGCATAACGTCACAGGGACCGGAAGCAGGAATTTTGCTGGCGGGTCACTGGGGGATAATGGTGAGTGGTGCCGCTTCCATTTCCACCCCTGTGATTCTGGGACCTGTGAATGCTGGCTATGGGAGAAATAGAACCATATACTGGATGCTGATTCAGAGCATGTATAACCTCCTGGAATATCTTGCCCCAGCTTTACAAGGTGTTGCCACCCAGCTGGTGCTGTAACTGAGTCTTCAGAAGGCCATTCCACCATTCTGTCAAGCCAGCTGCTTCAGGATGGTGGGGACATGGTAAGACCAGTGGATTCCAATGAGCAAGGGCCCATTGCCTCACTTCATTTGCTGTGGAGTGAGTTCCTTGATCAGGAGTCATGCTGGGTGGAATTCAGTGGATGAGGCATTTTGTAAGTCCATGGATGGTAGCTTTGGCAGAAGCATTGTGTGCAGGGAAGGTAAGTCTTCATACAGAGTAAGTGTCTCTTCCAGTAAGAACCAGTGCCATTCCTTCCGTGATGGAAGCTGTCCGGTGTAATCCACCTGCCACCAGGTAGCTTACTGATCACGTCATGGGATGGCGGCATATCAGGGGCTCAGTGTCGGTCCCCGCTGCTGGCGGATGGGACTCAGCAGTGTCTGTGGCCAGGTCCGCCTTGGTGCGTGGAGGTCCCTGTTGCTGAGCCCATGGGTACCCTCCATCCCTGCCATGGCCACTTCTTTTATGAGCCTATAAGTGATGATGGGGCAGCTGAGGAAAGAGGCTGACTCAGTTTATTCAACATGTATATTTGCTTCTTAAATTCCTTCACCATTCCTTTCACGTATTTCTTAAGTCCTTCCTTCAGCCTCTTCCATTTTTACTTTATATTCTTTTCCTGGGCCATTTTATCAGCTGCCTCCTCGGAGCTAATGATTTTCATATTTTTATCACAGACTGTCCCTCAGAGATTTTTGTTTAATTAATTAATTTTTGGGGGGCTGTGTTGTGTCTTTGTTGCTGTGCGTGGGCTTTCTCTAGTTGTGGCGAGCGGGGGCTACTCTCCATTGTGGTGAGCAGGCTTCTCATTGCGGTGGCTTCTCTTGTTGCGGAGCACGGGCTCTAGGCGTGCGGGCTTCAGTAGTTGTGGCACGTGGGCTCAGTAGTTGTGGCTCCCGGGCTCTAGAGTGCAGGCTCAGTAGTTGTGGCGCACGGGCTTAGTTGCTCCGCAGCATGTGGGATCTTCCCGGACCAGGGTTCGAACCCGTGTCTCCTGCATTGGTAGGCAGATTCTTAACCCCTGCACCACCAGGGAAGCCCCTCAGCACTGATTTTAACGTTTTGAATGACACTAGCTCAGGTTTATGGTACTTCATTTTTTGAGATGATTAGGAATACTTCCAAAGTCCTTTGATCAGATGTTTTCTGTGTGACCTACTGTATACTTTGTTGAGAAATGTTTAGTTAGATTTCTAACAGCTATTTTACAACTTTGTTGGAACGTAGATCTAATTATGTCCAATTTCCACAGGTATCTTCTCTTAATGGATCTTCAAGATAGAAATGAAAAGCTTTTTTATAGAGTGCTAACGTCTGACATTGAGAAATTCATGCCTATCGTTTATACGCCCACTGTGGGTCTGGCTTGCCAACAATATAGTTTAGCCTTTCGGAAGCCAAGGTATGTAAACTCTTAAGTACAATTTGTGTCTTTCTTTATTTTTTTGTAAAGTGTTTGCAATAATTAAAAAGAATTATGGAATGGAATTGAAGTTTGGAAAAATCTAAAACAAACTTCATTTAAAAGAACATTTAAAAATATAGTGTTTTAGTTCTGATTTAAGATCATGGGAAAGTATTTTTTTATAAACCAATTTATGTTTCCTTTTACAGACAATAAATGAGCTTTTTTTGGGGGGGGGAAGTAATTGATCATAATTAAGCTTGGCTCTGAGATGTAATTACCACTATTATGTTTACATTTTACAAGTTAAAACAGATTCCCAATTTTCCTGAAAATAAGGAGTATATTGTTTCCTAAATTCAGAGTTGGCATTCAACTGGTTTTTTTGTTGATTTCCTTTAAATGAAATTGTAATCACCTTTAAAGCTCTATAAAATATATAATATAGTTTTTCTAAAACCATAGCTTTATTTATTATATCACTTTAAATACTTTTGCAGCAAGAAACAATTGAAATAAGTATCAGTGCTTTTAACAGCAGCAACAGTAAAAGCTCGAGTTGACTGTATTTGTGCTGCTTGTAGTTCTGAATTTAAAGATAAAAAAGAAATGTTTATAAGTTTATACCACAGAAAAAAGCCTATTGAAAATACTGTCATTGAAATGAGTATTTTTGAGGTAAGATCTGAAAGTTAGATTGAACATGTAGATTTCTTGAAGGTATATTGATATAGTGATAATATTTTGCACACTTGTGCCACATTACTTTTTGTATAAAGAAAAGAATTAGCCACATTATCCCTTGTATAAGGAGAAGAATTATATGTAGATGGTCTGTTGAATTACACTAATAGCACGTATCTATGTTGCATTTATATAATGGCTATGTTAACAGTGAATAAATGTTTTTCATAGAAAAACAAGAGTTAGAATTTAGCTGCTAATTGTATTATGACAGATAATTCTTTTCTGAGTATATCAGTATTTTTTAATCATACAAATAATACATATTCATTATTGAAAGAATGAGAAAATACATATATATGGAAGGAAGAAATATTTTAAAAATACGCAATGTCGTCATAGCAAAAATCCCAATACATACAAATTCATACTGTTTTCCTTATAGAAGGGATCATACTGTACAAATTGTTCTTTACCTTACTGTTTCTCTGAGTGACATCATAAAATATATGTCTATTCATGTCTATAAAATGTATTTCTACATAAAGACTCTTAATAAAAGTGTAAGTGTATACATCTTAGCTGTTTTAAAATATAGTTTAAGCATATTTATTGAAATTCAAAGTTTTCTATGAGATCCTGAGAAGTGCTGACAACTATAAGACATGTAGAAGAGCTTAGCTCAAAGTATTTGGGTTGAAGTTGACATAGAAATCCCAATAGCAACAGTTATTTTTTTGAGCACATACTAGGTACTAGATGATTTTCTAAGGGCTTGGGGTACGTTGGTATATATATAAATCTAAAAGCAGAAGAGACAGGGAAACAAAAAGTAATTGTCTAGAGTGTTGGGAGGCAGTAAGTGTTATGGGGAAAGAAAGAGTTGAGCAGGAAAAGGGGGATGCGGAGTGTCATGTGCTTTGGGGGAGGGGCAATAGCTGTTTTACATAGAGTGGACATTGTAGGTTTCATTGGAAGATGATATTGGAGGGTGAGAGGGGGAGATACAAGAGGAAATGTGTACCAGGCAGGAGGGATGGTCAGTGCCAAGTCCCTAAGTGGGAAAATGCCTGGAGAGCAGGAGTAGCATAGAGACAGGGTGGAGTGAGAGAGGGCCGAGTAGTAGATGAGGTCACAGATGTAGGATAAATAAGAGGGTACAGAACCTATAGCTTCTTGTCGGCTATTTTGAAGAACATTGGCTTTTACCATTAGTTAAATGGGTAGAAGAATCAGGTAGCAGGCTATTGCAGTAAACCTAGTGAGTGATAACAGTGGCTCAGGTTAGGAGGGTAGCAATGGAGTTAGGGGTACGAGTTCAGTTTCTGGATAAAGATAAAGTCACGAGGACTTCCTATTGGATTGGAGGCTTCCTAGAGCAGTGGTTAAAGGTATGGGCTCTGGAGTAGATGGCCTATTTTCACTTACTGGTTTTGCCACTTGTTCTAGCGTTGAATAAATTAGTTAACCTTTCTGTGCTTCAGTTTCCTCCTCTGTAATGTGGGGATAATACTACAGCCCAACATCCTTTATCCACATTTTTTAAATCCCAAACTTTGAAAACCAAAACATAAAAAAAAAAAAAAAAAATCTCATTTGGGACCAAACCTGATCTATCGGAGCCCATTTGGTGGCAAAATTTGAACTGAATTTATATGGGGATATTTATAGGATTTATGTGACTTAGTGTCATTTCTTTCTTTTTTTTTTTTAATTAATTAATTAATTTATTTATTTTGGGGTGTGTTGGGTCTTCGTTTCTGTGCGAGGGCTTTCTCTAGTTGCGGCGAGCGGGGGCCACTCTTCATCGCGGTGCACGGGCCTCTTACTGTCGCGGCCTCTCTTGTTGCAGAGCACAGGCTCCAGACGCGCAAGCTCAGTAGTTGTGGCTCACAGGCCCAGTTGCTCCACGGCATGTGGGATCTTCCCAGACCAGGGCTCGAACCCGTGTCCCCTGCATTGGCAGGCAGACTCTCAACCACTGCGCCACCAGGGAAGCCCAGTGTCATTTCTTTTTATTTAGAAGTATTAGTGTATTTGATTATGGGGAGCTTTGTCAGAAATAATCTGATAGGTATGTAGATAGATGGATAGATAGGTAGATAGATAGATAAGAAGGAAGGAGAGGAGAGGGAGAGGAAAGGGGAGAGATGGGGCGAGATGTAGCAGGGCATTCATAGCAAAATGCTCACAAATGTTGATTCTAGGTGACATATTCATGGTATTAGTCTATCAACTTTTCTGCAATATTTGAAATTTAAGTAAAGGAATACTTTACTAACAGAGAGAAAGTAAAATTTCCACAACTGTTTCTAAATGATCTCTTTATGGCAGTTTTCTGTCATGTTGATTTTTAATGTGTATATTTTGTTAAACTTTTGGTGATTTCGAAGTTCTTTTTTATTGAAATAATATTTGGCGTGCAATGTTATGTCATCAGGGAGGACGTCTGTGGTTGTGATATCCCTCCTATTTGTCGGCCGCCAGCCCGGGCGTGTGGGTCCTGAGTAGACCGTGTCTCCACCTCTTCTACCCATCTCATTGTGGCTCCTTCTTTATATATCTTTATAGTTGTGGATAATCTTTTCTGCTAGTCTTTAGGTTGTTCTCATAGATAGTTGCTCTGTAAGTGGTTGTCATTTTGGTGCGCCTGTGAAGGAGGTGAGTTTAGAACCATCCTGCTCCGTCATCTTGATCCTGCCCCCCCCCCCTTAATTCTTTAGTAGAATAATTCTCATGGGTTCTCCCATGATTATAAAAAAAGAAACCTGTTTGAAAATGTGTTATGTGACATATATCTAGATATTATATTTAATTAGAAAGGAAATTGTGATTGTGTTTGAATAATGATGGATCTTTCAGGCATCAGTTAGCATCTAGACTATTTTTTATTTAAGCCAAAATTGACAAATGTCTTTTCAACCTTTCCTACTGCAACAGTAGGTATTCAAAGACATTTAGAAAGTAAACAGGAGGATTATACCTCTTATTATATTTACTTTGTGGGTTTGGTGGTAGCAATTAGGAACATAATTAGTGAAAGTTAAGGGTTAATAGTACAAGTACTGAGCTTAGTACAGTTGCAAATAGGTATATCTTTTGATCTTATACTTTTTAATATATCTTAATGACATGATACTTTCCTATGGCTAGATATTTATTTTTCATTTTGAATATGGCATTAAAATCTGACTAGGCATCCAAAAATAAATTCTTATATGAATAACTCTACTTGTAACATTTTTTTCTTGAGGTATGATGCTGGAATATTCATTTGTTGGTGTTGTGTGGAATTTCTTTTCTCTTTGGCATAGACACATTGTGTGGGTTTTTTCAACATGTCGTGGATAATGATTTTTAAGAATGTTGTTGAGTTTGCTTAGATTATCTTGTTCCCATAACATTCAATTCTTGCAGAATTTTCGGTATTTAGTAGTGCAATATGCTTATGTCAACACATCTAATTGTGGCTAATTTATAGATGATAAAGGTGTGATTGTTGGAAGCTAAAGACAATTCTTTTTTATATTTTTGCAGAATGCTGATCCTACTGTGCTACTTAAATTACTTGTATTCTGTGAAACTGTTCTTAAAGAAAAGTTTTGTGCAAATTGATAATGCAGGTTTATGTAAAGGACAGCTAAAGCAGATTTATGTAATTTCTTTGGAAATATTTCTGCCTGCTGTATTTTACACTGCATTTTCCAAGAATCATCTCCTTCTCCTATAAGTTCTTATTAGCTACATTACCACTTCACCATGCCTTTGGCAGTTAATCATGTTCCTATTTTTGGTATTTTGAATGTTCTATCAGGTACTCTTGGTCTCTTTTCTTTTTTAATTTAATTTAATTTATTTCAGTTTTTAAATTGAGGTATAATCGGCATATTATATTAGTTCCCGGTATATAACGTAACGATTCGATATTTGTACGTACTGTGAAATTATCACCACAAGTCTAGTTAACATCCATCACCATACATAGTTACAAAAGAACTTTTTTCTTGTGATGAGAAGTATTAAGATATACTCTCTGAGCAACTTTCAAGTATGTAAAGCAGTATTATTAACTATAATTGCCATGCTGTATATTACATCCCCAGGACTTATTTATTTTATAACTAGAAGTTTGTAACTTTTGACCTTCACTCACTTCTCCCCATCCCCCTCCCCCTACTTCTGGCAACCAACAGTCTGTTCAATCTGCAAGCTCAGTTTTTCTTTCCCCTCTTGGTTTCTTTTGTTGTCATTTTACTATTCATTTAGTTACAACTAGATTGTAAGCATCTAGAGAGAAAAGATCATATTTTAGAATTTATTCCTGTATTTCCCATGCTGTTTTAAGCTTAGTATCTGGTTTGTGCTGAATGAATATATGCTGTTTGCTACCTCACAGAAATAGTAACTTAATGTTCCTCTATTCATCCACATATAAGTGATATTATATTTGTCTTTCTCTTTCTGACTTACTTTACTTAGTACGATAATCTCTAGGTCCATCCATGTTGCTGCAGATGGCATTATTTCTTTCTTTGTTATGGCCGAGTGATATTCCATTGTATGTATATATACACCACATTTTCTTTATCCATTCATCTGTTGATGGACATTTAGGTTGCTTCCATGTCCTGACTATTGTAAATAGTGCTTCTGTGAACCTTGGCGTGCAGGTATCTTTTCAAATTATAGTTTTGTCCGGATGTAAGCCCAGGAGTGGGATTACAGGATCATATGGCAACTATTTTTAGTTTTTTAAGGAACCTCCATACTGTTTTCCATAGTGGCTGCACCAATTTACATTCCCACCAACAGTGCAGGAGGGTTCCCTTTTCTTCATACTGTCTCCAGCATTTATTGTTTTGCATTTTAATGATGGCCATTCTGAACAGCGTGAGGTGATACCTCATTGTGGTTTCAATTTGCATTTCTCTAATAATGAGTGAAGTTGAGCATCTTTTCTTGTGCCTGTTGGCCATCTGTAGGGACATGTTGAGTTTTAAATGTCTTTGGGACTTCCAAATTGAGGGGGGTGTCTAATAGGCAATTAAATGTATGGACCTGGAACTTAATAGATAATGTATTTAAGGATCCTACTATTTTAACTCACACATTATATATGCTACATAAAAGGTACATGTTTTGATTTTGTCAATGATGAAGATTATTAACAAGACTAATTGTCAAAGAGAATGAATAAGATGCGGTTTTTTGCTTCATTTTTTCCCAGAAAATTCTTAGAGAAATGCATGGAAGGAAATACTAAGATGAACCAAAACAAAATACTAAGATCGTTTTTCTACATTTATTGTTTATTTGTATACATATTTCCTTTGGAATTCCAAAAAGGACTTGAAGTATAGTATTTGTTTTTTAAATTGTGAGGACCAAGCTTTATTTATTACCTCATGTGCAATTTCACATGAGAATGTCTACCTAGTAATATAGAAATGGTCGTAAACATGACCATGATTAGACCATGATTATTGTAGTGGAAATATATAGTTTCTGCAGAAGTGCCAAAAGTTCAGCAAATTTTGTAGTCTTATAGGGTGAGGGTGTCGGTTTTAATTGGTATTTGGTTTATGAAAGAGCAGTAAGAAAAAAGCTTAAAAGGAATAAATGTAAAAAGAAACCTTCCCAAAGCTAATACTCCTTTAACCCAAGAATGTTCTCATTATATGCTACAGATTATAATTGGAATAGCTATCAAATGAATAGTTAATAGGATGAACACTTTTATATTGTATCCTGTTTTACAAATTTTCACATTTTAAATCTATCTGGTTTTCTTAAACAATGTTTTTTTATATGTACTATACAGGTATATGATGGAGATTTTACTTTATTAAACTATAAGTATTTCAAAAACTCAGTAATTAATTATAAATAAGGACAGTTTAAGTTGCTTAGGGAAAAGAAACATGATTTCACAGCCAGTTTTAATAGCTGTGAGTTAGGTGTTTAACCCGTAAAGCTGTGGTACTTTGAATAGTTTTATCCTTTGTGATGTGGTCCTTTGTGATCTATTGTGATGTAAACTGCCAAGTGATCCAGTGCCCAGAGTATCTCTTGCTTTCCTAGGTCATCTCACTTTCAGAGCTAAGGGGGTTTCTGGGAAGAGGTCAGAGGAGGTCCTAAACCTCTAAGTAGTCCTGGATACAGAGCTACCCAGGTGGACCAGGACTGTTTTTTATTGAATTTGGCTTTCTTCAATTAAGCCACTTTAGAATCTTTAGAATAAATATTTAGGAGACTTTTGAGAACCAGGGAATATTTTTGGTAGATAGCTCTGGCTCAGTTTGTAATTTTTATTTTTTATTGTATTGGAATTTTCTGTTTCTACAATTTTATTGCGTTAGAATCTCTAGAAATTGAAATGGTGTTTAAGAGAGCAGCTAATTTTTTAATGCTTCTAGAAAAGTTATCATTTAAATATTAGATATTAATAAGCTTTTCACCCTTTATCCATGGCAATAAGCCTTTGATTTGGATTTATACTTATTCCAAAATATTCTTTTGTTCATTTCTTTCTTTTCCCGTGACATAGGCCTGATATTTGCATCTACCCCCCCCCCTTTTTTTTTTAAAAAAGAACTACACTACTTGGTAGAATTTTTTTTTTCAAAAGTATGAAACAAGTTATTGGAATATTTGGACTAGTTCAAGTCTCTTAACTGTTACCTCAGTTGATTTTTTAGAGATAATTATTTGCAAAAAGTTGATTTTCATTTATTATGGAGATTTAGAGGATGATGATTTGTTGAACTACTAATTAATTCAAATTGACTATTTTTTTCTGAACAGACTAAATGTCATATTTATGAAAATGTATATGTGATTTGTGCTAAATAGGAGTGAGGTAGAGTAGCCTATATCTTAAGTTCTGGAAATACAGTGTGTGCCCAGAAGTAGTTTAAAATACCAAACTATCTTCTTTCTTAAGTATTGCCTTAATTAGGAAAAATCTGGAGAATGGAAAAAATGTAGGCATGATTCAAAGAGTGTTCTTTCACATCAGGATCTAAGGATTGTCTAAACGTTTGCATAGACATATAAATCTCTTTTGCAAGGCAGTGAAACTTATCTTTTACTGTAAAAGACCCTTAAAAAGTGTAAAGTAACAGTTCATCGAGTCTCCATATTCAGCTAGAGACTTTAAGTGTGGAAAACTTGAATGGAAATTTAAGTTTAGGATCCAAAAATAACTTTGCTACAATCTGTGTGGTACACCCAGGTGTTTTAAGTTTACACATAGCATATGGAGAATTATGAAAAATTACCAAGTTTTATCTCAGGTAGTCTTTATGAAAGTGTATTAATTTGGGCGTTATTATGTTTTTAAGAAGGATTATAAATGCCAGTCTTCATTACTAAAAATAAAGAATTTTTTTAAAGGGAGGCAATAAATGGTTCTTTACATCACCTTCCCAGATCACATCTGGAATATTGTGTTTAGTTTTGGATTCCATATTTTTGAAGGGACATTGGCAAACTGAGATATAGCCAGAGAAGAGTGACTAAAGCAGTGATAGTTATTGAAAATTTGTAATGTGAGAAAGAGTTGGTGGAAATAGAAATGTGTAGCCTAAAAGATAAGGCTTGAAAGGGACATAGTTAGGTCTTCAATTATTTGGAAGATTTTCATGTGAAAAAAGAGTATACTTGCATGGAATAGCCTCAAAATGTAGAACTAAAATCAGTAGATAGAAGTTATTACAGGGATGCAGATTTACAGTCAGTGTAGATGAAGCTTTTCTGATAATTTATCTGACATTGGAATAGACTTTCCTTATTCTCCGTCATTGGAAATATTCATGTGGTTAGATAATCAGTGGTCATACACATTATAAGTGAGATTCTTGCATTGGGTGTGATTGTAAAATAGTTGAATTCTAAGGTCACTTTTAACTAGAAAAGTCTGTGAATTTTTAAAAGAGCAGCCTACGGAAGAATAATTCCAGGTATTTGGAACACCTCACAACTAACTCACATCATTTCAAATAACCTTGCTTTCTAATTCAGAAAGATTTAGTAGCAGCTTTAAATCACAGTTTTAGGATTTATTAAAAATAATAGATTTTCAAAGAAGAAGGATTGTGAACAGATTTCAAGTGATTTGATGACACGTCTCATCAAAATTCGTACTCCTTCCCCCAGACAAACACACAAGCACATGTCAGTTTACACAGCTGTATCCTGGTTATAATGTTTCTGTTTCAACATTTCTCCAGTTTGAATGCATAAAAAGTTTAATGTTGACATTTTCTCATTTGAAGTAATTACATTCTTCTCATCTGATTTTTAAAAATTTCTTTGTAGTTTTTTTAGACTTTGTTTTTCTGTATATACTTTTAAAATGTTGTTTATTTTTATATATTTTCCTTAACTTAGTTACAGTTTTAGCTCGTAGAGAAATTATTAGGAAGAATTTTCCCAGAGGCAGTGCTTCGTCCCTCCTGCCTGCCCCCTGCCCCCCCAATCAGTAGTTGAGGAGAAACAGCCAGGCTAGAGCTTGCTTTTATTCTTTCCACCAAATTTCCTTTGTGCTTCTTAGTTATGCTTCTGAAAATTCAAAGGTCTGTTTTTATGACAAAGTACTCTGTAGTTAATATCATCTAAGAATTATTTTATGTACCTTTAAAAAATGTTGGTTATTTTATACGTAGGTAATTTTATAGTCTGAATTTTAACTCTTTGAAATAAAGTCATAATTGAAGTTGTCAATTTGAGCTCCTTACTATATATTTTATAATAATATTTTATATTCTCTGTAGTAAAATTTATAAAATATTTGATAGAATTCCAAATTATGTAATTATCTACTTAAAATAAATCATGAAAGTTATTGAATTTCATTTTTTTCTAAGCAAGGAAAATTTTCATTTATCAATATAAATTCTAGTCTTACTATGATTGGCGGCTGAATGAATGACATTTATAATAATTTGGAGGGTATCATATTTTACACATTTTACAAAATTAGTGCTGCTTTGTGAAGTAAAACATTTTCACTATGAAATGAGGTAATTTATTTTAAAAGCTGAAAATGGTATGTTATTTCCCTAATGGAAGAAGTTAGTTTTTATTGACAATGTGCCAAATAAATGCCATCTGTTTGATGAATTCAGTATTACCTTAGGATTCTTTCCAGTGTTTTCTGCTGTGGAAAGTACGTTGGATTTTAACTATCAGAACAACACCTATTAATTTGTGCTTAATTAATTGGCATGCTCATACTAGTTTTAAAATGAATAAAGAAGAGCTTATCTCAAATTGTTTTTATGTACATTTTCAGTTCACATTTATTTGGAAACAGTAGTTGAGTGTTAATGGAGTATGTGGAGATGGAGTCATTAACGTTTACTAGTTGTTGGTTTTTAAAATCTATGTATTTTATGATTTAATACAGTCATTCCAAGGAAACTCAGTATCACCAGGTTGTTAAGTACCAGAGTTAGGGCTTGAACTCATTTTTCTACTTTGTACTCCTCTGTATTAGAGTTCTCCAGAGAAGGAGAATCAGTAATGTGTGTGTGTGTGTATGTGTGTGTGTGTGTGTGTGTGTGTGTGAGAGAGAGAGATTTATTTTACGGAATTGGCTCACCCAGTTGTGGAGGCTGGCCAGTCCCAAATCCTCAGGGTAGGCTGCCAGGCTGGAGACCCAGGGAAGGGCGGATGCTGCAGTTCACTCCAAAAGTCATCTGCTGGCAGAATTCCCTCTCCCTTGGGGAAGGTCATGTAAGTCTTTTCTAGTAAGCTCTTCAAATGATTGGATGAGGCCCATCCACATAATGGAAGGTAATCTGCTTTATTCAAAGTCTACTGATTTAAATGTTAATCTCATCTAAAAATTACCTTTACAGAAACATCTAGACTAATGTTTGACCAACTGTCTGGATACCATGCCTAGCCAAGTTGAGAGACATAAAATTTTTTTTTTTTAATTTTATTTATTTTTGGCTGCGTGGGGTCTTCATTGCTGCACACGGACTTTCCCTAGTTGCGGCGAGCGGGGACTACTCTTTGTCACGGTGCGCAGGCTTCTCATCGCGGTGGCTTCTCTTGTTGCGGAGCACGGGCTCTAGGCACATGGGCTCAGTAGTTGTGGCTCGCGGGCTCTAGAGCGCAGGCTCAGTAGCTGTGGCGCATGGGCTTAGTTGCTCTGCGGCATGTGGGATCTTCCCAGACCAGGGCTCGAACCCGTGTCCCCTGCATTGGCAGGCCGATTCTTAACCACTGCGCCACCAGGGAAGTCCCAACACATAAAATTAACCATGATATCCTCCTAGACTCATGTTGAGTTGTCTTCTTGCATTGATTAGGTTCTATCTTGGATCTGAGTTGTTCAGAGAAGCTACACTCTTAACATGTAGCTTCTTGGGCTTTTCCTCATTGACTAGTATGTGTTCTGATTTTCAAAAGCTAAAATTATATATTGTGTTGTTAATTAAGATTTGTCTCCCAAATAATGGAGTGTTTACATATAAAGAATTTCATCTATTGTTTTCTAGAAGACTTAATTCTAATAGATACTCCATAGGAATATTGTTCAAATATGGTTTCACTTTAAGAAGTTTCTAACACTAATTGATTTAATGACAGTAATTTAACATTTAAACCTAGTTTTAGAAATTGTCAAATAACATTGTTGATCACTCAGTTGTTCTGGAAGTTCCCTGCTTTGTTTTCTTCCCAACTCTGCCACTTCTTCAAAATATTTTGGTTGATTCTCTGTGTTCATGATTTCTTCTCTCCTTCCTTTCTTTAACAGAAATATATTGAGTGTCCACTGTATGCCAGGCACTTTACTAATCTGAATATAGGTAAATAAAAGAAGTATTTCCTGCCTTTGTGGAATTTATAAGTACAGGCATACCTTGGAGATGTTGCAGGTTTGGTTCCAGACCAGCACAGTAAAGTGAATATCACAATAAAGTGAGTCACACAAAGTTTTTTTGGTTCCCCAGTGCATATAAAAGTTATGTTTACACTGTACTGTAGTCTGTTAAATTGTGCAATAGCATTTTGTCTACAAAACCAATGTACATACCTTAATTTAAAAGTACTTTACTGGCAAAAAATTCTAACCATCATCTGAGCCTTCAGTGAGTTGTCTTTTTGCAAGAGTAGTATCAAAGATCACTGATCACAGATCACTGTAACAAATATGAAAAGGTTTGAAATATTAGGAGAATTACCAATGTATGACACAGAGACACGAAGTGAGCAGATGCCATTGGAAAAATGGTGCTGATAGACTTGCTCAACGAAGAGTTGCCACAAACCTTCAATTTGTAAAAAAAAAACACAACATCTGTGAAGTGCAATAAAACGAGGCATGCCTGTAATATTCAGGGGAACAAAGAAAGACGTGAGTACAGCTTGGGTTATGAAGGAAATGAACAGAGGAGAGTGATGAGGAATAACAGAGGGATTTCTTTTCATCGTGTAGCCAGGGATGTGTCTCTGAGAAGATAATATTTAAGCTGACACCTGAGGGATGAGGAGTTAGCTTGTGAAAACCAGAAAAAAAAAAAATCATTTGAGGCGAAGGAAATAACATGTTCAAAATGTCTGGAAGTGGGGAGGATGGCATGAGACAAGGTTTGAGATAGTCAGGAGTCACATGCAGGTCTTGCGGGTCATGGTAGAGTCTCATTGTTATTCTTAATCCATTTGGGGAGCCATTGAGGTATTTGAAGCAGAGGAATGATGACATCCAATTAAAGTTTTAAAAGATTATTCTGGCTGTCAGTGTGGTTAAAAGATTGGAAATGAGGGGCTAGAATGGAAATGGGAGGCCCAGTAAGGAGACTGTGGTGATATGGGCTCCCCTTGCATCAATCCTGCTCACTTTGAGTGGACTTCATCCCCTTAGGATATGGAGTGAGGAAGTCAAGGAAGGCTGTAGTAAGCTAACGCAGTTGCCAATAGCAGTAACCAATTCACATGGGAATAACTCCACAGTCTCTTAGTCCTGGAGTGATGGCTGTAGGTGAGGTGACGTGGAAATACGACACCCTAGTGTGTTTACACTGACCCTGAAAACATTAGCAGAGATAAGAAGAGCTGCTGTCCGTAAGAATTTCTCAAGCTTGCAGACTTAGTACGGTTAATTTTATTTATAACCCAAGTCCATTCTCCTATGATCTTGTCCTCTGTGCACTGCCCAAATCCGTCCTTTCTTCCGCCTCAAGGAAGAGTCAAGTAGACCATGTTTTTACACTGCCCCTACATCCTATTCATTTCCTTCCTGTGCCCCTATTTTTCAATTCACATGTTGTTAACGTGGGGTTGGAGTTCCGTAACTCTGCCTGCACTGCTCAGCCTCAGCTGGATCTTCTGCTCTACAGGGTTGAGCTCCAGCTGTGTTCCTGGCTCTTCTCACCCTTACGGCTGCAAGAATGTAAACACTTTGCCTGATCCTCCTTATCTCATATATTCCTCTCCATTTCCCCTAGGAATTCATTGACTTAACATCTTATTTCCATGAACTAAACCTAATCCGTTTCTGCTCTTCAATATATTTCCTTCTTAATCTGTACAGCTAAGTGCAGTGATCGCTCCACCCACTAAAATGTTAGTGCTCCCCACTGTTTTCTTCTAGGTCCTATTTTCTCTTTCTTCTGTTCCTCCCCAGCCTGCCATTCCAGTCGCCCAGGTTTCTTAACTTTGGGAGGTACAACACCATCCACTCATTCACCTCAACCAGACACCTCAGAGCTTTTCAGGATTTTAACCCCCTTTTCCCTTTTTGTGCCTTGTCAATTTTACCTCTTACTTACCTGTTGAATCTCTCTCGTCCATTCAATCCCATTGCCACTCTTTTAGATTAGGCCCTTCTCATTTCAAAAGAGAGTAAGTTTTCAAAACAGGATGCCTAATTAAGTCCCTTTTCTGACTAAAATCCTCCAACGACTCCTCATTTCCCCCATCATAAAAATCCAAACTTCTTAGCATGGCCTTCAAGGATTTTTGTAATCTGGCTCCTTTGTCTACCCTCTGTCCTCATGGTTACCCCTTTCCTCCTCTTCACACCCAGCTCTCCACCCCAAATTGAGTGTCCCCCCAAACCCTGGGTGCTTTCACAGTCTGTATCACACTGACATATAGTAACTGACTTTCTTATCTGTCTATCTGACTGTTTTTTCTCTAGGATAGCAATTCTGTATCCTTCACCTCTACCCCAGAACCTAGGTGAAATAGCACAGTCTTTGTTGAGTGGCTAGATGGGCAATAGAGCATGGTTAAACATTGCCAGATTAGTATGAGCTTTGGATCTGAAGAGGCTTGGTATAAATCTCTTTATTGCTTCTTATTGACTGTGTGGTTTCTTGGGTCTGTAACATACATTCTCTGATATTTAGTTTCCTCATCTGTAAAATGAGTATTGTTAATATATTAAAATAAGATTATCTTTCTTAAACCTATCTTTTGACAGGAGATGTATGGCAGAAATTAAAAACTAGTTTATCTGAAGTTCAGATGTTACAGTTCTCAAATATCAAATTCTGAACTTATGAGGTGGAAATTTCTTTTTCTAAGTATTGAAATTAGTTTAACACTGACAACAGTAGTTATAATTGAAACAGTTAAGATGTTGTAGAATGTACTTATTTAGTACAATATAAGAATGGAAAAGGATGGCTTTCATGTGACTCATCAAGTCAAACTATATTTTTAGGATTAGAAGATTTCAAGAAAAATGGTGTGCAAATATAAATTATGTATTATAAATATAACTAATGAAGATATTTCTAAGACACTAGCAAATCAAGACTTGTAAAAAATTACTGAAAACGTGTTTGTAAGTATTCATTGAACACAAAGGAAGTTTATATATTATTCTGCTTCCTGACCAGTATATTATATTTGGTACAACTATTTCTGAAAACAGATGGAAAGTGTTAAATACAAGCAATAATTTAAACTCTGTTAAGTTTTTCAAGGAAGCACTCACCCAGAAAAAAATCTAGTAGTAGTGGGGAGTTCTTCTTTCACATGAGAAGATGAGCTCATTAATTTTTCCAGTAAGACAAACAAGATACTGACATTGCATACTTTTTTTTTGTGAAGATTATTTTTACACCAAATTTAGCTTCTAATTTATTATCTTGTAGTTATAAGACATTCCTAAGGTGTGACTTAAAGTCTTGGACATGGTAATGTGGTTTCTTTTTCCTTTATTACCCTTCATTATTTCTCATGTAACAAAATGGAGCACAAAGTTCACTAAATAATATGAAAAGTTGTACTAATGAAATACACTTTCTTAGTAATATAAATAAGGAAGTAATTTGAACACAGTGTTTATCAAAGTATGTAACACTAACACGAACAATTCGAAAGGGTGTATATAGATATAGAACAGCTTCCTTCTTGCTTTTATTTAGAAAGAGATACATGCGCCACCCCCAACCCCCCAAAATGAAAACAAAATACTAAACAATCTCCGAGGACAATCATCATTCCTTACCCAGAGAAAACCATCAATGACTATGGTGGGAAGAATTCCTTGTGGTTGGAAAACAGGGATAAATTGCATGAAGTCTCATTTATGTATTAAGCTGCTTGAGTCAGTTTAAGAAAACTTTCACATATGAAGGATTTCTATTGTGCAAGTGTTTGCTGACTGCCACCTTGAGTTTGCATAAAACCTGCCCTCCACTCATGTGCCCCACTTAATAGACAAATAATTACTGAGTAGAGAATATACCTCCCAGTTTGATACTTTAACAGTACAGCAAACTATGATCAGTGAAGTTTAGTTTTGATTTATTCAACCTGGTTCGCAGGCATTCATAATTTAATGTTACATTCTGTCTTTCGTAGGGTCCCTATGAGAAAGAAATGCCAAATAGAGAAGGTTCTTCTTTATCTTTTATTAAAACTTCTTTTGGAAAGAATGTCTGATATATTGTTCAGTGTCCTTTATATAAAGACTCATTTGATAAATTCCTCTCAAAATTGAAGAACTGCCTTTTTTTCCTTTCCCAGATGCAGTAGTATGTTTCCTTATGTTACATTTGAGAACTAACTCCATTTTCACTCTTGGACTTTGGCTGTATTTTGTGCTCAATTGCAGTAGTTTTCTTTAGATCACCTTCTTTTTCCTGTCTCCATCCCGCCCCGCACACCACCCAAAGAGTATTAATTCTCTTCAATGAGTATGTCTTGCAAACCCAGGTTTTAGATAGTCATTAGCCCTGGATTTCTTCCCAGGCTAAGTGGAAAGCCCATGTCCTCTTAAAAAAAAAAAAAAAAAGTATCTTCTTAGAATTTTACATCTTCTTCCCCCTCCAGGGCGAGATGGCTTCCTGCACTCCAGAGAAAACAGAGTAAAGGCTGCCAGTCCTCTGGGTCCCTGTATTTCCTGACATTTTTCTATGATTTGAATAATTGCATGGTTTCCCTGAATCTATAACTTGTATTGTTTACTGCCTCAAACGTCTATTAATGTAATGAAAACATCAATTTATCTAGTCTAGTTTTATTTTAGTTTTAAAGGAAAAAAAAAAACAAGAACAGAAGCTAAAACCATCATTTCAGTCTTTGTTTTGTTCTAATGCTTTCTAAACACCAATCCCTTTGTTTTCCCAGCTATGAACATGTGACAGAGTTGTTAATTAGCAAGATCTTGAGATCCATAAGGCTTCATACATTTTCTTTCAAGTGATTCTTCACCGACCTATTGCCTCTCCGTTTTAAACTAATTTGTTAGTTAAATATTCGGGAGCTTAAAAGATTATATTCTTTTGATTGCCAATATGCTGCTAAACATTAGGATAAATTTAGATATTTCTGAGAACCATATTCTCAAGTCTACAATTCAGTGCTTGAGAGTAACTGTGATAATTTCATCAATGCCAAATGATTTTCTTTCCCCTTTCGGAAGAGACATTCTTGATAGAAACTTAATTTTATTTCTGTTACTTCATGTCATATTTATAAACGTGCCAACCTATAACTACACCATTGAGAGAATTCTGTAGCTATTCACAATGTATGGGAAACACAAATCCTTAATTTAATAAGAACAGTCTAGAAATAGTAAATAAGTTTCAAAATTCATGTTTCATCTTAAATACAGTGAAAACTGTATTTCTTGGATTCTAAAATCATTGCCAGTCCTTTATTGAAGTACATATATTCTTGGCATGCCACTCAACTGATTTGTTTAAGAATTTTGCTCAGTTCTGCAGCCAGTCACATTCAGGAGTAAATGTTAAATATAACATTGAACTTTTGCATCATTTAGGAAATTAAGATGGCACATCTGTCAACACCAGGGAACACGCAAGATTATGTTTGTTACTGTAGATCAGTGATCATCATACTGTTTTGCTTGTTAACTCTTCAAGAGAATTTTGAAGAACTGCACCCTTCTTAACATCTAAAAACTATCAATCATCATAAGTCTGAATAGTTGCAAGGAATGTAGTGCCTGTATTAAATTCTGGTGTTGGACTTCTAGAAACAATTAGGTAAGAAATATATGTAAATAATAAAAAGTAAATTTATTAACTTTGCTAGACATAATGTTCAAACTTTCTACATATTTAGTGAAAGGTAAAAATACATGTTGCTAAAAATAAATTGGTATGGTGGATAATAACTTTACCTTTTAGATGAAGCTGTAGAAAAATATGCAACATTCCATAAAATAAAATAATGGGATTAACTGTAATAGGAAGAAATATGTCATAAATTTGATAAAATTATAATGTCTAATTAAACGATAGACCTTTTATTTGAATGGAATCATATTAAATTTTAATCTGCGGGTTTCATCCAGTATATCTAGAACTGTTTAACACTTCTGAAAAAAATCATAGGTGGGGCACCTAACCAGACAGAACTGGAATTAGGCACAACTCCCCAAAAGAAGTAGCCTGAGAACCCTATTATAAATCAGGTTAATGCTGTTTAATTTTATCCTTTAATTTCCCCAAAATCTTACTGATATAATAATAATATAGCTTATGCTTTTAGAAAGCATATTTCTCACTTATGCTTGACTTAAAGGAAATGTGACAGATTTCCTGTGATAGTGTAGATCTGAATTTGTAGAGGGATGGTCGAAATGTGAGGGAAAATGGGCATTATTTGGTTTATAGAGTAGGATTGGGGGCATCAGTTTCTTAGGCCCCAGCAGTGGCAACCCCCCCTGCAAAATTCTTTGGAAAAGTTGAAACCGAATCTGGCCTCTGTACCCTGACACCGAATTAAATCTCAGAGACAGAGTTTTGGGTGAAGTAGAAAAGAACAGCTTTATTGCTTTGCCAGGCAAAGGGGGCCACAGCAGGCTCATGCCCTCAGCACTGTGTGTCCTGACCTGGAGCGGGTAGTGAGGAGTTTTATAGCACTGGTTCACAGAGGGCGTGATCAGCTCGTGGACGTTCTTCTGATTGGTTGGTGGTGAGGTAAGTGGGAGTCAGCATCGTCAACCTTCTGGTTCCAACCTGTCTGGGGTCTATGCGCTTGTGGGCAGCGAACTGTTGTTAACCATTAACTTCTCCCACCCAATGGGGGTTTCAGTATCTGCAAAACAGCTCAAACGTATTGCTGTGTGTATCCAGGGGGATTATTGCTGTGTGTATCCAGGGAACCAGGACCCTGCTACAAGGCTGCACTACAGTTTCTTGACTGTTTTTCCCTTGTCCTGCATCCCCTCCCTTCCCTAATTAGCAGTTGTTTGAACTTGTCCGTTGGAACTCAGGGTAAGTCCTGGAGGCTGAATGAAGCCTATTTCCTGTAATGAAAGAAATGGGGGACACAGGAAGGCTTTTGTGCCCAGGAGCCCCACAGGGCCCTGCTCCGTATCAAAGTGGCCTCACATCAAAGGCATTTGCTTGAACTGTATTTGGCAGTATACCAAGTCTGCCCATGTGGCTTATATTTTTCTACTGATGAATTTTCTTTCTCTGAAAAGGGGGGAAAAAAAAGACTACCCAGGGACAATACCTGTACACATTTTTTTCTTTTAGATTAATAAATTCTTATTTTTATGATTCTCAGCATATGCATATAGAACTCTGTTAGTTTTCTTCAGTATTAGAAAAGGAAATGGGACTAAGTGGGTGAATAGTTTGATCACCAGCTTTGGTTTTACATAAACTCCTCTGCAAGAATACAGACTTCCAAAGGAAAGATTAGCAAAAGGAAAGACTTCTGGATAAAGGCCCAGAGTCAAGGCTGTGGGATTTACTTTATTAGCCATTTGAAAGGAACCTGAAAGCAAAGCTTCATCTAAGAAGCTCTTGCTATCCGAGAATGCTGTTTATCAGAGAAATGAGAATGAAAGAATTAGGATAACTTTAGTCAGTTTATAACAACAACAGCATGATTAATGAAAGTTGTTACATTCATTCATGTCAAGATTCTCTTAAGATTTTGGACATGGGATCATGAGCCTGAGTGGGTAAATTTCATGCAAGTATTGGGACAAATCTTAATGGTCTGAGTAATGTGTTACACATGGAGAAGTAATTGAATTCTTCAGTATCCTTGTTTTCATTGCTGTTTCTTGTCCTTAGTGCCTTTGACTTCTTGCATAAAAAGAAGCGGCTTTATTCTAGGGCACTTCCATCATCGAGCGTCTTTATTATTTCCGCTCTTGAATGCCATTGCATAGTCAGTTTATATTGGCCTTGGATGTGACTCTCATTCCATAGACATCAAGTAACTGAAGGATTTTTGTCCTTCCATTGCCAGTAAATGTTTGATAGGATGTATGCATTTTCCCATAACAGTGAGAAGAAAAGTGCTTTTTTTTTTTTTTTTCCTTTCCTTCATTGCTCTTTTTTGTAATTTTGGAAGGAAACCTGAGATACCAGCTGAGATGTGAGACTAAGTAATTATTCTCTTCTGATAGAGTCTGCTAATTCAAACAGAATGAATCAGACGGATGCTTGGCAAGCAATTGGTCCTAACACAATTGTTCGTTGTGTATAGAAATCTACCATTCTATGACTGTTTCTCCATGTTTGTCTAGTCTCATTTTCGTTTCTGCCTCATAGCTCTGGGTATTTTTAAATTTTCCTCACTATTATGTCATATTTAAAGAATTTTAGACTATCATATATTTTTGGTGTCTTTGCTACTGCTTTCTTTACTGAAAGGGAGTTTAGAAGAAGAAAATATCACATAAGGGATTAAATACAAGGTAGGTAAGGTTGCCTTTCTTTTTCCTTGCAAAGTTAAATTGCAGAATTTGTTGTACCTTTTCGTCTCACCATACAGTATCTTGGAATAATAGTAGTACAGACTGAGAAAGACCTGGATATGTCAGCTACTTTATTTCCTTAATTTCTAATATCACAGAAAGCCTTAAACACACCTTCTTATGATCTTCCTAAACCTAACCATTTGAATATTTAACAGCCTTTACAAATGCAAACCTGAATCACTTGTATTTTGTCTAAGTTTTTATTCTTAATTGAGATTTTAAAAATAAGGATTCTTATACTCTTTGTAAGAATCCTGTAAATATTTAAAAACTGTTATCTTTTTCTCTTTGTCTTCTCCACTGCATCCTTTGAAAACTTTTCCTTTAGAGGTTTCCTTGTAAAACATGGAATCATCTTTGCTGTCCTTTTAAGATCCTTTAAAAAGTTCTCTGTAATCACTTTAAATCTTATTAATTTG
Organism: Balaenoptera musculus; assembly: GCF_009873245.2. Taxonomy (NCBI): domain Eukaryota; kingdom Metazoa; phylum Chordata; class Mammalia; order Artiodactyla; family Balaenopteridae; genus Balaenoptera; species Balaenoptera musculus. Next base: position 73,548,028 of record NC_045796.1, read on the forward strand.
ATTGACAATATACAGGAATTTTGTTACAGTGACTGCCAGGTTTTGATCTGAGAAAGAACATGCTCCTTCCTCTCAAATTATTGTAAAAAAAATTGTTTTCTATGACTTTCATTTCTAATAGTAGTAGATATTCCTGCTCTTTCCTGATAATGACATTTTGCAATAAGTGAGAATATCCTTCCTGAGGATATTAATAATTGAACTCTTTTTTTCATTGAGCGAGCGTTCAACATAGGATATGTTTGTCTTATTTCTATAAGCTATAGGTAATTAAATATAAGACCCAAATATATATATTGCCTAAGTAATAGAGACTAGATAACCTACATTTTATGAAATGACTAAAACAGTGTCATCTATAGAAAGAGCACCAGCCATCTATATCAGTCGGCGTGGCCTGTGTAGAAGAACCTATCCTATTCTTTAAAATATTTTTATTCACAATGAACTTGTAATGATCACAATATTATCAATTTGTACTGATGGATTGAACAAAAGGAAAAGTAGTCCATTTGTTACGCTTGATGAAACATGCTTAAAAATTGTCAGCAATTGTGGTAAAAATACATACTTGTAACATTAATAATAATCAACATTTTTCACCTTAGGAAATAGACGGGTCATGTTTCTACCAGTCATTCAAAAATGGAAGATATTATCTCCAGCTTAGGAGCAAAAATATTTTCTTTATATGATGGCAGCCTTTGTATTTACATAAAAGGGGAAAATAAGGTCATTGACTTGTTGGAAAAACTAAGGAATTGCTTTAAAATAATCTAACCAGCCAAAATCCTCTAAATTAAGGTTATTTTTTAAAGCATGAAACAAACATATCTCAGTTCACTTCAGTAGGTACTTAGAGCGTATACATGTTTGCCTGTGTTTGACGTAGTTTGGTGTCAGGCATAGAAATGAAAGTTCCTATGACATGTTCTGTTTGGTCTCCTGACAGCTGGATAGGTTTGTGATTTCCCACTTATCATCCCTCGTTTTTCTTGTAATGACACACACGATCTGATTCTTTTTTTTTAAATTTATTTATTTATTTATTTTTGGCTGCGTTAGGTCTTCGTTGCTGCACACAGGCTTCTAATTGCGGTGGCTTCTCTTGTTGTGGAGCACGGGCTCTAGGCGCACGGGCTTCAGTACTTGTGGCTCCCGGGTTCTAGAGCGCAGGCTCAGTAGTTGTGGTGCGTGGGCTTAGTTGCCCCGAGGCATGTGGGATCTTCCCGGACCAGGGCTTGAACCCACGTCCCCTGCACTGGCAGGCAGATTCTTAACCACTGCGCCACCAGGGAAGCCCCACACGACCTGATTCTTAACGATGTGCCTGAAACTACCAGGAAAAGTTGGGGGGGGGGGGAAAGTCACAGGAGAAAATTCTATAAAGCATATATCTATTTTTATTTTTTTTTTAAGTCTATTTTCTCTGGAAGAAGAGTTTCTCCATTCAAATTTCCTGTAGTTCTGCTGGTAGCTATATATATATTGCAGAAGAATAAAAAATAAAGTTGGAAAGTTCTTTCTATTGCAGTCTCAGGATTAGAAAAGACAATGTCATAGATGCAGAGACTATTGAGACACAGCTTACTAATATCATTCTAGACCAAATCTTCTTTCTTATTTGTAAGTTAGTGAGACAAGAAGAGTTAACTGACTGGTCTAGAGTTTCGTAGCTGTGACTAAAACTCCTCTTCCTACCCAGTGCCCTTCTATAATAGGAAGCCAAAAAGTATGATATGGTCCACTCATTAAATGGTCATGTGTGTCAGTTACATAAACTGATGTCCTAAACTGTGAGATCAACATATGTAACTTTATTGTATTTTAATTCATTATAGAATAATATTTAAGTAACTCCTTTGGAATTGGAGGACTAACTACAACAAAAATTGAAAATGTATAAAGGCCAGAAAAGTAATAGAATTAATAATTAAATATTATTAATGCACAGCACATGAAAATAGTTAATTAGGGAACCAAGCTTATTAATATATTTGTGCAAATCATTAAAATATGGTTTTCATGCCATAGTTCTGCCACTTTAAAGATTTATTCCCTGGCAAGGAGAGAGTGTCAAGCCAAGAGGAATGTCACAGAAAGGACCATTAGTTCCCAAAAGGTCATCACATGATCCGTATCTCTACACCCTCCCATCCACTCTGTTTCTACCTCTCATAACTCTCAGACCTTCTTGTTAGGCAGTTAATTTACTTCCCCAATATTCAACCCTCCTGCTTTGGTCGTTAGTCCATGGCTCTTCTCTTCCATCGTGATGTACGTTGAGCTATTTGTGTTCAGGTTGGCCCCAGACCCCTTGCCTGTGAATAGGAAACCCTGACTGCACATAGCCTGGTCACCTGGGCTCTACCTCATGTACTCTCTTGCTGGTCAGCTGGCTGTAGACGCAAATGGTTTATAGTATAGGATAACCCTTTGTACTAGTGGTTAGAAGGAGTTTACATCTCATAGTAAGATGGAAGGACCACTGCTCTAGGTGTCACAAGATCAGAGTTTTTGTTCCACTTCTGCTACTAAGTAGCTGTCGAAGCTTGAAAAAAAATCACTCATCTTCCTTCTGCGCAAAGAGAAATGTATTTACATTTACTTCACTTTAAAAGATGGGAAATACAATCATTTCTTGAAAAAAGTCAAAATGTAAGAAAATTACAAAGACTAGTTACAAATACCCATGTATCCATCATCTAGAGTTGACATTTGTTAACATTGTATCACATTTGTTTTTTTATTTTTTATTTTTTTAATAGGTCTTTATTGGAGTATAATTGCTTCACAATACTGTGTTAGTTTCTGTTGCACAACAAAGCGAATCAGCCGTATGCATATACATGTCCCCATATCCCCTTCCTCTTGAGCCTCCCTCCCATCCTCCCTATCCCACCCCCGTAGGTCATCGCAAAGCAGCGAGCTGATCTCCCTGTGCTATGCGGCTGCTTCCCACCAGCCAGCTATTTTACATTCGGTAGTGTATACATGTCGATGCTACTCTCACTTTGCCCCAGCTTCACCCTCCCACCCCATTTCCTCAAGTACATTTTCTGTGTCTACCTCTTTATTCTTGCCCTGCAACCAGGTTCATCAGTACCATTTTTTTTTTGATTCCATATATATTCATTAGCATATGGTATTTGTTTTTCTCTTTCTGACTTACTTCACTCTGTATGACAGACTCTAGGTCCATCCACCTCACTACAAATAACTCAGTTTCGTTTCTTTTTATGGCTGAGAAATATTCCATTGTATATATGTGCCACATTTTCTTTATCCATTCATCTGTCAATGGACATTTAGGTTGATTCCATGTCCTGGCTATTGTAAATAGAGCTGCAATGAACATTTTGGTACATACCTCTTTTTGAATTATGGTTTTCTCAGGGTATATGCCCAGTAGTGGGATTGCTGGATTTTTTAAAAAATTAGTGATAACATTGAAGGCGCCTTTGGCCTCCAACCTTACTCCCGTTACCTTCACCCATCCTGAAGGCAGTTGTTTATTCATTGCCCGCTAACAGCCTTGAAATAAAATATTGTAAAATATCCATAATATAGCATTGGATTAGATGAACAGTAAGTTATAATAACGTAGTTGTTATTATTTCTTAACTTAAAATTTTTTTTCCCAAATATATGGTTCTTTTTTCTGCCCAAATGTTCCTGTTTTCTCACATAGTATCTGAGGACATTACCACACTGTAACTGCGTTCTTTTAAAAGAATACTGCCTGTGCTTCTTCTTGGAATTCTACAAATTGAATTGTAATAACTAGCATGTTACCACCATTTGGAAGAATATTATCAACCTTAGTACTGAGTCACTTTTAATTTCTGGAAGCTACGGACATCTCTGCTAAATAATGCTGTGCATTGGTAATTGGGTCACAGAAGTGACAACAGAGCTATTCAGCTATACATAGATAGTCCTCTTGTATTTTCGCTGGTGTCTAGCCCTGTGTCATGTCTTTCATAAAATAAATATGAATCTATGATAAATGATGGAATGAGCATCTGAATTTTACTTTTTAATATACACACTATTTACATTAGGGTTGTATTGCTGTGTAACAAGTGAATACAAACTTAGCTGCTTAAGACAACATCTGTTTATTAGCTCGCAGTTCTGAAGGTCAGAATTCTGGCATGGTATGCTTGAGTCTATGTTTAGGGTATCACAAGGCTAAAATCACACAATCGGCCAGACTGAGTACTCATCCAGGGGCTTACAGAAAAATCTGCTCCCAAGCTTCTTATTCTTGGCAGAATTCAGTTCCTTGTGATTGTAGGACTGAGGTCTCTGTTTCCTTGCTGGCTGTTCGCCAGGGACGGCTCTCAGCTGCTGGAAGTAGCTCTTATTCTTTGCCACTTGGCGTCCTCTAAGTTCGAAGCAGTGCTTGGAGTCTTTCTCACTCTGAACCTTTGACTTCCCCTTCTGTGACCGGCTGGAGAAATTCTCTGCCTTTGAAGAGTACAAGCCCACCCAGATGACCTTGCTACCTGAGGTCCAACCGTGCTTTCCATCTGTCACCTAAGCAGACTAAAATCCGTCATGTGCACAGTCCTGGGATGATTCAGGATGTGAACACCAGGGAGACGGGAAATCTTGGGAACATCTTAGAAATCTGCCCACCACACTAATTGACACTCCTCTGGAGGATTGAGACTAAAAATAGAGCTTTAAACATTTTGTGCAATAAACAAAACGAATTCACAAGATTATCATTGCAGAGCAAAATCAAATAGTTACCCAAAGAAAAATGTCATGCATGTTAGCAATATTAGGATGTTATGTGGGAAAAAAAACACCTCAAAACCTTACTTTTGGAAGTAGGTGACCAGAGGAAATTGGAAATCTACCTTTCTCTTCTAATACTCAATTAAAAAGTTTTTTACTTGTATAATAAATTGGTGTTCGGTAACAAGGATGTCACCTTCCACTGGCCCCTGGCCTTACCACTGGGTCCCTCCCAATCTATAGACTCTGTGTCTTCCTACCTTTATTTCGAAGCTAAACCAGAATGAAGCCCGAGGCGCTTAAACCACCTTATTTACCTTTCTTCCAAAGCTGATGTGATCTTATAATTTGTAATTCTTCCTCAGACCTAGTGGCTCTGAAGCTGTCAGTTGGTTCTCTCATTATTTCTTAAGTCTTTTGCTGTCATTAAAATCTGTTGCCCCCATGTTAACACTAAGATCTCAAATTGCCGATCGCTTAGCCGCAGGTGCTCCAAGTCCTACAACTGGGCATTGACTCTGGTTCTTGCTATACTTTCCCAGGGCCTTTCCCCATAAATTGCGAATTCTTCGGTCTGGTCCTTGGCCTTGTCATTTTCAGAAGACTTCCGAAATTATATACATCGACCACATAGCACCTGGGTGTTCTCCAGCCCAGATTCTTTGCTGTACTGCTTTCCCCACCATTGGGTTAGCTAGTGCCAGAATCATATCTGAACTACCTTCCCCCTTTCTTCTTACTTATATTCTATCACTTCTTTTCTTTTTTCTGTGAGAAATGTAGAATTCCTGACTTCAAGAGTTCATAATCTAATAGGACAGACATATAAGAAAGTGAAAAATTATATGACAATATGATGTGTTATGTTACAGAAAAGCAGCAAGGGTCTGTGGGATTACAGAGACATTCCAGCTCAGTTTGAATGTCGGTCAGGAAATATTTCCAAGAGGAGGTAACACTTGCACTGTCGCTGATAAGCAATTAGGAGCTAGCGTAGCAGCGAAGAGCAGCCGGGGGCATTGGAGGGAGGCCTAAAGGAATCCTTTAAAGACCATCCAGCGTTGGAAACTAGATCGTTCTCAGGCTGAACTACTTGAGCAAATGCCAAGAGCAAAGGAAGGGACCAAAAAATGGGAGATAAAGCCAAAAGATAAGATATTCAGCAGAAGCTGAGGCAAAGTGAACCTTGAAAATGAGTCCAAGGGTGGGAGCAAAGCAGGGTCCAGAGGCCTTCACTATGCATGAGAGTGAAAAAGAGAACTGTTTCGGAGCCTGGAGAGTGCCAGCATTTAAGGGTTAAGCAGAAACAGGAGACTGTGAAACAGACCAGGAAGAGGGCAGAGAGTGACAGCAGGAGGACAGAGATACGCTTTATTCACTGATGAATAGTGAACAGTGGAAGGAAGTTTCTAGGTGGAGAGCTGGAAGCTGGAAGTCTCTACTTTGTCTTCCGGGTGAAGAATGGTGTGTGAATCTGATGAGAGTATAGAAGGGTGGGGATGGGGGACGGGGGAGAAAGGAAGTAGCTCTCATGGACAATCTCAGAAAAACCAATAGAAGGTCCTTGGGGAGGTCATGCTTTGTGAGGACCTGGTTGACAGTGGAGATGCCGCGAGGTTTTAGCGGATCTAACACACCCAGCTGAGTGCCCGTCTCAAGCGGCATTCTGCAGTAGGGCTTGCGGAAAGGAGAAGGCAGGTGGTTTGATTT